>NC_059160.1:116009075-116609075 GCF_019923935.1 Bubalus bubalis | reverse complement strand
TCCGTTTAGTTAAGACTATGCTTTTTCCAGTGGCCATGTATGGATGTGAGAGTTGAACTGTGAAGAAAGATGAGTGCCAAAGAATTGATGCTTTTGAAGTGTGGTGTTGGAGAAGACTCTTGAGAGTCCCTTGGATTGCAAGGAGATCCAACCAGTCCATCCTAAAGGAGACCAGTCCTGGATTTCTTTGGAAGGAATGATGCTAAGGCTGAAACTCCAGCACTTTGGCCACCTCATGCAAAGAGTTGACTGATGGGAAAAGACTCTGATCCTGGGAGGGATTTGGGGCAGGAGGAGAAGGGGACGACAGAGGATGAGATGACTGGATGGAATCACCGACTCAATGGACGTGAGTTTGAGTGAGCTCCTGGAGATGGTGATGGACAGGGAGGCCTGGCATGCTGTGATTCATGGGGTCGCAAATAGTCAGACATGACTGAGCGACTGAACTGAACTGACTGAACTGATAAACAGTTTAAACTAATTCTAAATAATTTTGCAATAAGATAAATGGAATGATTTGAATCATAGATGTCTTACTATAGGAGCTTCATGACTTTCAGTTTGAATAAGAATGGGACACTGCTTGTCCTTATGTGATAAATATAGTAGTCTAATAACTATATTTTTCCCCATCCTATATCCATGATTTTTGTATAAATACAAATATTTACTATCCACCTTTACATTATTTGCAATATTTATTAGTATACCTACTGGTAAACAATAAGAACACCCTCGTAAGTGAGAGAAAAGACACACATGGATACACAGAGAATAAAACCACATAGAGATTGAGGCAAAGATTCATAGCACATGCCTACAGAGAAGAGAGGCATGAGACGGCTTCTTCCTCCAAGTTTCCAAAAAGGAATCAATACTCCCAAACCCTGACTTTGAACATCTGGCCTCCTGAACTGTGAAAGAATAAAGTTCTGTTTTAAGCAGGTGATGATTTGTGTTAATCTGACTAGGAGTTGGATTGCATTTAATGTTTGCTGTAGCTGAGGAGGAGGAGAAGGGGACAACAGAGGATGAGATGTTTGGATGGCATCACCAACTCAATGGACATGAGTTTGAGTAAACTCTGGGAGTTGGTGATGGACAGGGAAGCCTGGTGTGCTGCAGTCCATGGGGTTGCAAAGAGTCAGACGAGACTGAACGACTGAACCGAAGGACCCTAGGTACACAATTTTCAAGGATAATGTTTTTATCTCTCCTGTTGACATGTTGGTCTTCTTCCTCAGAGTTTGTGTCTTGAAGCTCTTTCAGCTGTAATTCATTTTTGTTACTGGAGCCATATTTGAGTGGTGGTAAACTGTGTGGGACAGCAGCATTTAATCTTTGGAGTGAATCTTATATTTTAGTGGGCCTGTGTCCCTGGGCTGTGATTTTCACAAGGGTTTTATAGTTCCACCTTGCCCAACATTAAGTGCCATAGAAAGTCTAGAGAGGTCAGGAGTGGGAAAAATTATCCTTCCCTAAACAGGAGCTGATTTTCTGAAGTCTTTAACCCTGAATATTAAGTTTTCTTTTGGAGACGTTCGGGTATATTTCCTAGTGGTTACTCTTCCCGGTTTCCTCTTAAGAGGACATCTTTGCTTGCTGCTCGTCATGAGACTATGGTAAGATTCCTGGAGGTGGAACTGAGAAAACTTTGCCTTCCCCACAGTAAAAATTAAAGCCTCAGGAGTTCCCAATCTCATGCTAGTGCATACGCAGCCTCGAAAGGTCTGTCAAGTTACCATTTAACTTCCCATCTAGTTCCTATCTTCCTTCCTAGTTTTATTGCTCCATTGGCTTCTTTCGTAGTTAAGCAGTCTCCACTATGACTCAATTTGCCTGCCTTCTAGAGATTTCAGGGTGGTTATTTGCACTAAGACTCCTATAGAATGGTGCATCCAGTAAAAATAATCAATTTTCAATGTTTCTGCTTTTTCTTGTAAAAATGGGAATGATGACTTCTAAGCTAGTTACATGTGTGCTTGAAGTGAAATTAAACTTTAACTTTTCACTGACTTGTTAAATCTACAATGCCATCTTACTGATAAGTTTTTAGTCTTCTATCAAGCTTACCTCTTTGTCTGAAAAAGTATTTTTCAAAATGATCATTCCATGATATTTTCCAGTTTTAATTATGAGAATTATTTTTTGTTTGTATCTAGAAGATATTTTCTAATTTTCTTTTGTTTGTGTATTTCTTTCTTACATTTTGAATTTAGCTTTCATAATTTTACACATTTCAATCATGAAGATTTGGTTATTATCTAACAACTCTGTCATCAGATGTTTTAATCCTGAATACTGGCAACTTTATTTACATTTACAATAAATTTGGACTTAAAAATAGATGTGTTGATGCTCCCTCTGTGAGAATAAGAGATTTTTAAAGATTGTGTTCTTTTAAAAATACATTCAGTTTTCCAGTGCTTGTCTTCTTAACTAAGGACTAAATTCATTCATTTATTCATTGAATACTTATTGAGCATCTTCCATGTGGCAGAGAATGTTTTATGTTGTAGGGATGTATCAATGAATATCAGTAACCACAACATCAAAAAATCTGGTCATTGTGGAGCTTACTTTTCAATAGATATGAAAATATGTTGAATTATTTCCTTTGCTTGGGATTTCCTTTTACAATACTGAGAGTACTCATGAAACCTTCAAAGTCACATAAAGGAGGATTATATCTCAAAGGAACTTTCTTTTTACCCATTTACTGGTAAGCCTGGAACAGACGGTTTTCTTGTCATCTTCTTGCAAGTTGAGGAGATCTTATGGTCTCCTCAATGAATGAAGAGACCTCATTCATCTATGACAGAGAGACCTTTGAGCAAATTAACTTTATGTTGAGTTCTGAATTTTGACTTAAAACCTTTCTTGGTTTCAAAGTCTTGTCTTTTATTCACAAAGCAGCCTTTAAAAACCAAGGCATTTTTTCTTCAGAGCAGCTTTTAAAAATCAAGGTTCTCTTTAAAAGTATCCTAAAGGTGGTGGGCTGCCGTCTCTGGGGTCGCACAGAGTCAGACATGACTGAAGTGACTTAGCAGCAGCAGCAGCAAACGTGGCTATATATTATGTTTTCATTTTGGTTTCTTGCTCCCTCTTTGCTATATGTCACATTTTAATCACATTTCTGAGGAAATTAAGATTTGACAATTATACATTAGAATAATATATACAATATTGATTTACTTATATCCCCTTTCTGTACCTTTATATCTTATTGCCAAATTCAAATTTTTCTTCTAAAAAGAATGGTATAAAGTTTCTATTATATGAATGATTCTGTGACTTCTAACCAAAAAGAATCAGAATGCTGTTTAGAAAGCTCTCAGGTTACTAAGTTTCTATTTTGGGGGGCATACACTAATTTATAAATTAAAATATAATGATGCTATATAATGCACATTTGAAAGTATGTGGTTTTCATTTTCTTTTGGCCAACACGTCTCCACTTACAAATTAACTTCCTATTAAATCTGCTTTTGCTAATGGTTTATTTTATTAATCAGTATTTTAAAGTCTTATTTAAGTTCTGTATTGAAGCTATTCTAACATAGCTCTTAAAGTAAATGTTGTTAGTATCAATACATATTATATTCAGAAGTGTGTAATTTTAAAAAATTATAATTTTAAATAGTTTTTCATATAAAACAATTGGAACATAATATGTGCCTTTGCTTGCAAAGCAGAAATTAATTAGACATTATTAATCTAAAGAAAAGTGTAGTTTAAATGGTTTCTTATTTTATGCTGAATAAGTATAAATGATATATTTATTTGGTGATAATTATCTGATTTTCCAGTTATATAAAGAATGCATGCATTTGTGTATTTTTAACATAGTTGCCTTAAAACTTAACAGAGGCAATTTACTATTTGTGTAAAATTTATTTTCATTATTAATTAGAACTCTGAAAATCTAATACAATATTGTGCCCTGGGAATAAATATTTTTCACATACACTGCAAGTAAGTATTGTAAGCTGAAATTCTTTAGAAAAACTAGTAAAAATTTTTCCCTTTCCTGTAAACACCTACAAAATACACTTAAGTTTGAAATGATAGGTCTGCTCACTGGGAGAGAGAATTTAAGACTTTCCTTTATTTATCAGTGCTTTGGTTTGAACAAACATCTTGTACCACTTTAAACTTGACTACAAAGTGTTTTATAAGCTTCTGTACAGACTTTGCAAGTTATTGAGGTTAATGGTCAATGCAATTGCTATCTCTTATGCAATAAACTGCTTTATTTTGTCTGTGAATTCTCTAAGGAGTAACACAAGCATAAAGGGTGTATTCAGCATACATGAAATCTAATCCTATTAGAGTAAACAACTAAATTACAGAATCTTTGAAGCAAAAAAGCTGCCAACTCTGTAAAATAATGCTTTTTCTCTTCTTGAATGAAGTGAAATGATAAAGCTGCTGATTTCAAAAAAAGAATTTGAGCCAAAAAGTAAAAGTCATACAAAATGAGCCTAATAACATTGGAATGACAGGACACAAAATCTATTTGATGATTGCATTGAAGGAAAAGAAAAGAGGTGATCAAAATGGCTATGACTGCTGTTGCTCATTTTTAAAAAGAATCAACTAAGAAAAACAGCAGTAGAATTAAGCTACTGCCTCACTCAAGTTTGCTATCCCAAACCACCTGTTAAAGTATAATGTCATCACTGTATTTCTCAAAGTCTTGTTCATTAAAAATAGTAATGTTTCTAGACATTGGAAACTAGATTGCTAACTAGAGACCTAAAATACACTGCTAAGTCATGTTACTGATAATATATTTAATAATGGTGACTTACATTACTTTTAATTTTATTTATAACTTGGATAGTCATTCATATTGTAGTTGGATCCTCTACAAGATTTACATACTTGGTATATTGTAATACTTACTATTTAATCCTTATCAGTATCTTCATCCTATTTTTAACATTTTCCCTAATATTTTCCCACAAGTAAAAGCTGTAAATTCCAAAATAACCTCTAACTAAAATGTATTCATATTCGGTGGCTAAGTGATTTGATAGATGAAATTAAGTCAAGAAAGGAACAGAAAGAAATGAGTTTGGAAAGCATTCTGCTTTGACCCACCTCCTTTCTACTGATGTATTTTGTTCTGGTTCAAACTTGCAAAAACTCAAAGATGGTTAAGTATTTTACTCTTCATTAATGTGTATAGCAATATGAGGAAAGTTTCTTAGCATACAATATAAAGTCATATGTAGTTTTGTTTAATTTGATATAAATATTAATGAAATATATTTATAGTAGAACCAAAGATATGGAGTTTGCAATGCATTTTGCAAATCTCCCCTCCCTCCAATGTGTGTCCATATTTCTTACAGATTTATGGTTAAAAGATTCATGGCTAGGAAAGTTGTGAAAATCTTTGGGAAAAAAATCTAACCACATTTTAAAAAGTATTAACCAATGAGAGCTAGAGAAATATATTTTCATTAAAGTAGTACACTTTGCAGAGAAGGCAATGGCACCCCACTCCAGTACTCTTGCCTGGAAAATCCCATGAACAGAGGAGCCTGGTAGGCTGTAGTCCATGGGGTCGTGAAGAGACGGACATGACTGAGCGACTTCACTTTCACTTTTCACTTTCCTGCATTGGAGAAGCAAATGGCAACCCACTCCAGTGCTCTTGCCTGGAGAATCCCAGGGACGGGAGAGCCTGGTGGGCTGCTGTCTATGGGGTCGCACAGAGTCGGACATGACTGAAGTGACTTAGCAGGAGCAGCAACAGTACACTTTGACTACCTAGTATGTGCCATGAGCTGAGGATATAAAGTTGGATATACCAGAAGTCCTCATCCTCAAGGAAGTCATATTAATATACAGAAACACATTGCCATTTATCGGTTGCCAGGCAGTGTTAGATATATATATCTCATTGCAATCAGCAAAATATATGCTAGAATCCCTGTTTTATAGATTAGATAAAATAATATGTGAACATGAAAACCAATACAAATAAACAAAATAAACACTAGAATAATGTATGTCAAACGTTATCTAAGAACAAAGGAAGAGTTGATTCCTTATTTAACACAAAACTTCACCAAGGCATTCAAGTGTTAGCATTCAAATCTGGTCTTTTCAGGGCTTCCCTGGAGGCTCAGTGATGAAGAATCTGCTTGCCAATGGAGGAGACACAGGTTTGATCGCTGGTCTGTGAAGATCCGACATTCTACGGAGCAACTAAGCCCGTGGGTCACAACTCCTGAGCCCACGTGCTCTAGGGTCCAGGAACCACAACTTCTGAAGTCTGCGCACTCTAGAACTTGTGCTTTGTGCAAGAGAAGCCATGCAGTTAGAAGACCCTGCACCTCAACCAGAGAAAAGCCCATGCAGCAATTAGGACCCAGCACAGCCAAACACAAAGTAAATCAATCAGTGAAAATTCAGATACGGTCTTTTCAGATGAGAGAACAAGGAAAGCAATTGGAATATAACATGTTAGTTATCTATTTCTGCTGAATGACAATTACCACAAATTTAGTGACTTTACACAAAAACACATTTACTATTTCACTGTTTCGGTAGATCAGGAATCTAGGCATAGCTTGTCTGGGTCTTCTTTATGTTTATTTATTACTTTTGTGGGGGAGAGTCTTTAGAATTCACAAGGCTGCAATTTAAGGTACTGGCCAGGACTACAGTCTCATCTGATGCCTTAATGAGGGAGAGCCAGGGAAGAGTGCCTAGATCCCTGACCGAATAAAGCTTCTTGTGGTTTTAAGGCTGAGGTTTTTACTTTCTTAAGGGCTGCTGACTGGAGAGCATTCCTAGCTCCTAGAAACTGCCCACAATTCCTTGGAATGTGAGCACCCTCGACATATCCCTCAAAGCCAGCAAGGGAGAGATTCCTGTAAAGTGGGCATTGCTGCTGCTGCTGCTCCTAAGTCACTTCAGTCGTGTCCGACTCTGTGCGACCCCAGAGATGGCAGCCCACCAGGCTCCCCCGTCCCTGGGATTCTCCAGGCAAGAGCACTGCAGTGGGTTGCCATTTGCTTCTCCAATGCAGGAAAGTGAAAAGTGAAGGTGAAGTCACTCACTCGTGCCCGACTCCCAGCGACCCCATGGACTGCAGCCTACCAGGCTCCTCCGTCCCATGGGTTTTGCCAGGCAAGAGTACTGGAATGGGTTGCCACTGTCTTCTCCAAAGTGGGCATTGCAGTCTTACATAATACTAATCAGTCACACCATTACATATATCTTGTCATCTTTGCCATACTCTGTGGGTGAGAAGCAAGTCATAGATCCCACCACATTCAAGGTTAGGAATCATACAAGGACATGAACGTGAAGAGGGAGGGTCATGAGGGTCACTTTGGAAGTTGATCTGCCACAGATAGTATTAAAGAAGATAACCTCTAAGTGAAATACAAAGAGCAAATAGTTAAGTAGAGAAACAGGTGGGAAGAACTGAGAATTAAATTTGCCTTAGAAGAGGGTACTTGATTATATTTCTGGTAATCTTGAATCTTTCTTGTTTCAAAATACAAAATTCTAGGAACACTCCAAGGGATTGGTATAATAATAGTGATAGCAGTTGTCACTTTGCTAATATTATACATTACAAATTTTGTTGAGGTTATATACGTAGCTCCCAAATTTAGAATATAAAAATAGAGTGAATTTCTCTTAATTTTTAATTCAGACAAAAATGTCTAAAAAGTGCATATATATATACATATATTAATATTTGTATTAGTGTATAATGTGAGTATTCTCAAAGATTTGGAGTGTACTTATACTAAAATATTATTCATTATTTATCTGAAATTCAAATTTAACAGCTATTAATTCTGTTCTAATTAACAACTCTAGTCATATGTGTGGCACCTTACTTATTATTATCAAAAACTGAGGTACATATTAGTAGCATCATTATCATTTTCATAATCATCCTAAAGACAATTTATTATTAAAACTTAAAAAGTTTAAGTCCTTGTGAAAAGTACAGGGTTTTAAAGTGTTAAAACAGGCATTCAACTACAGTTTTAACACAAAAGAGACTGCTCTTTTGACCTTTATAATTCACTGCTTTGCAGCTTAAAATAATATTACTTAGTGTTTATTTCAATCAATAACTTAACATTTACTCAGTGAGCTAAAATCTAAGAACAATATCTTAAGGGAAAGAATTAGAAAGTAAATATGCTTACTAGACACACTGTAAACAAATGGCAATGATTAAATTTGGGAGGTGGAAAATCTATACAAGAACAGCTATTGCTGTGTCCTTTCAGCAGTGGCAGATTTGAGAAACAGAAATCCAACAGGGAGAAAATGAGGGATGTGGGTGGAATCCTGCTGCAATGAAGAGATTACCATATGTAAAATTCTTTAGACTCCTTTGGTTATTTTATTGCTAGTTCCCCATTTTGTAAAGCTATCACATCTATGCTGGATTCAGCTTCAGCAAAGACTTCTTTCCAACTTGACTTTTATTCTTCTACTGGGCATTGCTTTAATATTTTTATAATCTAGCAAATTCTCCCTTTCTTTCCCTGCAGGAGAATGGGAGCTGGTATAAGCTTCCAAAATAAACATGAGTCATTTGTCCTGAGAAGACATTGCATTCTCCATGTCTAGTAACCTTATCAACACTGTCTTTTGTTTGGAGACCTGAGATGTGTATTACAAAGTGCTTCTGGATCCAATTATCACTGTCATTAAGATGGAAAGATTTAAACATGTTCAAAAAGCATGCACAGTGGAAACAGCCATAGAAGAAGAAAGGAAGGGGAGGAAGGGGTTGGAAATGATGGTTGAATGTTGTGTCAGGCTTTTCTAGTCGTCACAATCACAGTAGATCACATCAGCTCTCACTAACTAGAACACAGATGTTACAGAAAATATTGAATATACTTCTTTATTGGCTCCAGTATCTCTCCCTTCTTTCATCTTATTTCAACTTCCTGTCCCTTCATTTTTAACCAAAATGCAAAACATATGGTACAGAAAATGATCAACTGCCTTTTTACTTCAACATTTTCCAAAGAAAACAAGCAAATTGGATTTTTACGTATGCCTGTTGAAATAGATTAGGCTATATTTTGGAAATATAAAGCCTCTGAATTTTTGTTACTTAATACAATCAAAATGTATTTCCTCTTAATTTATGTTCCCAAAATAAGTGGCAGTAAGTTCTACTGTCTATACAGTTAATCTTTGAATAACTTAGAGGTTAGAGGCACTATCCTCTTTGTAGTTGAGAATTTAAGTATAATTTATAGTCAGCCCTCCACATCTGCTGTTCCTTAAATCCCAGGTCCCAAACCCATAGAGTCAACCAACCACAGGTTGTGTAGTATTGTAGTATTTCAGTTCAGTTCAGTTCAGTCACTCAGTCGTATCTGACTCTTTGCGACCCCATGAATCGCAGCACGCCGGGCCTCCCTGTCCATCACCAACTCCCGGAGTTCACTCAGACTCACGTCCATTGAGTCAGTGATGCCATCCAGCCATCTCATCCTCTGTCATCCCCTTCTCCTCTTGCCCCCAATCCCTCCCAGCATCAGAGTCTTTTCCAATGAGTCAACTCTTTGCATGAGGTGGCCAAAGTACTGGAGTTTCAGCTTTAGCATCATTCCTTCCAAAGAAATCCCAGGGCTGATCTCCTTCAGAATGGACTGGTTGGATCTCCTTGCAGTCCAAGGGACTCTCAAAGAGTCTTCTTCAACACCACAGTTCAAAAGCATCAATTCTTCGGCACTCAGCCTTCTTCACAGTCCAACTCTCACATCCATACATGACCACTGGAAAAACCATATTGTAGTATTTACCACTGGGGGGGGGGGGGAAGGTATCAGTGGACTCGTACAGTTCAAACCCATGTTGCTCAAGGGTCAACTGTACCAAGAAGAGATCCAGGTAACAGGAGACTGCATCTCAGGAAAGGAAAGTTTAAAATCACATATCCATGCATGCATTCTTAAAGTCCCTACCCAGGAGTCTCACGAGTCACTTTTGTTCCATTACACTGGGAACAATTCTACTATCGGCCCAGAAGGTGAACCACAAATTTTTCGTGAAAAGCAATAATGATTATTGTTTAAAGTTGTGAACAATCTTAATTTAAAAGACCCTTTAAAAAAGATCACCTTATTGAATGTTTATGGAAGATTCAAAAAGCAGACGGGTCAATATTTATTCCTGGAAATTAAAGAAAACACCTAGTTAGAAAGGCATAACATTGGTGGTGCTAGAGATATATCATGAGTACATCTCCATAATTTTATCAAATATTTCCTTAAAAAAAAAGAAGTGACTCTCTTGATACATCATTAATATGTATATATTTTCCCACTAGTTAGAGTAAATTTCTTGAAAGAGGGTCTTTTTTTTTTTGTTTGCTTGTTTGTTTTATTATTTTATTTTATTTTTTAACTTTACAATATTGTATTGGTTTTGCCATATATCAACATGAATCTGCCACAGGTATACCTGTGTTCCCCATCCTGAACCCTCCTCCCTCCTCTCTCCCCATACCATCCCTCTGGGTCGTCCCAGTGCACCAGCCCCAAGCATCCAGTATCGTGCATCGAACCTGGACTGGCAACTCGTTTCATATATGATATTATACATGTTTCAATGCCATTCTCCCAAATCTTCCCACCCTCTCCCTCTCCCACAGAGTCCAAAAGACTGTTCTATACATCAGTGTCTCTTTTGCTGTCTTGTATATAGGGTTATCGTCACCATCTTTCTAAATTCCATATATATGCGTTAGTATACTGTATTGGTGTTTTTCTTTCTGGCTTACTTCACTCTGTATAATAGGCTCCAGTTTCATCCACCTCATTAGAACTGATTCAAATGTATTCTTTTTAACAGCTGAGTAATACTCCATCGTGTATATGTACCATAGCTTTCTTATCCATTCATCTGCTGATGGACATCTAGGTTGCTTCCATGTCCTGGCTATTATAAACAGTGCTGCTGATGAACATTGGGGTACACGTGTCTCTTTCAATTCTGGTTTCCTCAGTGTGTATGCCCAGCAGTGGGATTGCAGGATTATAGGGCAGTTCTATTTCCAGTTTTTTTAAGGAATCTCCACACTGTTTTCCATAGTGGCTGTACTAGTTTGCATTCCCACCAACAGTGTAAGAGGGTTCCCTTTTCTCCACACCCTCTCCAGCATTTATTACTTGTAGACTTTTGGATCGCAGCCATTCTGACTGGTGTGAAATGGTACCTCATAGTGGTTTTGATCTGCATTTCTCTGATAATGAGTGATGTTGAGCATCTTTTCATGTGTTTGTTAGCCATCTGTAGGTCTTCTTTGGAGAAATGTCTATTTAGTTCTTTGGCCCATTTTTTGTTTGGGTCATTTATTTTTCTGGAATTAAGCTGAAGGAGTTGTTTGTATATTTTTGAGATTAGTTGTTTGTCAGTTGCTTCACTTGCTATTATTTTCTCCCATTCTGAAGGCTGTCTTTTCACCTTGCTTATAGTTTCCTTTTCTGTGTAGAAGCTTTTAAGTTTAATTAGGTCCCAATTGTTTATTTTTGCTTTTATTTCCAATATTCTGGGAGGTGGGTCATAGAGGATCCTACTGTGATATATGTCGGAGAGTGTTTTGCCTATGTTCTCCTCTAAGAGTTTTATAGTTTCTGGTCTTACATTTAGATCTTTAATCCATTTTGAGTTTATTTTCGTGTATGGTGTTAGAAAGTGTTCTAGTTTCATTCTTTTTTTTTTTTTAAGATTGGTAATTGGAGAGTTTATTGACTTGGGGACACTTGTTTGGGGTACAGGATTTAACCTTGTAACAACAGCCCCAGAAGATGGTGCAAACTTGTGGCTAGGATGGCTCCTACAGCCTAGATAAGGCAATGACTCATATTGAGTGAGGTTGAAATGCTTAACATTGCCTAGTCAAATACACTAGAGAAAGGAATTAAAAGGCTGAGTGAAGTAGACAAGCTGGAATGTGTATATTATGTGAGGCAAGAGGAATCAGCAGAGGACTATGGTCCATGGACAGGTCCCCAAATCAAACTTTCACCTAGGTGGTCAGGAATTCACTGGTGAGAAGAATATTAACATCACTGTGGAGTCCAGTGTTGGCTGTCTTCTGTAAACCAGAGCTGAAGGCAGAAGAAGCTGTGATTGAAATTGGCTCACTAATAGCAATGCAGATATTTGAGATCCAATATAATGGTGTCCAGTCTTACATTTAAGTTTTTAATCCATTTACAGTTTAGTTTTATGTATGGTGTTAGGAAGTGTTCTAATTTCATGCTTTTACATGTAGCTATCCAGTTTTCCCAGTATCACTTATTGAAGAGAAAGTCTTTTCTCCATTGTATATTCTTGCCTCGTTTGTCATAGATTAGGTGACTATGTGAAAAGTGAAAGTGAAAGTCGCTCAGTTATGTCTAACTCTTTGGGAGTCTGTAGACTACACAAGTCTATGGAATTCTCCAGGCCAGAATACTAGAGTGGGCAGACTTTCCCTTCTCCAGGAAATCTTCCCAACCCAGGGATTGAATCCAGTGTGGATTTATCTAGTTTCATTCTTTTACAAGTGGTTGACCAGTTTTCCCAGCACCACTTGTTGAAAGAGGGTCTTCATTCAGATTGTCTAAGAAAATAAAAAGAAAATAAAAAGAAAAAAAAGTAATTAATGTGTTTCCTTAACTCCTTTCACCCTTCTTATTCTTAGGGCAATCAACTCACAGCTGTTATCATCTAAAGGCTTTTTGAGAAATATATGAATATTCACTCCATATATGATTATCAACTTGCATTCAAAAACTCAAACTGTTTATGAATGCCTGAATGTTTTCTTCATCATGAACTTAAGCTGATATCACTGGGTGTACTTTTTATGTGAAGTAATTTTGAAAATTCAGCCCTAGATAAAAGGTACACATTTTTCATAAATCTTTTTATATGACATATCAAATATGCAAAATACAGAGTAAGTTGAAACACAGCCACAATTTGAAAGGATTGAATTATGTGAATTTAAGTGTGACTATCACAAAATTACATGATTTTATTGTTCAACTTTTCCTTCCTCCTTACCTACTGCTTATAAAAGAAATAGATTATTAGAAAAAATTAACTTATTAGCTTCACTCTACAGTATTTCAACTCAATTCTTATCCACAAGTATTGTTAAACCAATATATCTTACAAGGCACCTTACCAGGCATTTAGAAAATATAAGGTCAAAAATTTATGTAGTTAATTTCTGTCCTTGGGTGTGTTTTACTTTGCTTTCCCCCGCATGTTGCTATGGTCACTCTTTGGAGATGTTACTCTTCTTTTTTATGGCAATTTATGGCTGCATAGAGTAGGAATGACCAGTAGAACACAAGATGGACCTTTGTTCTGTGAGACTGGTTCCAACAGAAAAGCTTGTTGTGATTTTTTTAGGATGTTGAAGGGAGTAAATCATCTCCTTTTTGGACCTCAAAGTCATAACGTTATGAGAGAGGGACTAGAAAGTGCAGTGATAGCAATCTCTCTAGGGCAGAAAGAAGAGAAAAAAGGAGATTGTGAGCTTGTTTTAACAACGGGTGATGGAGGTAATAAGTACAGATGGGATTTGGGGGTTGACCTTAATTCTGAAAAGCCTCTAGAGGCCACTGAAATTGTATATAGTTCATTTTTTTTATTTATTTGGAATTTTGTTCTATAACCCGTAGTCTTGACCTGTCACATAAAAGCATGTTTAAACGGAAGAAAAACAAAAATAAAAAGATTATGTCAGCAATTTTGTGCTCAGTTTTCTGGAATATAAGTAAAAAATGTGCAAAAAGCTTTCACTTTATGTAAACAAATAGCATTTCAATCAATATAAGAGAAGATGTTGCTGTGTTTGATTAGATAGAGAAAGGATCTCTACTGGATTATTTTTCCTTTGATATCATTTGTTATTAATTAGTTTTTAAAAGTGTTTTTGCTTTCTTTAAGCTTAAATTTGTAACTATAGAACAAGATAAGAATACAAACAATAAAAAAGTAATTTTTTTTAAATTAAAAATTCCAACAATTGAATGTGTATCTCCTCCTTACCACTTGAAATGTTGTATAAGGAAAGATAAGATTTGAAATGCAGGGTACTTCTATATCAAATATTAAAAGTTGCATAAAACATCAAAACTACTGAGTATTCAAAACATCCAGTAAAAATGGTATATACATATAACTACAAGAGGTTAAGAGACTGACCAACGGAAGTTCTGACAGAGGGCAAATTAATACTAGAAGAATGAAAAGATAAATGTAAACCATGTCTTTATGGCATGTTACAGAAATGAGACCTTTAGCTGCTATGAATATATTTTATTTGCTTGATAATTTTAGTTTATATATTTACTGTCTTCTTCTTTGTCATCTTCATCTTCTTCCTGCTCCCTCTGCCTCTTCCCTTTTTTTTCTTATTAATATAAAGATTGCCATTGGCATTTAATATTATAACTTAGTCCTTAGGTTATTAAAAGTAGAACTGTTACTATTTTAGAGATCATTTAACATCATTTGAACATGTCACTGTTAATGTGGTGGTGAAGTATGGGGAGGAGGAGTTTTCTATAATTCTCTGATTAAGTCACAATCTCTTGAGAGGAATGTTTTCAGGAATTTAGCCTTCACAACTGTTTCTGTGGCTTCCCTCATAGCTCAGTTGATAAAGAATCTGCCTGCAATGCAGGAAACCTGGGTTTGATCTTCCTCAGGAAGATCCCCTGGAGAAGGAAATGGCAACCCACTCCAGTATGCTCACCTGGAGAATCCCATGGACAGAGGAGCCTGGCGGGTTATAGCACCTGGGGTCTCAAAGAGCCAGCCACGACTTAGCAACTAAACCACCACCATAGGAGTCTAGCTTTGCTACCCTCTTCCCATCACTCCTTTCTTAGCTGCAATATTCCTAACCCATTTACTTTAATCTCTCTCCATTGCTGATTATGGCTTTTTCCTCTTAGTTGAGTCGGGAAGACTGTATCAGGTTAGAGAGGACTGGAGTTTCCTTACCCTAAGTGGGGTGGGTTTCCAGTATCACCCGCTGGTGGCATCTTTCCCCTGAAAAGTAGGCCCTTACTAGGGAGGAAAACTGGGGAGGTTTTCACACTGGCTCCTCCCTTTCCCACTGCCAGGGCCACAAGAATGATCATCCTTGAATCCTGGCTGTGAGAATCTAGTGGTGTTCCTGAGGGTAAACTATTGAAAGTGTGGGGCCCAGCTGTGATTGTTGCCCCAGGATTTGCGCAATTACACAGTGATCTATACTCAGCTTCCAAGAATTCATCAAACTTACTAATTAAGTACTTGTCCACTGTTCCGCTCAGCTTGTGGTGCCCAGCAGATTCTGTCCCATATAAGCAAATCTTGGATCTTAGAGCTCTCTGGATGTGCCTCTCTCTCCAGGTTTTATGGTTGTTCTTTGTTCTATGACTTTAGCCCTCTGATGGGTCCAAGAAGAGTTATTATTATTATTATTGACTAACTTTTTCTTGTTATAAGGACAGGAGTGGTAATGTCCAAACTTTATATATCAGAGCTGAAGTGACTACCTTCATCTTTTAAAAGAGAAATAAAAATACCACTTGTAAAAGATTAAGTATTAAACTTGAAAACAATAATTTGGTTTGAACACGTGTACACCTGTGGTGGATGCATGTTGATGCATGGCAAAACCAATGCAATATTGTAAAGTAAAAAATAATAATAATAGAAAAAAGAAAAAAGAAATGGCAATGAGATATCAAAAAAAAAAAAAGAAAGAGTTTAGTACTCTTGTAGACTTAACTTAAAATATTTTAGTGATTGTTAACCTTCCCTTTTATCCTTCACACTCAAAGTGAATGAATAAATACCTCTGTTTTTGGTTCTTCCTTATGCGAGCTGACTGCTTTCCTTAAACTATTTAGCCAATATCTTTTTAGTATAGACTTTTACCTTGCCTTTAAATATCCATCAGAAACTGTGAGCATTCTTTTTTCACTTTTTTAATTTCTGTCTTGAAACTACCGGAAACAACACTCTGGAATCATAAAAATCAATAAGCCTTTTGATCTAACTCTTTCCAATGTCACTTCCCCATATGGAATTTTGGATGCCATTTGGATTCTTCCGGCTGATGGCACTTCTTTTATACACATACTTTTTGCTTCTGTTTCTTGAGGTGATGATTGATCCAGATCAACTTATCAGTATTCCTTTTTATTTGGTCAGCAAGACACCTGCTCTTTTCTTAGAACACTGGAAATATTTCTCAACTTTATAGAAATATCGTGCTTTATACTGCTTATTGTAAATTTGAAGCATTGTGGCAAGAAAACCAATAAGAGTTAATTAGTACTAATCAGCATGGTAAAGTAGACAGGTCATAGAACCCAGATCCAGGAAACTGGCTGTGTATCTGGACAAAGAGTGCATCTCTGGAACTGTTGTCCAACCTATCAATAGTAGTGTTCATTTTGGAAGTTGTCTATGATTATTTTACAAATATCTGTTGAAAATCAACTCTGCCAGATACTGCTCTAAATACAGTATTCTGTGATAAAAAAACAAAGGTAAGTCTCCTAGGATAAATCATAGAAGATGGTTAACAATAAATAAGAAAAATAAATAAATAAATGAAGACACAGAAAAATTTCAAGTGGTGATGTGTATTCTACAAAAGGTTAAAGTAAGATGACTTGATAGATTTGTTGGGTGGTACTTCAGAGGAGGTGATTGTGTGCGTGTGTTAATTGCTCAGTCGTGTCCAACTCTTTGCAACCTCATGGACTGTCGTCTGCCAGGCTCCTCTGTCCTTGGAATTCTCCAGGCAAGAATAGAGGGGGTTGTCATGCCCTTCTCCAGGGATGAGGTGATGAGTAGGAGTCAGCCATCAAAGGTAAAACAAAAACACTAATGCAAGTTCCTAAAGTAGGAATAAGTTAAGCATAATTTAGACTCCCTGGAGAAGACTACTTTTTCTAGAAGGTATAGAGCAACAGAGACACGTTATAAATTGAAAAATAGAGAAATCAGGGTCTGATTATGTAAGAATCTGTAAATTAGGTAGGGAGTTTAGGTTCTATTGAAAGAATAATCAGAAGCCATTGACAACTATCCTTTTAACTCCATGATAATAGTACTGCTTCTTGAAACAAAGCTCACCTTCATTCTTTGAAAATATGGAGGTTAAAATATTCTTACTTAATAACAAAATAATAAAGCTACATTGTGGCTGTGAAATGACTTCTGGTATTTTAATACATTTTTTTTCTTCCTGAATTTCTTAATTTTTTTAATTTAAATTTATTTATTTTAATTGGAGGCTAATTACTTTGCAATATTGTATTGGTTTTGCCATACATCAATATGAATCCGCCACGGGTGTACACGTGTTCCCCATTCTGAACCCACCTCCCACCTCCCTCCCTGTACCATCCCTCTGGGTCATCCCAGAGCACCAGCCCCGAGCATCCTGTATCCTGCCTTGAACCTGGACTGGCGATTCATTTCTTATATAATATTATACATGTTTCTGTTTTTAAATGTATTATCTCACCTGCAAATTATAATCTTGAGTAGAAATCTTCAAATGAGTAAGTAAATTTGAAGTTATATCTGTGTAAGGGTTTGTATAGTTGTATAATCTTGGTTAGAAATTAATTGTTTCACTCTTATTTTCTACATGAGAAAAGTCTAGCTCATGATTTTTAAAGGATGTGTCATAAATTATTGAATCAAGTAGTGTCTGATATAGGATCCAAGCCTTAGTTTTCAAGCATTAAGTACTCATCTCTTTATAAAAACAAGATATTTTATCTGTGTGTGATGTAAATCCACACATATATATATATTTCTGTGAAAAGTTGATGCTTCCTTCAATTTTTCCCCATTTGTTATGGATTAACTCAACTCTCAAAACTGTTTTCTTTGCTTTTACAGACATTTTTCTTTATTATTGATTTTGTTATAAAATAGATCTATGATTTTTTTTTTCCTTCTTCTGGGTTTTCTTTTTTCCTGCTAGAGTCATCTTATACAACAGTGCTATGAGAGTTATATGTTTTATATCTTTTTCCAAGTTTCATAAGTAATTACATTTTCTTTCAAGGAAACTGTTTATTTCTTTTATATATTTCAGAATTCTAACTTTTGTAATGCATGATATCTAAGAGAGATGTTGAAACCTTAAATTATTTCCTTTAGAATTTTTTTCATAAAAGCATAATAATTTATGCAACATTTGTGCTCATTTCTTATTCCTTATGAAAACTTCACACAAGTTAATTGATTTAATTCATTAAACATTTACGGTTGCTTACCAAGTGTCAGACACTTGGTAGGTATGAGAAAATAATAGGAAACAGAACATGACTGAAACTTCAAATCATGGATTTGACTACACTTAAAAAGAATTTTCAAGAAACTTTGTGAATTGCATTCTGGAGCAGAGCTGAGGCTGTGGCATGATGAATGAAGTTTGCTTTAAACAAAAGAGAAAGCAAAACTTTAAAATAAGAAACTGAATATTAGGGGCAAATTTTTAAGCCTTCAACCATTGAGTCTCTAGCCACAGTTGTAAGTTGTCTTTAGGTCTTGGCCAACACCCTTGATGGAGAAGGCAATGGCACCCCACTCCAGTACTCTTGCCTGGAAAATCCCATGGATGCAGGAGCCTGGTAGGCTGTAGTCCATGGGGTCGCTAAAAGTCAGACACAACTGAGTGACTTCCCTTTCCTTTTCACTTTCATGCATTGGAGAAGTAAATGGCCACCCACTCCAGTGTTCTTGCCTGGAGAATCCCAGGGATGGGGGAGCCTGGTGGGCTTCCGTCTATGGGGTCGCACAGAGTCGGACACGACTGAAGCGACTTAGCAGCAGCAGCAGCAGTGTATGTGTACTGATAAGAGATCCCTTTTCTCTTCTTCATGATGCTGCAGACTTGATGATAAATACAGATATTTCTTTGTGGTTAAAACATGACAACCTTCCCATTTTTCACTACATTAGAAAATTATGTCCTTTATGGAAAAATTCTGTCATATGCCTTCCTCAAGTGGTGAAAAAAAAAAAAAAAAAAAAAGGGAGCCCAGTAAGTTTTGCTAAATAATTACTAAGACAAAGACCAGAATAACAATAGAACTTTGTTTTGCAAACCAAAGTCTAATATTTTGATATGCCATCTGACTATACACACACACAAATCCCATTTTCTGTGTATTTTCTAGACACAGGTATCATCATAATAATACTCTGAAAGTATGGAGTGTTTTTATTTTGCAGTCTTTTTCAGACTTCTTACATGAGCCATTGGAAAGGATATTGATTTGGCAGCGGTGTTGTCAAAGGTTTGAATGCAATAGTAACAGCCTCATCCATCAAAGCAGACTATAAGAATCACTGTGAAACTTACAAGATGAGTTTTATTGGTAACATGAATACATACTTGTCACTAGTAGCAACCATTTGCTCATATGTAGGCAATTTGTACGTTATACTCCAAATTTGTTTTGTTTTAATAAGTTATAGAGGCATTATGATGCCGCGGAGAAAGAGGGGAGAGAGGGTTAGAATCTAAGCATCTAAGTAGTGGATTCCACTGCTTTTATATAACTGTGTGATTTGGGAAGTTGCATTTTACGTATATGATCCTTAGTATCTCATTAGTAAAATTGTGTTGCTGTGTTGCCTGAGGATAAAACGAAATAATATGGATAACTATGCAATGCATGTGAAAATGCTTTAAGTACTTAAAAACTTCTCCAAAAAATCGTTTATTATTGTTTATAATTCTAATAATATTTTAACTCAGAACCAATCTAACCAATGGTTGATATATTCCTTGGGAGGTTAAATTGTTGGCCCAAATTTTGACTCCTTAACTATAAGCTTATCAATGGTTTTTGGCCAAAAACAATTGGGTGAGTATGTAGGCAGAAGTAACAGAATACCAATTGCAAGCTTGGTCTTTAGGAAGCATCATAAGTTTGCACTCTTTTTCTTCCATCACTGCAATCATCAGAGAGTATTTTGGTTTGCTTGCTGGTCCAAGGAGAATTACAGAAATCAGGATGACTTCCAGATTTTGATCTGAGCAGTGGTGTAGCCAGTGGCCCCTTTTGCAGAGATGAATACTTAGGAATACGTATGATAAGTGAAAAGTGGTTTGGACACATTAAATTTGAAATATTTATTGGGTACCTGAATGTAGAAATACAACAGGAAATTCTGTATCTGATTCAGAAACTCATGGGAAGTGTTCAGGGTAAAAATGAAAATTTAGCAATCAGTGTTTTATAGATGTATTAAAAGCACAGGATTGAAAGAGATCATCTGAGGAGCGCATGTACATGAAGAAGAGAAGACAGGAGTCTTATAATACTCTAATATTTAGAGTATTATAAGTATTATAAGTCTTATAATACTCTAATATTTAGAGTTCATGCAAAGAAAGAGGAATCTACAGAAACTGAAGAGAAACAGCAATTTGGAAGTGAGACTAAGGTCATGATGTCCCTGAATATAAGTTTAAAAAACATGTTTCTGGAAGGAGTGAGCAAATATGTAAAATCCAATTAAGAATTTGGCTAGTTGGGTGAGTTGAGGACTGAAATCAACCATTTCTTTTGGTAAGATATAATTCCCTTGTGAGCTTGAATAGAAATGTCTCAGTGGAGTGAAGGTATAAATTATTTTAGAACTATTATAGGATAGTAAAAAGGGAATAAATAGGTGGTCAAATTTTTATTTTTTAAGCAATATGTATTACATATCTGTATGTTGCCAGAAAACAGGCAATAAAAGGAAATTATATTTATGTAAATAGAGGAGATAACTTCAGAAGCAAAGCCTTTCAACAGGAGAAAGAAGAGTCTGTGATCCAAGTATTTTTAGGTGATTTTCTTAGAGAGGAGCAAGATTAGCTGTTCTACTTTAACATGATTGAAAACAGAATATATAGGTATTTATTTAGGTAGATAGGTAGATTTGGTATTGGGAGTGAAGGAATCTGACATTTACTTTATCACAGCTTCTAAATACTCATAAAATAAGAACACAGGCTGTACACTGAGAATAGGGTAAGTTGGATGATTTGGGAGAGAGGGAAAATTATGAATGGTCATCTTAAAGAATTGTAGAGATAAGATAGTAGGAAATATAGGAAGAACAACTAAGTTGTATGGTCACAATTTAAAATAAAACCAGTCAGCAAGTTTGTGAGTTTTTTCCTGTCATGTTTTAGCTTCTCAGCTAGAAGCACAAATACACTGAGTTGAGATTAACCAGGTTAGGGATTTTCCAGGTACCAGTCCAGTTGATTCCACTATCTTATTGGCATAAAAGAACAGAAACATAATTTATACAAAGGCTGATGAGGATCCATAAAACTCTCCAGGGCAACTGTCTGCCTTATAGTAATTCAATATTCTGTGTCACTTTGATGTCAGGTACCTCCATACTAACATGTAGTTCTGTGTCTGTCTCAGTAAAACTGAGAAAACGTGAGGAATCACACACTGGTTCTCTAATATTTGTACCAAAATGTGGCATTTACTACGTCTATTCGTACTTCATTAGTCAAAGTTGGTCAATTCAAAGGGGTTGTAAAAAGCTCCTGCATATGTGCCAAGTCAGTTCAGTTGTGTTGAACTCTTTGTGACCCTATGGATGGTAGGCCACCAGACTCCTCTGTCCATGAAATTCTCCAGGCAAAAATACTGGAGCAAGTTCCCAAGCCCTCCTCCAGGGGGATCTTTCTGACCCAAGGATGAAACCTGCGTCTCGTGCTTCCTACGGCAGGTGGGCTCTTTACCATTAGTGTCACCTGAGAAGCTATTAGACTGTGAAGCTATTCTCTACAAAGAGAATCAGATACACTGGTGAAGCTTGAATGGGATGAGGGAAGATGGAGCAGTATGCTGGACAGTATGTTCAAAAGTGTTATTCTAGTAATGTTTCATGGAATATACTTTGTAAAACAAGGGAAATTAAAAAAAAAAAACACACGTAGTGAGCCACAGCCGGCAAGAAACCCCAAATATATGGAGGACCCTCGATTCCTGGGTCAAGAAGATTCCCTGGAGAAGGAATAGCAACCCACTCCAGTACTCTTGCCTGGAAAATCCCATGGACAGAGGAGCCTGGCTGGCTACAGTCCATGGTGTTGCAAGGGTCAGACCTGACTTAGCAACTAAACTACCACGAAGAAATGGAGGTCCCTAAATGTATAGGTTTTGCTGAAAATGGTTAGTAGACTAAGTGAGGTAGAAAAAGGTAATGGAATGTAAGTGGAGGGACTTCCCAGTGGCAAAGTGGTGGTCCAGTGACTAAGACTCCTTGCTTCCAATGCAGGGGGCCCAGTTTGATCCCTGGTCAGGGAACTAGACCCCGTGTTCTGCAACTAAAGATCCCATGTGCTACAACTAAGACCCAGTGCAGCCAAACAAATAAATATTTTTTTAAGACTTTTCCTAGCAAAAATATATAATAAAAAAAGAAAAATATAAGTGAAGGTCAAACAATGAGCATTGATACATAGTTTTTAGAACTTGTTTTAGATAGGACCCATTTTCAATGTTACTTATTACCAGTGGGAATGGGAAATAATGCAGTTTAGGAGAAAATGTCATTGAAAGTCAAACTGGTTATGGAAATAGGACTTCCAATAATGAGAAACAGGCATTTGAAAGGCTGTATATATAAATATTGCAATTTTCCATGGTGATAAAAAGATGATGAGCTTGGTATTAAATCTTCAATGAATGAAGGAGTTAAAGCAGGACTGTGTATAGACTTTGCATTGCATGAATAAGATGGGCTGGATAGTAAAAACTAAGGAGAATGACTGAATTGCTGAGGGAGGAGAAACAGTGATGTGGCTATGCAGAGGAGGAATGAATTCCGTCCCTTTGGTCCAGACCTGTGTACAGGGATTATAGAAGGAGCACCATGAAAAGAAAAAGAACATAAGCAAAAATGCAGACACATTTGAAAATGCTGCAGGGGAAAAGCAGGGGTTGAGCAGGATTTATGGAATTTGAAAGAGCAAGAATTATATTCAAACACTAAGAAAGAACTTGTAAAGGTATAAAGGACTTTCTATTAACAGTATAGTGACTGTGGAGAGTCAGGAAATGGTAGGACATTGGGTCTAATTAGGGGATGTATAGAGCCATATGGGTGGTTGTGAAAATTTAGGATTTTAGTTGTTTCTGAAGTAAACAGGGCTAGAAATAGATTAGTACTGATGGTTTCTTAGGGGAAATTAGGTGAAAAATTCTAATTATAGCTTCCTTATTAGAATTAATCTGTTAGAACACTTTGTAAGCTGACTAACTGCAGGCCAAAGAGGGGCAGTCTTACCAAGAGTGTGAGATGCTCTACTGCTGCTGCTAAGTCACTTCAGTCGTATCCAACTCTGTGTGACCCCATAGACAGCAGCCCACCAGGCTCCTCCGTCCCTGGGATTCTCCAGGCAAGAACACTGGAGTGGGTTGCCATTTCCTTCTCCAATGCATGCAAGTGATAAGTGAAAGTGAAGTCGCTCAGTCATGTCCGACTCTTAGTGACCCCATGGACTACAGCCCACCAGGCTCCTCTGTCCATGGGATTTTCCAGGCAAGAGTACTGGAGTGGGGTGCCATTGCCTTCTCCGAAATGCTCTACAGATATCCATAAATCTTGTTTGGGGCTACATGGGTCCCTGGTGGCTCAGACAGTGAAGCATCTTCCTGCAATGTGGGAGACCCAGGTTCAATTCCTGGGTAGTAAAGATGCCTTGGAGAAGGGAATGGCAACCCACTCCAGTATTCTTGCCTGGATAATCCCCATGGAAAGAGAAGACTGGCAGGCTACAGTCCATGGGGGTTGCAAATAGTCCAACCGGACTGAGTGACTAACACTTTCACTTTCACCATTAAGGGGAATAGTGACAAAGGAAGACAGAACTTTGTAAGTTTTAGAACAGGATGAGTTAGGGCTAGAGAAGGTGTGATATTGCACTTGCTCCTCTAGATGGTTTTCTAGTTTGAAAATAATGATAATTTCTACTTTAACTTTCCACTGTTAATATTTTATGCTTTGTGATTGCAAGCACAACCCATACAAATCCAGAGTATCAGGGTGTGTATCCATGTACTTAATAGCTGTGTTCTCAGAAAAAGTTACTAAACCTCTCTGGGCATTGGTTCCTATATCTGGGAAACTACTACATAGAGTTGCCATAAGGATTAGATGAGGTCTAATGTATGCAAAGCATTTAGAAATATGCTAGGCAAATAGATTTTTACATTATTATTATTCAGTTCAGTTCAGTCACTCAGTCCTGTCTGACTCTTTGTGACCCATGGACTGCAGTACGGCAATCTTCCCTGTCCATCACCAACTCCCAGAGCTTGCTCAAACTCATACCATCAGGTCAGTGATGCCATCCAACCATTGCATCCTCTGTCATCCCCTTCTCCTCCTGCCCTCAATCTTGCCCAGCATCAGGGTCTTTTCAAATGAGTCAGTTCTTCACATCAGCTGGCCAAAATATTGGAGTTTCAGCTTCAGCATCAGTCCTTCCAATGAATATTCAGGACTGATTTCCTTTAGGATGGACTGGTTGGATCTCCTTGCAAACCAAGGGACTCTCAAGAGTCTTTTCCAACACCACAGTTCAAAACCATCAATTCTTTGGTGCTCAGCTTTCTTTATAGTCTAACTCTCACATCCGTACATGGAAAAACCATAGCTTTGTATAGATGGATCTTTTCTGGCAAAGTAATGTCTCTGCTTTTCAATATTCTGTCTAGGTTGGTCATAGCTTTTTTCCCAAGAAGCAAGCATCTTTTAGTTTCATGGCTGCAATCATCATCTGCAGTGATTTTGGAGCCCTAGACAATAAAGCCTGTCACTGTTTCCAGTTCCCCCATCTATTTCCCATAAAGTTATGGGACTGAATGCCACAATCTTCGTTTTCTGAATGTTGAGTTTCAAGCCAGCTTTTTCACTCTCCTCTTTCACTTTCATCAAGAGGCTCTTTAGTTCTTCTTGACTTTCTGCCATAAGGGTGGTTATTGCCATAAATAACTGTTAGCATTTCCTTTCATTGAACAAACATGCCAAAGCATGGTTCAATTAGTTTTCTACTTTTACTGTGTTGTGTGCTATACTTAGTCACTCAGTCACGTCCGACTCTTTGTGCCCTATGGACTGTAGCCTGTCAGGTTCCTCTCTCCATGGGGATTCTCCAGGCAAGAATAACGGAGAGGGTTGCTATGCCCTTTAGGAGATCTTCCCAACCCAGATATCAAACCCAGATGTCCTGAATTTCAGGGGATTCTTTATCATCTGAACATTCAGGGAAGTCCAAGAATACGGGAATGGGTAGCCTATCCCATCTCCAGGGGATCTTCCTGACCTGAATCGAACCATGGTCTCCTTCATTGCAGGTGGATTCTTTACCCGCTAAACTATCAGTGAAACCCAATTTTTCTACTTTTAGAATATATCTATTCTTGATCACACAGTGGAAATCAACCCGGAATATTCATTGGAAGGACTGATGGTGAAGGTGAAGCTCCAATTCATTCTGTACCCTCCTCACCCTACCTAAATTGCAGAGGGGTGCCAGCCACCCACAGGTACAATCCTAACTGTCCTGAGTTACAATCTCAAATTACTTACTCTTCAGAGTCCCCTGTTCTGGGCGCCACTTCCAGGAGTCCAGCTCCAGCAGCCAGGGATTCAACCTGAAGAGATGAACAGTGTCGGTGAACGAGACAGCATCTCAGTTTTTTGGACTGCCTATTTATTTCAAGTTTAAGATTCTCTTTTATACTTTTACAAAAACATTAGGTCAGAGGTTTGACATTTTCAGTTCCCCCTCTCCCAGATTTATTATCTCCATAAATCATTGTTGCTCTTCAAACAGAGTTCCTGCTTCAGTGATTCTCTTGGAATCAGCCTTATCATCTACCTCCTCTAATGTGTCCTATAGTTAACTTGTGATTACATTATAACTCATGCTACATTCCTCAGTTTACTACTTATCTTCCTAAATCCTGTTTGCCCATAACATCCTGAGCTCACTATCTCTTAAAAAAGCTTCTAGCTATAGTGTCTCTAAAAATTCCTAACTTCTATAAGCTATAGTAAAATATGCTAACTTTACAACGTTCCTTGAATCTTTAACTTCTAACTATTTTAATTATTGCTAAGCCCTAAATTCAGTAAACTCCTTTGCCACAAACATTCTCCTCACAAATAGGCTTCAGATAGCAATCCCTCCCATGGCCTCAAGCTACGGCCTATGTACTCATCTTGGAACACTCTTTTGTAAAAGTCCTTAAACAAATGTCAATGATTAACTTTATGAATTATTCTCTGAGCACAGCTGCAGAAGTCTTTGTGCCTTCTCATGCTCCTCTCAAGAACAATAAGCACCTTAATATTCCTTTTCAGGCAACTCAACCGAGGAGAGGAAAAAACAAATAAGAATTACAAGGCCTAACTCCTTCATCCCGGGTCCGTGCCTGCAGAATGAGGAGAGGGGTCTGGGGCCATGCCTTTATTTTGTCAGTAATGCCTAACACAGCTCCTGACACCACCTGAAGTGAAAAGCCAACTCATTGGTAAGGACACTGATGCTGGGAAAGCCTGAGCACAAGGAGAGCAGGGAGTGACAGAGGATGAGATGCTTGGATGGCATCACTGACTCAGTGGACATGAGTTTGAGCAAATTCAGGGAGATAACAAAGGACAGGAAAGCCTGTCATGCTGCTGTTCATTGAGTTGCAGATATTTGGACACAACTTAGCAACTGAACAACAAGATCAACTAAAGAAAATTATCAGGGTTTTTCAGGTGGCGCTAGTGGTAAAGAATCTGCTGGCTACTGCAGGAGATGAAAGAGATGTAGGTCCAATCCCTGGGTAGGAAGATACCTTGGAGGAGGAAAATGGCAACCCACTCGAGTATTTCTGCCTGAAAAATTACATGGATAAGAGGAGCCAGGAGGACTATAGCCCACAGGTGTGCAAAGAGTTGGATATGATTGAGGAACTGAGCATACACGTACAAAGATGACTGGGTTTTACCTTTTGTCTGATTTTGCATCAAAAGAAGACAATTAAGAATTTGTTTTTAACTGTAGATACTGAATATTAAATCTAATATTTGGATCTAACATTTCAAGAAATGGTCTATGTGATCATATTGCATATGATAGTAAATGCTAAATGAAACTTGGATATTTTAGTGTTCAGTGATTCTAACCCTTACCCAGAAAGAAAAGAAACTGAACCAACTATTGGAGGATTTTCTATGGGGTGTTTCAGAAATAAGTAAAGCAAGTACGCATTATACCTATACCTGTAAGAACTATTATTAAATATTAGAAATTCAAACTAATAATTATTTCATGGTTCTAGTTGCAAAACACAAAGTATGCAAATTTGGTAGTGGTGGGAGTGATGGCAAAGATTTTGGTGTTTGGAAGTATCAGTTCAGTTCAGTTCACTCACTCGGTCCTGTCTGGCTCTTTGTGACCCCATGGAATGCAGTATGCCAGGCTTCCCTGTGCATCACAACACCTGGAGCTTGCTCAAACCTATGTCCATTGAGTCGGTGATGCCATCCAACCATCTCATTCTCTTTTGTCCCCTTCTCCTCCTGCCTTCAAACTTTCTCAGCATCAAGGGTCATTTCCAATGAGTCAGTTCTTTGCATCAGGTGGCGAAAGTATTGGAACTTTAGCTTCAGCGTCAGTCCTTCCAATAAATATTCAGAATTGACTGGTTGGATATTCTTGCAGTCTAAGGGACTCTCAAGATTCTTCTCCAACACCACAGTTCAAAAGCATCCATTCTTTGGCACTCAGCTTTCTTTATGGTCCAACTTGCACATCCACATGTGACTACTGGAAAAACCATAGCTTTGACTATGCAGAGTTTTGATAGTAAAGTAATGTCTCTGCTTTTTCAATGTGCTGTCTAGGTTGGTCATAGCTTTTCTTCCAAGGAACTAGTGTCTTTTAATTTCATTGCTGAAATCACCATCTGCAGTAATTTTGGAGCCCAAAATATAAAGTCTGTCACCATTTCCATTGTTTCCCTATCTATTTGCCATGCAATGATGGGACCAGATAGCATGATCTTCTTTTTTGAATGCTGACTCTTAAGCAAATTTTTCACTCTCCTCAAGAATCTCTTTATTTCCTCTTTGCTTTCTGCCATAAGGGTGTCATCCTCATATCTGAGGTTATAGATATTTCCGTGAAATCTTGATTCCAGCTTGTGCTTCATCCAGTCTGACATTTCACATGATGTACTCTGTATTTAAGTTAAATAAGCAAGGTGATGGTATACAGCCTTGACATATTCCTTTCCCAATTTGGAACTAGTCTATTGTTCCATGTCCAGTACTAACTGTTGCTTCCTGACCTGCATGCAGATTTCTCAGGAGGCAGGCAAGGTAGTCTGGTATTCCCATCTCTTTAAGAATTTTCCAGTTTGTTGTGATCCACACAGTCAAAGGCTTTAGTGTACTCATCAAAGCAGAAGTAGATGTTTTTCTGGAATTCTCTTGCTTTTTCAATGATCCAAAAGTTGTTGGCAATTTGATCTCTGGTTCCTCTGCCTTTTCTAAATCCAGCTTGAACATCTGTAAGTTCTCAATTCACATACTGTTGAAGCCTGGCTTGGAGAATTAAGAGCATTACTTTGCTAGAGTGTGAGATGATGCAGTTGTGAGGTAGTTTGAACATTCTTTGGCATTGCCTTTCTTTGGGATTATAATGAAAACTGACCTTTTCCAGTCCAACTGTGACAACTGCTGAGTTTCCCAAATTTGCTGGCATAGTGTGTGCAGCACTTTCACAGCATCATCTTTTAGGATTTGAAATAGCTCAGCTGGAATTCCACCACCATCTGGAATGGTGGTTTGGTTTGGCAGTATACTTGTGTTATTTTCCTGGTATTAATACCTTCATTACTGTTTGGTGTCAGATTTTTACTTACTTCAGGAAATGAAAGATTTTTTGTATTTTTCTCTGAATCCCATGGAGGGAGGAGCCTGGTAGGCTACAGTCTATGGGGTTGCAAAGAGTCAGACATGACTGAGCTACTTCACTTTCATTTTTCTCCTTTTTTAAGGACAAAAAAATTATACACTTTGTGATAGATCTAGGCTCCAATGCAGTCCATCAAGAACATCTTTGGTGGAATAATACTTCAATTACTTTTACTTATTCATTTATCTCTAAATAATAAATTATTTTTAAATATTTAACTTATGCTGTAGTCAAAGTGAAAATGTAGTGTTCTTCTCAAAAATTGTTCCCTTTACTAAAATTTTTAGTTTTCTGAATAGAACGACATGCACTATTACTATATACGTGTTTTTCTTTTAAATAATTTTTAAATATTTTTTTCCTGAGGTTAAATGCCTGTTGTAAATTCTCTTTCCTCTATATGTGTTTTCTTTTATAAAAATTATCTTATTGACTTTTATTCGATGTTTATTTCTTTTATTCATCAATCAGATAAATATTTATCTTATATATTTGTCAATTTTGTGTTTTATCTTCAATTTAATACATTTTTAGCTTTAACATAGTTTCACACACTTCTTTTTATTATCCTTTTTCCAATTTCTTAAGTTGAATACTTATTATATTTATTTTTATTTTTTCTCACCACATACACAAAAAGGTAATTATGTAAAGGGATAGAGGTGTTAACGAGTATTTTTGTTGTTATCATTTCACAATTTGTGTCCCAAATCATCTTGTGTACCTTAAACATACATATGTTATATGTCAATAATATCTCAATAAAATTGCAAAAAAAATTTAAATTTAAAAATCTTAAAATCCACCTTGTCATTTTATTAGGACATAATATATTTTCACATAAAGGGGTTTGAAGTAGAATAGTTCTGTATACAAATACTGGCTTCAGCATAAATACTACAATTTCCATCTGAGGTTTGGGCTTTATTTTTCTTACAGCAAAAATTGCTGTGATTATAAAATACATTTGTAAAGTATGTAATGCACGGATTAAAACAGAACAGTTTTCACTAATCTATTTAATTGTAAGTGCCACTGACATTATTTGAATTATTGTTTGTTATGATTATAGTTTACAGTTTTCTAAATGTGTTTTTAGATATAACACATGCCTCTTTCATGTCTGAAAGAGGTATGTTTGTTTTCTTCTGTTTTTTGTCACTTACAAATTATAACCAAAAGCAGTATAATCAGGGGGCATACATTTTATGACAATTTTATCCTTATAGAGAGGACTAAAAATAAAATCTTGGGCCCTGAAATCAGCTGCCCTGGATTTCAATCTCACCTCCATAATTTTCAAAGTGTATGATCTTGGAGAATATTAATAAACTACCTTAGTTTATATATGTTTAAAATAAAGATCATATTATACTTAATTCACAGGATAATTTAGAAAAATATAATAGTTAATAATCATAAAATTATGTAAAAGTCTCTAGTACAGTACACAAACTCAAATGAAGCAGGGATTAAATTCTTTAAGAAACCTCTCAAGAGAAAATATCATTTAATTTATTTGGTAAAATGGTCACCTGTTTGTTTGCTTAACATATATGCTGTCATATTATTTTTAATGCCACTTAGTTTTAAGTATATTTTAACCATAGTTCAAATTGGGAAAGGAGTACCTCAAGGCTGTATATTGTCACCTCATTTATTTAACTTATATGCAGACTACCTCGTGCAAATTACCAGACTGGATGAAGCACAAACTGGAATCAAGTTTGTAGGGAGAAATATCAATAACCTCTGATATGCAGATAACACAACCCTTATGGCAGAAAGCAAAGAGGAACCAAAGAACCTCTTGATAAAAGTAAAAGAGGAGAGTAAAAAAGCTGGCTTAAAACTCAACGTTCGGAAAAAGAAGATCATGTCATCCAGTTCCATAACTGCATGGCAAATAGATGGGGAAACAGTGACAGACTTTATTTTCTTGGTTCCAAAATCACTGCAGATGGTGATTGCAGCCATGAAATTAAAAGATGCTTGCTCCTCGGAAGAAAAGCTATGACCAACTTGGACAGCATATTAAAAAACAGAGACATTATTTTGCCAACAAAGGTCTGTCTATTCAAAGCTATATTTTTTCCAGGAGTCATGTACGGATGTGAGAATATTAATAAACTAACTTACTTTATATATGTTTAAAGTAAAGATCATATTGTACTTAATTCACAGGATAATTTAGAAAAATAGTTATAAAAATAATAGTTAATCATCATAAAATTATGTAAAAGTCTCTAGTACAGTATACAAACTCAAATGAAGCAGGGATTAAATTCTTTAAGAAGCCTTTCAAGAGAAAATATCATTTAATTTATTCAGTAAAATGGTCACCTGTTTGTTTGCTTAACATATATGCTGTCATATTATTTTTAATGCCACTTAAACCATATTTTAACCATGGTTCAAATTGGGAAAGGAGTACCTCAAGGCTGTATATTGTCACCTCACTTATTTAACTTATAAACCATAAAGAAAGCTTAGCACCAAAGAATTGATGCTTTTGAACTGTGGTGTGGGAGAAGAATCTTGAGAGTCCTTGTACAGCAAGGAGACCAAACCAGTCACACGTAAAGGAAATCAGTCATGAATATTCATTGGAAGGACTGATGCTGAAGCTGAAACTCCAATACTTTGGCCACCTGATTCGAAGAACTGACTCTTTGAAAAAGACCATGATGCTGGGAAAGATTGAATGCAGGAGGAGAAGGGAACAACAGAGGACGAGATGGTTGGATGGTATCACCGACTCAATGGTCATGAATTTGAGTAAACTCCGTGACTTGGCGATGGACAGGGAAGCCTGGCCTGTGCTGCAGTTCATGGGGTCGCAAAGAGTCGGACACGACTGAGCAACTGAACTGAAACATCATGCAGATTTTACTTTTTTCATATAGGGAGAATTCTATTTTGACAGTTAAATTCTTTCAATTTAATGTGTAAACGGATAAAAACTGTCTTTTATATATTTTATCATCTTATTTATGCTTTGACTTTTAAATTTTCTTGGTGTCTTCAATATCAGTTCAGTTCGGTTCAGTCGCTCAGTCACCACCAACCATTTCATCCTCTGTCGTCCCCTTCTCCTTCTACCCTCAATCTTTCCCAGCATCAGGGTCTTTTCAAATGAGTCAGTTCTTCTCAACAGGTGGCCAAAGTATTCGAGTTTCAGCTTCAGCATCAGTCCTTCCAATGAATATTCACGACTGATTTCCTTTAGGATGGACTAGTTGGATATCCTTGCAGTCCAAGGGGCTCTAAAGAGTCTTCTCCAACACCACAGTTAAAAAACATCAATTCTTCAGCACTCAGCATTCTTTATAGTCCAACTCTCACATCCATACATGACTACTGGAAAAACCATAGCTTTGGATAGACGGACTTTGTTGGCAAAGTAATGTCTCTGCTTTTTAATATGCTGTCTAGGTTGGTCATCGCTTTTCTTCCAAGGAGTGAGCATCTTTTAATTTCATGGCTACAGTCACCATCTGCAATGATTTTAGAGCCCCCAAAAATAAAGTCTCACACTGTTTCCACTGTTTCCCCATCTATTTGCCATGAAGAGATGGGACCGGATGCCGTGATCTTCGTTTTCTGAATGTTGAGTTTTAAGTCAGCTTTTTCACTCTCCTCTTTCACTTTCATCAAGAGGCTCTTTAGTTCCTCTTCACTTTCTGCCATAAGGGTGGTGTCATCTGCATATCTGAGGTTATTGATATTTCCGCTGCAATCTTGATTCCAGCTCATGCTTCATCCAGTCCAGCATTTCTCATGATGTACTCTGCATATATTAATAAATATATAAATAAACATATGTAAATAAGCAGGGTGACAATATATAGCCTTGATATACTCTTTTCCCAATTTGGAAACAGTCTGTTGTTCCACATCCAGTCCTGACCTGCATACAGATTTCTCAGGAGGCCGGTCAAGTGGTCTAGAACAATTCCTTGTGATCCATGCTGTCTAAGGCTTTGGCATAGTCAGTAAAGCAGCAAGAGATGTTTTTCTGCAACTGTCTTGTTTTTTTGATGATCCAACGGATGCTGACAATTTGATCTCTGGTTCCTCTGCTGTTTCTAAATCCAGTTTGAACACCTGGAAGCTCATGGTTCATGTACTGTTGAAACCTGGTTTGGAGAATTTAGAGCATTACTTGTCTAGTGTGTGAGATGAGTGCAATTATGTGGTGTTTGGCATTGCTTTTGGCATTGCCTTTCTTTGGGATTGGAATGAAAATTGAACTTTTCCAGTCCTCTGGCCACTGCTGAGTTTTCCAGATTTGCTGGCATATTGAATGCAACACTTTCACAGCATCATATTTTAAGATTTGAAATAGCTCAACTAGAATTCCATCACCGCCACTATCTTTGTTCATAGTGATGCTTCCTAAGGCTCACTTGGCTTTGCATTCCAGGATGTCTGGCTCTAGGTGAGTGATCACACCATCCTGATTATCTGAGTCATGAAGATCTTTTTTGTACAGTTCTTCTGTGTATTCTTGCCACCTCTTCTTAATATCTTCTGTTTCTGTTAGGGCCATACCATTTCTGTCCTTTATTGAGCCCATCTTTGCATGAAATGTTCCCTTGGTATCTCTAGTTTTCTTGAAGTGATCTCTAGTCTTTCCCATTCTATTATTTTCCTCTTTTTCTTTGCATTGACCACTGAGGAAGGCTTTCTTATCTCTCCTTGCTATTCTTTGGAACTCTGTATTCAAATGGGTATATCTTTCCTTATATGTGTGTGTGTGTGTGTGTGTGTGTGTATATATACATATATATATATATATATATATATATATATGTTGCTCTGTGTATACTCATAAATCTTCTCCAGTCTTATGTATATTTTTAATTTTTTAAGATGTCTTTAGTCTACATTTTACTAGTTGATAAAATTAAATTAAAATTATTTTGAATAATATGTTAATAAAATAATTTAATGCAGTTCATTTTTTTCTGTATCTCATCTATTTAAAGAACTTCAAGATCTGTTACATCAAATACAGATAATTCTTCATTATTTCATGAAATATTTAATATAGTCATTTTTTTTATTGATGGACAAAAATAACCACAGATTTTTGCTATTGCTTTTTCAACAGACTTCTAATTGTTTATAATTGCCTTATTTAATTCTTACCTTTGGTTTTTTCCTTCTTCATTAGATATATATGCTCCATTTTAGAAAGAAAGTATACAAAAGGTTTGGTTTTTAACATGCATACCTGAGAATATTTTCTTTTATTTTTTTTGAGTTTAAGAAGGAAAGACCACTCATCTTAGCATTGTGAGGTCGTGTCTCTTTCTACTCAATATTTTGAAATCTGTACCTCTGGTTTTTTGGTTTCTGTAACATCATAAGAACAGTTGACTATGTTTGAAGGATATTTGGTTCTGTTCAAAACATCCACTGGAGTATTTGGTCCACACCAAAAGTTTCTTAATATTGGTACTGTCCTAAAGTCCATTGATGTTTTGTCCATGGGAAAAATGTCATTGAAATTTGGTGCTGTCCAAAGCATTCATTGAGACATTTGTTCTATGACTTGATAAATGATACAAACATTTAACTTTGCCAAAAGTTTTATGAGATTCAATCCTGAGTGAGACATTTGAAGTGAAGTGAAGTCGCTCAGTCGTGTCCGACTCTTTGCGACCCATGGACCTCCTTGTAGCCTACAAGGCTCCTCTATTTTCCAGGCAAGAGTACAGGAGTGGGTTGCCATAGTGAGACATTTGGTTCATGCTAAAAAGACCCTTGAGAATTGGTCCTGTCCAAAATGTTCATTGAGACATTTGTTCCACGATTTGTTGAATAATACAAACATGTATCATTGCCAAAGTTATTAAAATTTGGTCCTAACAGAGACATTTGATCTACATGAAAAAGGTCCTTAAATTTTGGGCCTGTCCAACATGTCCTTTGAGATATTTGACCCATGATATGTTAAATAATACAGACATTGAACTTTGTTTAAACTGTGTTATTTTTTATTGTAATTCCTGATGAATTTTGATTTTACATTTATTTTGTTCTTCTTTATCATGAAGTTTGGCAGGATTACTCAAGTCAAGGAACAATTGCTCTCAAGTATATACTGAACTGGTTTTTAGCTTTGTATTCATTCTATCTTTTAACAATTTCAGTTACGTAAGATTGATTTTGTCAGTATTGTGAAGTTGGTGAGAATATTGGAATGAGACCATCATAACGTGGGTGACATTTTCTTCATTCCTTTGCTATTCGTCTTTTAACATTTCAACAAATCACCATATTAATGGGTGATGCATTACCATCAGCTTTGGTAATTTGCTCTCAGCTTTCCACTGTGTTGTTTGTTCTGTGATAACTGTTAAGCACTGATATATGAGTGAGTGAGTGAGTGAAGTCGCTCCGTCGTGTCCGACTCTTTGTGACTCCGTGGACTGTAGCCACCCCCCCCCCCCCCCCCGGCTCCTCTCTCCATGGGATTCTCCAGGCAAGAATACTGGAGTGGATTGCCATTTCCCTCTCCAGGTGATCTTCCTGACCCAGGGATTTCAAACCCAGGTCTGCCTCATTGTAGGCAGATTCTTTACTAACTGAGCTATGAGGGAAGCCACAAATGAGTACCTGTGATCTTGACGTGACGTCTGCCCCTTCAGTTCAGTTCAGTTCAGTTGCTCAGTCGAGTACAACTCTTTGCGACCCCATGAATTGCAGCACACCAGGCCTCAATATCCATCACCAACTCCCGGAGTTCACTCAAACTCATGTCCATCAAGTCGGTGATGCCATCAAGCCATCTCATCCTCTGTCGTCCCCTTCTCCTCCTGCCCCCAATCCCTCCCAGCATCAGAGTCTTTTCCAATGAGTAAACTCTTCACATGAAGTGGCCAAACTATTGGATTTTCAGCTTTAGCATCATTCCTTCCAAAGAAATCCCAGGGCTGATCTCCTTTAGAATGGACTGGTTGGATCTCCTTGCAGTCCAAGGGACTCTCAAGAGTCTTCTCCAACACCACAGTTCAAAAGCATCAATTCTTCGGTGCTCAGCTTTCTTCACAGTCCAACTCTCACATCCATACATGACCACTGGAAAAACCATAGCCTTGACTGGACAGACCTTTGTTGGCCAAGTAATGTCTCTGCTTTTGAATATGCTATCTAGATTGGTCATAACTTTCCTTCCAGGGAGTAAGCATCTTTTAATTTCATGGCTGCAGTCACCATCTGCAATGATTTTAGAGCCCCCAAAAATAAAGTCTGACACTGTTTCCACTGTTTCCCCATCTATTTGCCATGAAGAGATGGGACCGGATGCCGTGATCTTCGTTTTCTGAATGTCAAGCTTTAAGCCAACTTTTTCACTCTCCTCTTTCACTTTCATCAAGAGGTTTTTTAGTTCCTCTTCACTTTCTGCCATAAGGGTGGTGTCATCTGCATATCTCTGCCACTTAGTTACTACCAATATAATTGATATTCTTTTGGAGAACTCAGAGCATTTGTATTTTCTGTTCCTTTGCTTGCAATACTCACACAGAACTGTAAGTGATTACAATCTTAGTATTTTAGCTTTATCTAAAATCACTCCTCCTACCAAGTCTCCTTCAGGCAATTTAAAGATACTTAAAGAGTTGGACACGACTGAGCGACTCAACTGAACTGAACCTCTTTTACTTAATATCACGGGTAGTCTCATATTTTCAGCAAAACATGTATCCTTTTATGATACTGATTTGTTTTGTGTGTGATTTTTTTCTTGCTTATAGTTCATGCACTGCTTCCAGAACAAAATGTGTATTCATTAGTTCAGAGACAAAGTTTGTCTTATTGTGTCCTATACTTAGAACAGGGCTTAGAATATAGTAGAGAACTGATACATTTTTTTGTATGAATTAAAATTAGCAGCTCAGTTAGCAGCTATTGGCCAAAATATATATTAAACAATAAATCAGTTGGGTCATGTTACATATATGTATTCTATCATTCACATTAATTTTGGCATTAACTTAGAGATTGATACAGTTATGTTGATTTAAAATTTTCTCTAGTCAGTTTATCAAGATAAGAAGGATGGAGAAAAATGATGCTATATAATGAAATATCTCTGGTAGGCAAAAGAAAGAAATAAAAACAAATAAGATATCAAAAGTTCATTTTAAAAATGCAGTTATTATAAAAAGTGAAACCTGCTTTAATAGACTTTGCAATTTCAGTGAGGTTAAAAGAAAAAAAAAATCATTTATTTTTACAGATTATTTGCTTTTCAACTCTAAGGACATGAGAAGGACTAAGTTTACTGACAAAGCAAAAAATAAAGTGATTTAATTAACCATGTTAATTTAGATTTCTCTAAAAAAATGCAAAGCTATATTTTATTACTTATTCAATTACAATTAATCTATTTTTGAAGCTCTAATTAAATGCTTGAATGATAACAATGTTCTTGTTTTAATTTTTAGTGAATTAGTGGTTGTTTTACTGATTACAACTTGAAACTCTAGTTTGGAAAGCCATTCCTGGATTCACTATCAAAATTTTAGAATTTGAGTGATAATTTACTGCAAGCTTTAAAATTTGTGGGTATTACTTTAAACTGTCTGGAGGAGGAAATGGCAATGTACTTCAGCATTCTTGCCTGGAGAATGCCATGGACAGGGGAGCCTGGTGGGCTACAGTCCATAGGGTCCCGTAGAGTCGGACACGACTGAAACAATTTGGCACACACACACTTTACATTAACTGCATTTTCTTAAAATATTCTGAAAAATATATTTTCAGTTTAAATTGGTAAACATTTTAAATTTGAGTTTAGAGGTTTCATATGTAGGGCAGAAGTAACTATTGCCACCTATCATTATTATTATTATTAAATTATTTCTAACCATTGCATTGTTCATCAGAAGAAAATGAAAGCTGCCACAGTTCAAGTTGTCATTGTAGATGTCCTCTGTATCACATTTTACTCCCAGAAAGACTATCTCTGATTTTATGTGCTGATACATACAGATATGGTAATTTAGTTGCTAAGTCGTGCCAACTCTTGTGACCCCATAGACTGTAACCCCCAGGCTCTTCCATCCATGAGATTTTCCAGGCAAGAATACTGGAGTGGGTTGCATTTCCTTTCCCAAGGGATCTTCCCAGCCCAGGGATCAAACCAGGATCTTCTGCACTGCAGGCAGATTCTTTACCAACTGAGCTACCAGGAAAGCCATATACAGGTATACTTAATGTCACTATATCAAAATTTTTCTTCAAATCTTTCACAGTCATCTACATACCCTAAATAATTGGTTTGACTTGGAAAAAAAAAAAACAAAACCTTTATTTGATCAGGGTTAAAACTCCAAATCTCCAAATTATAAAACACCATTGTTATTTCATAAAATTGTATTATTTTTAGAAAAATATATTTATTCAGTGTACATAACTGTTTTATAATGTGATATAATTTTGCTTCAATTAATTTAAATAAGATACAGCAATTCTTTTGTAATTCATATGTATTTGGTTTAAAAAATAAGGCCAGTTTACTCATAGAGTCAAAAGGAACATAGGAACAAAATGGAATACATCCTACTATTGTAGAGTGTGAGTTTATATGAAAGTGAAAACAGATAAAGCAGATAAGAGAAAAAACATGAATATGCACACCATGATTAAATCTCTAAAACATTTAATTTTTGTTGTTGTTTTCATAACAGAAAAAAGATTATAAAAAGAATGACCAAGAGATAAGTAAATATATTTTTAAAAAAGCTTCTAACAAAAGAAATTACTCTTTCAGATAATCACATCTACCCCTGTAGGGGGTTGGGGAGGTTCTGATACAGACTAACATACAAGTTATGAATGAAGCAAATAAATTGTTAAATTATATGTCATCTATCCTCTTACCTTGAAAAGTACACTTCTATAAGACAAAATTTAGCAATCCATGCAAAACTATGTTTATCACTGAAAGTCAGCAAACTATCAGATATATATTTAAATATTATTGTTCATGTGTTTGTATTCTTTGTTGAGCCAAGATGTCCAAATAAGTAATAAGCATAAATTATAAATATTTATAAATATACTGATACTTAAGATAAACCACATTAAATTATTACACTTGATATTCTAACATAATTTGTGGTTAACTGACAGTACTGCAAAATGTTTCCTGTCTCCTTGAAATCTGATAGTCTTAATAAATTCAAGTTGAAGACACTGTGTTGAAACAGGAAAAACTGGAATTATCAATAGAATTCATTAAGGAATCCTAAGATTCAGACATTAACCACAGATATAATATTCAATGATTATAAAGAACTCTCATATAATAAACTATTATCATCACACTGCTATTAAAATACTTTCATTTCATCATATTAATTTTATTACTTAGCTCATGCAATGTATAAATTCATATAATAGTTTTTGAATTTTTACATTTTTTGAAACTACAGTATTATAAAGAAATCAGGAAATAAATAAATTTATTTATTCAATTTAAAAAAATCAAAAATTTACCTTGATTGATAATGGCCAGAAAGTTGTCTGAATATAAATCAATGTCATAAAAATGGTTTTTTCTCATTCAGGTTCCCTGGGAATACTGTAATGCTACTCCAGTCATTATTTCTTTACTTTAGTCATGTTGTTGTTCAGTCACTAAGTCACGTCCAGCTCTTTGTGACCCCATGGACTGCAGCACGTCTGGCTTCCCTGTCCTTCACTATCTCCCAGAGTTTTCTCAAATTCATATTCATTGAGTTAATGATGCCATCTAACCATCTCATCCTCTGTCTCCCTCTTCTCCTATCCTCAATCTTTCCCAGTATCAGGGTCTTTTTCAATGAGTCAGCTCTTTACATCAGTGGCCAAAGTACTGGAGCTTCAGCTTCATCATCAGTCCTTCCAATGCATATTCAGGATTGATTTCCTTTAGGATTGACTGACTTGACCTCTTTGAAGTCCAAGAGATTCTCAAGAGTCTTCTCTAGCACCACAGTTCTACAGCATCACTTCTTCAGCACTATATTGAACTTAAATTTTTATAATTTACTTCAAATTAGTCAATTTTTTGTAAAAACTTATTTTTCATGCAACTTAATAAAAATTTGTCAAATTTATTAATTTGTCTTTTTTCTTAATTAAACTGTCTCTTTCCTATGGCCACAGAGGAACAATCAACAAATCTTCTTGGAATCCAGACATGGTGGCAAGAAATGAGAAGGATTTCCTCAGGACCCAGCAGTGGTAGGAGACAATGTTTTGACTACATACTGTATTATGCCAGTGTTGAATATCATGTTTTGAGTAATGTAGCACCAACATGTTTTCTTATATATTTGTTTATTTTTATTTACTAGCCTCCTTCTGATATGCAGGTATCAGCAAAGGCCAGAGCCTAAGGCAAAAAGGTTTAGGAACGATACCATAGATAACTTGTTGCACCTTCTCCATACCTATTCCAGATTGCCTCTAGCATGGCTCTTCTATTATCTACTAGCTTGTATTCAGGCATTTTCCCGGGATTATTCATAGCAATAACTTGTGTGTTTGAATTTTGAGGATCTTCTTTGGTTGCTCCCATTATCTTAGATATGTTACCCTTTCACTAACCTTTCCATCTAAGATAGGTTTACTACTCTGGTTGCACCTTCTGTAAATCTGTCTCCTACACCAAAAACTGTCTTATTCAACTCTTGTTACTCCCATCTCTTTGCTAAGCTAATAGAAACTTCAGCTAAAATCAACCACACTTTATTTTTAACATACAATTTATTTAAGGTGGGCTGGAATCAAAATTGTTACATGGGATTTAAAGTTTAAAAAATTATGAAAATATAATTTCTTTTGTTTAGTTAGAATTTTTAAAAAGGGGATAATAATGAGTATTTTAAAATATAAACTATGGTAAATATATATCCTCTTATTAATTCACTGCCTATTGAAGGACTAAACTAATATTCAGTTCATTACCCAAACACTTCTATGCCTCATTTCTCATTTTTCATTATAAATAAAAATCAAAATATGATCATTTAAATAGAGTTAGAAGTATATCAGAAGAAGGCAATGGCACCCCACTCCAGTATTCTTGCCTGGAAAATCCCATGGATGGAGGAGCCTGGTAGGCTGCAGTCCATGGGGTTGCTAAGAGTCAGACACAACTGAGCGACTTCACTTTCACTTTTCACTTTCATGCATTGGAGAAGGAAATGGCAACCCACTCCAGTGTTCTTGCCTGGAGAATCCCAGTGATGGGGGAGCCTGGTGGGCTGCCGTCTATGAGGTCGCACAGAGTCGGACATGACTGAAGCAACTTAGCAGAAGCAGCAGCAGCAGAATTATATCACTTTGTAAAAAAAGAAGACACATTTTAAACATAAAGTCAAGTTAACAAAGCCTAAATAGTGAAATAATATAACCTAGACTTTTGAGGACAGAATTTTCATTGACAAATATATAAAATGAAGTTAAGCCTTAAAAAGAAAAACTGTTATAAAATGAATGATCTCATGTGGTTCAATAAAAGGAAGTTTTCCATCTGAATCTGAAATTAATAGGATCTGGAAGAAGAAATAGAATACTAAATGATTTTGTTACTTGGCAATGTAGACATAGACACATTAGATATTTTTCAGACAAAAACCACCCAGCAGTGAAGTACATTGAATGAAACAATGGTGAGTTAGATAACTATTGTGAGCTAAAGAAGAAAGCTGGAAAGTTGCAATGAATTTATACAAAACTAGGTACTTCACCTGGAGAAGGAAATGGCAACCCACTCCAGTGTTCTTGCCTGGAGAATCCCAGGGACGTGGGAGCCTGGTGGGCTGCCGTCTATGGGGTCGCACAGAGTCGGACACGACTGAAGCGACTTTGCAGCAGCAGCAGCATGTATTTCACTATGGGTCGCACGGAGTTGGACATGGCTGAAGCGACTTAGCAGCAGCAGCAGCAGGTACTTCACCATACACTGGCAAGTACTGCACAGAACAAATTTAAGAATGCTCTGAGTTAGCTACCATGTCAATGACTTTAAGGAATTCTTTCAGTTTACAGACTCAACGATATTTGTAAGAACAAAATGAATGTAGGAACCCTGAAAATGCCAAGAAAAAATGAAAACCTATGTCAGTAAGCTCTTTGACCAATGTGAACGTAGGAATGGAAAAATAATGGAAAAGCAAAATAAAATAAAAAATAATAGGATAAAATCTTGAAGTCTTTAGAAGAAAGGAGACTTAATGAAGTTATCCTATCTCCTAAATATTAAACAAAGTTTTAGAGAATATGGATATGTTTGTTCTCAGGATACTAAAGTTAATTTTTAAATGTCTAATAATAGGACTGAATGTAATATGTCACAGGTCACATTAAATACATCTCAGTTTTTTACCTGTTTTGGCGTAATAATTTTCAAGGTAAAAAGTATGATTTCAGGGAATTTTTTTGTTTGTTTATTGTGTATTCGATGCTATTGTTAAAATGTTAATTGCCTCAGCTGAGTCAATTTGTTTCTTAAAAAAGTTGTTGCAAGAAAAGGTGCATTTAGGTAATTAACCTTGACAGTTAAGCATTACAGGTAATTTGGTACCAATGGATTTTGTGTATCAAAGCTTCTGTGAGAATATGCTTCAGTTGATAATATTTTTTAATGAAGAGATACAGACACCTGCTAAAAATGCACCAGAAAATAATAGCTTTAAGTGAGTACACAAATATAATAATTTTTAGAATCTTTATTCTTTATAAATATTAATGCATCTTAAACTTAATTCACAGATCATACTATGGAAGGAATGCCTTTTTTTTTTTTTAATTTCTGCTTTATAATAAGAAATTTGTCTAAAGTGACAAGCTACCTTCTAATGCATTAATTCAATGACCTCAATCAAATTTGCATATTCAAATATTAAGAGTGATGTCAGTAAAATGGCAGGATAAAAGATCCTCTGATGCTAATCCCCCACACAGCAACAATAATGCGGCAGTCCTCTATAGATAAGCATGCCTTTATGGGAGCTTTGGGATTCAGGCAGGAAGGTTGCAGAACCTTGTTGAAACTCAAGACCAAGGAGGGCAGTTTTGAGAAGGCAGATTCATGTCCAGGTGACAAGTTTGCCAACTGTGGTCCCAGCTACAGACCTGGAAACAACCCAATCTCTGTGTGCATTTTCCTACAGCCCTGTATTGTTTCTGCCACCAGCAAGGTCTGCCAAGTCCCCCAGGATGAGTCACGCCTACCTGAGTCTCAAGTAACAGGCCTACCAACTTTGGTCTCAGCCATGTACCCTGAAGCAGTCTAAGACCCAGCTCCAGCACCTCAGCTGCCTCAGTTCAGGTGTGATCCTGCCTGCCTAAGTGGCCCACTGGAAGACACACCATCCTTTGCCCAAGATATCAGCCCACTAATCTTGGTCCACCTGGAGATCCTGAAGCAGTCCTATGATTCAACTTCAACCCATCTGAGCTATGGTCTGGGGACAATCCTGCTTGCTCAGGAAATTTGCAGGAAACATGCCCATTCGTGTCCCCAGAAGAAGGCCTACAAACCTCAGCCCCAGCTCCAGAACCTAAAGTAATTCATTGACTTGATTTCTGCTTCTCTCAGCCACGAATCAGCTCCAATCTTGCCTTGCCAAGGGACCCTATCAGTGACCCTGTGAGAGCCTACCCAGAGGCCAGGTGGAGCCACATCCATTCACACACCTAGTAATATGCCCATCAAATGCAGACCTGAAGAAGACCTTTGTCTCAGCACCAGCCCTGCTGATCATAGACCTAGAAGTAGTCCAGTCTGCCCAGGGACCAGACAGGATCCATACCTGCCCAAGCACTGGCCACAGTCTTGCCAAACCAGTAAATACCCAGCAGCAGCCACAGGAGCTTACCTGAACCCAAATGAACTGTGATTGCAGAGGCAGTCCCTAATGGGATTACATTAGGGATTGCTGGCCCAGGGGAACCAGCAAGAGAAGGTCTTTCTTTACCTGCTGAAATCAGTCTGTAAAGAATGGAAATGACAATTACTCCCTCAAATGTACAGATACCAATGCAAGGATATATAGATTATGAAGAATTAGGCAAACATTACTCCATCAAATAAGTATCATTTCCTACCATAATGGTATGAAACTATAAACTAGTGACAGAAGCAAAACTGAAAAATTCCTAAATATGTGGAAATCAAACAGTGCACTCATGAACAACAAATGCGTCAGATGATAAAGCAATGGAAATCAAAAAAGTATCTTGAAACAACCCAAAATAGAATATACCAAAATTTACAGGGCAGAGCAAGCAGTTCTAAGAGGAAAGTTTATAGCAATAAATATCTATATTAATAAAAAAGAAAAATCAAATATACAACTTAACTTTATACCTCAAGCACTTGAAAAAGAACAAACTAAACCCAAACACATCACAAAAATAAAATGATGAAATCTAGGAAATAAATAAAATAGAGACTAAACAGACAATAGAAAAATCAATGATAGTAAGTTGCTCTAAAAAAATAGGTAAATAAAAACCAAATTGGAAAACGCTAGCTAGACTAAAAAAGAAAAAAATAATAAAAAAAGGTTTCTAATAAATAAAATTAGAAATAAAAGTGAAGACATTACAACTGATACCACACAAGTACAAAGGATGAAAAGAGACCACTATCAATGATTATATGCCTATAAATTGGTTAACTTAAAAGAAATTAACCAATTACTAGAACACATAACCTACCAAGACTGAATCATGAAATAGAAAATATGAACATACCAATATGGAGTAGATTGTGTCAGTAATCAAAAATCCATCAGCAGAAAAAGCTCAGGACCAGACACCCCTTGTGGTCTAATAGTTGAGAATCTGCCTGCCAATGTAAGGGACATGGGTTCAATTCCTGGTCTGGGAAGATTCCACGTGCCAAGGGGCAACTAAGCTGTCTAGAGCTGGTAAGCTGCCAGTACTGAGCTCGCGTGCTACAACTACTGAAGCCCACATGCTAGAGTCTCAGCTCTGTGACAATAGAAGCCACTGAAGTGCGAAGCCCCTGCACCATAATGAAGAGAAGCCCCATGTGTGGCAACTAAAGACAGTCTGAGAGCAGCAACAAAGACCCAGTGTGGCCAAAAATGAATAAACAAAAGTTTTTTAAAGAGGAAAAAACTCAGGACCACACATCTTCACTGGTGATTTCTAATAGGCATTTAAGGATTAATACAAAGACTCTGATGCTGGGAAGGATTGGGGGCAGGAGGAGAAGGGGACAACAGAGGATGAGATGGCTGGATGGCATCACTGACTCGATGGACGTGAGTCTGAGTGAACTCCGGGAGTTGGTGATGGACAGGGAGGTCTGGCGTGCTGCGATTCATGGGGTCGCAAAGAGTCGGACACGACTGAGCGACTGAACTGACTGACTGACTGACAAACCCTCAAATTCTTCCTAAGAATTGAAAAATAAACACTTCCAACTCATTTTATAAAGTCAGCATTATCTTCATAACAAACCCAAATAAAGACAAAGCAAGAAAAATACAGGCCTATTAAATATTTTTGCAATATCCCTGCTAGAAAATTTAATTCAATGATACATTAAAAGGATGTGCAAATTGCTCAGTTGTGTCCGACTCTTTGCAACCCCATGGACTGTATAGTCCATATAGTCCACTGAATTCTCCAGACCAGGATACTAGAATACTTATCCCTTCTCTCTGGATCTTCCCGACCCAAGGATCGAACCAGAGCCTCCTATATTGCAGGCAGATTTTTTTTTACCAAATCAGCTATCAGGGAAGCCCCAAATAATACACCTTAAACTGAGATTTATCCCTGGGGTGGTTCAACATACACAAATAGTATCTGATGCATAATATCAGCAGACTGAAGAAAAAAATTAAATGATTTTTTAAATAGATGCGAAGAAAGAATTTGACAAAATTCAGCATCCATTTATCATAAAATCTCAAAGTATTAGTGTAGCAGGAATGTACCTGAGCATGATAAAGACCATACATTCCAGGTTTGCAGATAACATCACAACCCATGGTGAGAAGCTGAAAGCTTTTACTCTAGAATCAGGAACAAGACAAGGATGCCCATTTTTGCCACTTTTGTCCAACACAGTACAGGAAGTTTAGCCAGAGCATCAAGGCAAGAGGAAAAATAAAAGCCATAAAAGTCATAAAGGAAGGAATCAAATTGTCTTTATTTACACATGACAGGATTTATATGACATGATTTATCTGATTATTCCACCAAAAAAAAAAAAAGCAGAAAAAATCCAAAACTGGTAGAACTAATAAACAAAACTTGTAAAACTAATAAACAAATCCAGCAAAGTTACAGGATACAAATAAAAATGTAAAATTGTCTCTTGAATTTCTATACACTGAAAAAAAAGCTATTCAAAAATTAAGTTGACCATATGAAGGTGGTTTACTTCTGGACTCTATTATGTTTCACTAGTTTATGAGATTGGTTTTATGTCAGTAATATGATGTTTTGATTACTATAGTTTTGTGACATTATTTTAAAAAAGGAAGTAGAAAGCCTCCAACTTTGTTCTTCTTTCTTAATATTACTTTGGCCATTTAGGATCTTTTGTGATTCCCTGTGGATTTTTAAGATTCTTTTTTTTCTGTGAAAAATAACTTTGGAATTTTAATATGCATATATTATGATTTATACATGTATATATAATACATTTGATTTATATATGTGTATATGTGTGTATACACACATGTGTATATATGCACACACATATATGTATATGCACACACACATATGCACATGTACACACACATGTATGTATATGTATATAAACATATATGGATGTGTATATGTATATACACACACCCATATATGTGTGTGTGTGTATATACATATATATGTATATTTATATAGACACACGTATACATATATACACATGTGTGTATATATATACACACATATATATGTCTATATATATATATATATACACATGTGTATATATACACACACATATATGGGTGTGTATATGTGTGTATATACGTGTGTATATATACACATCATGCATTGGAGAAGGAAATGGCAACCCACTCCAGTGTTCTTGCCTGGAGAATCCTGGGGACAGCAGAGCCTGGTGGGCTGCCATCTATGGGGTCGCACAGAGTCGGACACAACTGAAGTGACTTAACAGCAGCAGCAGCAGTGCTTATATATACATACATATACACACACATATATGTATATATACAAATACATACATGCATATATACATATATGTGCAAACATATAAGTGTGTATATGCATATACAATTAAAATTTACATATATACAATTTATAATATACATATACATATATGCACATATATTTATGTATACACATATATATGTATATATACACACATGTGTGTATATGTATATATGTGTGTGTATATATATACACACACACATACATATGCATATGTACATATTGAAGAAGGAAATGGCAACCCACTCCAGTGTTCTCACCTGGAGAATCCCAGGGAGGAGGGGGCCTGGTGGGCTTCTGTCTATGAGGTCGCACAGAGTAGGACACAACTGAAGCGACTTAGCAGCATGCATATATACACACATACACATACACACATACATATATATATACATACATACATGTATATATGTACACACACATATGTGTGCATATAATTGTATATGTGTGTACATGTATATGTGTATATATATGCGTGTGTGCATATATACACATATATGTTTATATGTGTGTACATATACATATATATAACATATATGTGTGTATATAGATATATATGCATATACATATATGTGTGTATATGTATATCAATATACATATGTGTTTATATGTGTGTATACACATATATATGTGTGTATATATATTTGTATATGTATCTATATATACACACATACACACATTTATATACATATGTATGTATATATATGTGTGTATATGTGAGTGTATATATATATATGTGTGTGTATATTTAAATTCAGCCATAGATAAAGAAGAAAATACTGCCATTTGTGGCACCATGAATGAATCTGAAGACACTTTAATAAGTGAGATAAACCAGACACAGAAAGACAGATATTGTGTAAACTTATGTATATATGGAATCTAAAAGAGCCTGACTCACAGAAACAGATTAGAATGGTTGTTGTGATGGACTGAGAAGTGGAGGAAATGAGGAAATGTTGATCAAAGAGTTCAAACTTTTACTTATAAAGCGAATAAGTTACAAGGTTAATATTCAGTATGGTGATTATAATTAATAAAACTATATTTTATACTTGGAACTTACAAGAGCAGATCTTAAGTGTTCTCACCACACACACACACACACACACAATAGTAACTATGTGAGGTGAAGGCTGTGCTGATTAGCTTGGTTATGTTAATCATTTCACATTTTCTATTTATAACAAATCATCACTTTGTATGTCTTAAACAGAGACAATTTTTATTTGTCAGTTATACTCTGACAAAGCTGACCATAAAATAATAATTCTCTTTAAGCTAAAATATATGTATATATGCCATTATTTAAAGTGCTATTCTAATTCAAAATTGCAATTAAATTTTAATTCTTTTATTTTATCCATTCATGGGTGCAAAATTCCATTAAGTGTGTTTTCTTAGAAAACTTTTAGTTTTAGACATTTTTATTAATATAGTTTTATTTTGAAGTATTAGCTAACGCATTTTTGTCAGTTAGTCTGAGAATTTCTGAGTATTAACAATCCCTGGAGGAGGGCATGGTGACCCACTCCAGTATTCTTGCCTTGTGAATCCCATGGACAGAGGAGCCTGGAGGGCTACAGACCATAGGGATGCCTTTTCAGACACAACTGAAGCTACTTAGTGCAACAAATATCTAACCAGTTTTAAGGTTTGTTTGTTTGTTTGTTTTCCCCTATGTGTTAATACTGTATTAGTTAGGACATATTTATCAGGCAAATCTGGACTGAGCTGAATGCTGGTGAATCTCCAAGATGATTTTCAGGAAATAATACATAAAAAGATGAAGATAAAACTGTGAACAGTTGTTTCTGATTAAGTCCTATGTCAAAAGGCATACCAGTCCTTCAAACATGCTCTCTCATGTTGCCATGCCCAGTTTCTCTAGCACAACATTCAATACTTCAAAACTCTGCCACCTTCTCATGACTTTCCACAGTAATCAAATATCTTAAAATTCCCTGCACATCCTACCTTGTAATAGTGTGAAGATTTTTTTTTGCCTGGAATATTCTATAATTCTTCCACTTTTCATAGCCTGGCTGATTCCAATTGCTCCTTCAAAACACAACTGTAAATAAGGTAGTGCATTCTGTACCCCAACACTCAACTTTGCTAACAATTCTGCTCTCTCATATATGTAATTGTCTTTATAACTATCAAGCTTGATTAGATGCTATAGTAATACAATATTGGATGCTCATGGTCTTGAAATGATCCTACATGCTATTGTTAGGTAGTTAGAATAGGGAAAAGGAGTCCAAAAAGGTGGTGGCTAAAAGACAGGGAAGGGAAAAGCCCATGAAAATAGAACAAAGGAAGGTCAAAGGAAGGTCCAAGGACCGGATTAAAGACCTCAGGAAGAACAAACAACACTCTTGTCTAAGCCCAATTTGCATAGGGCAGGCCCAGGGGGAGGAAAAAAACATATAAAAGGAGAAGTCAAAGCCTGTTCTTTCTCTCTTTCTCTCCCCACAGTGAGCAGGCATTCTTTCTCTCTCACTCTCTCTCTCCCTGGCGTGCCTGCGGTCTTTCTCTCTTTCTCTTTCTCTCTCTTTCTTTCTCTCTCTCTCTCCCTCCCCTGTGCGCTGGAGCACTCTTCCACTCTCTTCTCTTCGCGTCTTTGGGTTGGCATGCCCTCACACTTCGAGGATGGATTCTCCTGCTATCTTCTAAATAAAATAGAGCTGTAACACTGATTTGTCTAAGAGCTATAACACGGTTTGTCCAAGACCCGAGAGCTGTGACGCACCGAGGGCTTTAATGTCTATCATTCCAAATCTTTGTTGTGACGAGACAGAACTGAGGAACATACACTCACATGACACTATTAAAAGTTAATATCAAATAAAATTTTGTCTTTGAAAATTCCTTTAATCATTTTAAGATTCACCACTACATAAAGTAGATCAGTTTTTCTATGAGTTAAATATTTTCCAAATATAAGGCAATTGCTTTAAAGGAACATTATCTATTTTCCCCCATGGATTCAAACTGCTGCAAATAAAAAAATGTTGTGGATTTACGAAGAAGAAGGCATGACACAATCTATTCCAGTATTCTTGCCTAAAGAATCCCATGGACGGAGGAGCCTGCTATGCTACAGTCCATGGGTCACAGAGTCTGACATGACTGAAATGACTTAGCATGCAAGCACAGACTTATGAAACTATCACAGAAATATTATTTTTGTAATTTTTTGGACATACTACTCATATCATCTAACATTTCTGAAGTATCAATATTTACTATACACTAAGCATTATTTTAAATCACATAACCATTGCAATTCTATAAAGTGGGTACATTTTATAAAAACTGTCCTCATTTTATATATAAGGAAATCTGAAATACAAAGTGATATAAAGCCCTGACTATTTTTACATGATAAATACTTGTCTGTATTTGAACCTTGACAATCTTGCTCAAGGTCTGTGCTCTTAGATGACATCTTTTAATGCCACTTTTCTGCATTAAGAGAATAAACTATATTTCATTAATAAAATGTGATTTTCTTACATTTCTTTAATAATATTTCATTAATATCAAATTAATATAAATGTGGCTTAAAAGGCATATTGATGAAGAACAATGTGGCATTCTTATTGTAAAAAATGCACTGGATACTGCCTCAAAGCAGCCCTCAAGATGATCTCACTATTAGAGGCATAAAACTTATACATTGGTATGTTGCTTTATAAAAATTGTATTTGCCATCATTATGAATGATAGTGATTTCATTGGAGAGTTTAAAACTACTCCAAATGCATTTATGAAGAAAAAAAAAAAGTAACTAGAGGTAGCTTCTTATTTCAGTGGAAGATTGATTTGTATAATCAGAAAAAGGATATGTAGTCATGTCATAGATACAGGCTTCAGGCATGGCTTAGAAATGTTATTTTTATAAGTTATTAAATTGCTCCTATACTGGTATTTCCATTATCTTCATAAAATGTTACCTTAATAAATTATGTGCTGTTTCTTTCATTTAGTAAAGTAAAAATGTGTAGACAAAAATATAAGAAATTAATATTTCAAAAATTTTGTTGCAACATAAGACTTAAAACATAACGTCTGCTTCAATTTTGTTAGTAATCCAGTTGGTTATTTTTATTCCTGTTAAATTCAGTTGCTAGTAAATTACACATGGGAGCGACAAAAATATGATAGTATTACCTTTCTATTAGCATTCTAAGTGTCCTTACAGGGGTAATAAATACTTATTCTTGTCACACAGCCTGACAGCATAGACTTTTTTTTAAATTTCCAGTTTCAAAGAGCATGTGATTATTTCCATAAATAGTACTGTTAAAAGTCCATCCACTTAACAAATCTTTGAAATACTTGTACATTTTACTTTGTTAAACATGGATCCAACCTATGAGTCATAAAGACATGTATGCTGCTATTATTTCCAAGTAGAAACATAGAAATTTAAAATTTGCATAGACTTTTGAAACAACTCCTTTGTGGCTCAGCTGGTAAAGACTCTGCCTGCAATGTGGGAGATCTCAGTTCAATCCCTGGGTTGGGATGATCCCTTGGAGAAGGGAAAGGCTACCCACTCCAGTATTCTGGCCTGGAGAATTCCATGGACTGTATAGTCCACAAGGTCACAAAGAGTAGGACACAATGGAGTGATTTTCACTCTCTTTGAAACAACTAATCCAGTCACATCATTTTATTGAAGATGAATTTTGTACAACCTGAGTACAAGAATGTAAAAAAGAAAAGTGTCAGGGTCACTGGCATATGTGCCTTGAGCTAGCTTGCTCTACCTGGGAATGCCACTTGCTCTATGAGAGTGATATTGCACTTGGATATAACAGTTACAATAGTTAAACTTGCTAGTGATAAATACAGTAATTATATATATATATATACATATATGTACACACACACACATATATATAGGCTAGTTACAAGTTTTTAAGCATATTTATTTATACTTTCTGTTCATTTCTTAAGATGAAATAGGTAGACCAAATGTCATCTTAGAATCATTTTCTACTCCATAATTCTAAGTATAATATATGTATGCTTTTTTTCTAATAATAGGCAGGTAGTCTATTTAGTTATATTTATAATGTTTAAGCATGTATATATCCATATTCTGTAACCTCTATCTCAAATATCATCATATTTCTATAAATAATTACACAAGGTTTTCATTAACACAAATTAGACTTAACTGTTTAAAGTACCCATTTCACTTTAAACAATCAATCTTGTATTTCCCAATTTCTTCATCCATAAACTTTTGAAATGCAGATTATGTTGCAATATTGTTGACATTATTACCTGCATTTATTCCTTAATTCATCAGGTATTTACTATTTCATTCTAGGTGATGAATACATTTCTGGGTATTGGGAATACAGTAATGAACTAGAAAGACAATATCAGAAGCATAAGTAATGTAAAATGTAAAAACAATTACAAATTGCTAAGATATATATTACCATTATTGAGCTAACATTCTAGAATTAGCAAAATTAGTCATATAGATAATTGTTTTATTTTTTAAAGGTAAGTCTTTGGTGGCTCAGATGGTAAAAGTCTGCCTGCAATGCAAGAGACCCAGGTTTGATCCCTGGATCAGAAAGATACCCTGGAGAAGGGAATGGCTACTCATTCCAGTATTCCTGCCTGGAGAATTCCATGGACAAAGTGGCCTGGTGGACTAGAGTCCATGATGTCCCAAAGAGTTGGACACAAATGAGAGACTCTTATTTTCACTTTCAGGACTTTGAAAACAGATTTTATTGCCTACAATGCTATACATTCTCTAGGAGGGACAATTCTTATAAATACATTCTTTGTCACCTGAAGTAGCCTACAGTTTTCTAGCCTGGTGGACTAGAGTCCATGATGTCCCAAAGAGTTGGACACAAATGAGAGACTCTTATTTTCACTTTCAGGACTTTGAAAACAGATTTTATTGCCTACAATGCTATACATTCTCTAGGAGGGACAATTCTTATAAATACATTCTTTGTCACCTGAAGTAGCCTACAGTTTTTAGACTGTAACTTCAGGCAAAATGTTAAACAGACTTTGTTTCTTATAACAGGTTACTTGTTCTTTGCACTTTATAGTAAGACGTTATAAGAAGAAGATCAGCAGAAGCAGAACTGAACTGCCTATAAGCTGAAATAAAAGAAATATTAAAGGTATTAAGAATCCACAATTTTGTGACACCAACTGTTTCAGTACCTACCAAGTAAGAAATATAACTGACAAAGTCTTTGAGACAAGGGCCTATTAAGATTCAGTCAAAATCAATCTATGGGTAATTAGTTGAACACCAAACACTGTTGTTCTCCCTGGCTTAATGTAGCTCACCAGTAAAGGAGTGCCAAGGATAGAGTAAGTGAGAAAATAGTGTCGGATGGAAAATTAAATTCAAGACATAACGATGGGTGTGGTTATAGGCCAAAAGAATTAACTAGAAGCAAACACATTCAGTTCAGTTCAGTTCAGTCGCTCAGTCATGTCCGACTCGTTGCAATCCCATGGACTGCAGCACGCCAGGCTTCCCTGTTCGTCACCAACTCCTGGAGTTTACTCAAACTCATGTCCATTGAGTTGGCGATGCCATCCAAACATCTCATTCTCTGTTGTCCCCTTCTCCTCCCACCTTCAATATTTCCCAGTATCAGGGTCTTTTCCAATGAGTCAGTTCTTCACATCAGGTGGCCGACGTATTGGAGTTTCAGCTTCAGCATCAGTCCTTCCAATGAATATTTAGGACTGATTTTCTTTAGGGTGAACTGGTTGGATCTCTTGGATGACTACTAAATATTTTAGAGGGTTCTACTTCCAAAGAAACCATGATTTGAAACTAAAGTGTTTTTGAATGTACCAACTTTAATATCCTAAAGCACTAAACTGGTATAATAGGAAATAGAATACAAAAGCTTTACAGTATTATGGGAAGTTAATTCCAATACCTATTTCAAAAGTTTCCATGGTGAATTGTTGGAGACTGTGTTTTTGCAAGGTCTGGGACTTAGGAAAATGGGCATGTTTGAAGGAAAACAGCCTTAGAAGGTAGAGGTAGTATAGCTTTCCCAAGAATTAGTGATTTACCTCCAAAAAGTTATTCCCACATAGTAAAGATAAAGCCTTTTTGCTTCCCTCACAGAGAGGTGTTTACATTCTAGGCTAAGTAAGTGCTCTCTTTCAAAGAGATAGTGGGTGATGTGCTGACAGCTCCATAAAAGCTGAGTATCTTTTAAAAATTGGTTTCCCTGTCCTCTGTTGAACACCATCTGTGCAGGTCACATCTGACCCACACTGTATTGCCTATTAGATTTGGTCCATGAAAAACCAATGAAAACTGCTGCTATGACTGCAGGTTTTGACTGGCTGGTCCAAGAGTCCTATGACATTCTGTCAGAATACTGTGTCAGACTGACCTGTTATCTGGAAAGTGGGATAAAATCTTAGGGCCTCCACATTTTCTAACGTAACAAGAGTAATGGTCCAGGAGATTTCTCCTGAAGGGAAGACTCGAGTTCTAATAAATGACTCTTCTCCATAGCTATTCCATGGGGGTCTTCATATTATCTGACCACTGGAATAGCATAATTGCTATGAAATACATGGTTACTTATTTCCTTTCTTCTCTTTTTTTGAACAGAAATTTTATTGCAGTTATTTCAGAGGTGCTTCATTATTGTATCTTGAGTGTACTGAGGATATATTGTTCAGTATCTATGTTCTTGTACCATATATATCTGGAATATGTATCCCTAACGGATAGTAGACTTGGAGCTGGATGTAGTTATTAAATGGTTTTAGAAGATTGTCTTCCTTGTATGAGGATTTGAGGACGTTCTATATGTTGAAAGAAATCATCAAATAGATAAAGAGATGAAGATTCCACATTATGGTTGGTATTATTAACTCTTCATTAAAAATTATGTCTATCTTCCCTTAGAATTAAATGGGAATCATGACTGTACTTAAGCAGTAAATATGCACCAATATTTGATGTGCCAATTTTTGAGCCAAGATTTTTGAGATACATGTGTACCCCTACCACCACTGCAAACATGAGCTCTCCCACAGAACAGGGGCAGATTACCATGTATTTCTAACAGACGATGGAGCCATAATGTCAAATGAGCTCAAATATTTGATTCACAGCATAAAATGTCTCTTGTCATCTAGGAATGCCTGGATGTTTTGGACTACTACATGAACATAAAATAACACTATATTATATTAAGCTTTCACCTGTTTATAGTTTGTTCGTCATAGTGCCTGGGGTTTCTGCTGCTAAGTCGCTTCAGTCATGTCCAACTCTGTGCGACTCCACGGACTGCAGCCTACCAGGTTCCTCCGTCCATGGGATTTTCCAGGCAAGAGTACTGGAGTGGGTTGCCATTGCCTTCTCTGCCTGGGGTTAACCTAACTATAAAATGTTGCACCCTAATAAGTTAACAGACCAATCTAATATGTCTTCAGTTTTAAACTATTTTTCTGAAGGTCCCTGTATCAACTCTGTATATAAAGGGGTTTTATAAGACAGATCATTTTTTTGAGTCTAAGAAGGATTATTAACAGTATAATTAATTGATTTTATTTTACCAGAAACGACATCAGGAGAGATAGAACTCTTATACATTCCAAACTGATTTTACTACAATAATGTTAATATATTGTTTAATAACACCCTAAATAATTAATAATTTTGCCTTTGTATAAAATAGATCAATTTTTAAATTTTATTTTGGTTCTTAAAATGAAGATTGCAATTTTGTTTATCTTGAGAAATATAGGTTTATCTGCCCAGAAGCAGTCTCTTAGAAGAAGTGTACATATTTAAGAAATAAGAATGTGAAGTGTTGAAAGAGAAAGAAATGATTCACTTACCAGGGCAGATCAGCTCTTTCAACTCAAATGATCAGTCCCAGAAACATAATTGGTTTATAAACAATATTAACTTTAGAAAATGACCATAAAACAATGTAATCTTCTGATACTTCCTTGTGTCTTGGCAAAGTACAAGTGTATGAGAATCTTCTAAGAGTTAAAATCATTTACTTTTTATATCACTACTTTTCCTGTTAAAATGTTTGCCCAAATGGTCTTTAGTATTTCCTTCACATTGACAAGAAACTCTAAAATGTAAGGTGTAAGGACCCTCATATCAGTGTAAAAATAGTTCTTCCATACTTGATATTTAATATAATGTTGTCAAATCTCTTTATTCACAGTATAATTTCAAGGAAGCTTTATCAATATTTTCCCCTATGATTATTATAATACATTGAAAATCTTTTCTTTTTTGTAAAGTCACATATGGTTATGAAAGGAAGAAATAAGTACATATTTTTTAAGAAAAGGTTAGGCAATTGAAAGTTTAGAGAACACATATCCAAAGTTTTGACCATCACTAACCTCAAATAAGGTGTCAAAGCTTTGGAGGACTAACATTAACCACTCATACTTCCAAATAAAAAAGCATCAAGTCCATGCGTAGAGAGAACAGGAAATTTCTTTCATCTAAGAAGTCATATATCAATGTCTTCAGGTCAGAAAGAAGCAATCATGAAACATTTCTTATAGTCTGAAGTTTTCCTTTAATCCATTCCAGTCACTTCTATGTTAGAAAAATGAGTTACTTGTGGTCAGACTCCATCAAATGCAACAGAAATAATTTCTTACTGCTAGCAATGAAGTTCAAGTGGACAAACACGATGAATATGAATCAAATAAGAAGGACATTACGGAAAAGGGAAGTGATCATTTTATATAAAAGTAAAGCTAATATTTTCCTTATCTGAACTTAGAACATATTAACAGTCTCCTATTTAATGAATTGGAAAGAAGATTAAGTATTAAAGTAAACTCTGATTCAATAATTTAGGAACCACAAATGTTAGGCAAAATGGTTCATTTCATTCTCCATGGTCTGGAAAATCTACACTTGTCAAGGATATAAATATTGTGATTTCTTTGCTCCAGAAAAGTCATTGTTGATAGAAGTATCTAACTAGTCAGTATCAATTATTTAGTGTAGACTGTCAACAGAGTAGGCTTATGGAGATTTAGAGTAGAAGAAAACTTATTTACTGATATGAGTTTTTGAAAAAGTTTCTTTTTTTTTGGTTGTTGTTGGGCCATCGATCTGTGCTTTTTTTTTAAATATAAATTTATTTATTTTAATTGGAAGCTAATTACTTTACAATATTGTATTGGTTTTGCCATACATCAACATGAATCTGCCACAGGTGTACACGTGTTCCCCATCTTAAACCCCCCTCCCGCCTTTCTTCCCATACCATCCCTCTGGGTCATCCCAGTGCACCAGCCTGGAGCATATTGTATCATGCGTCAAACCTGGACTGGAGATTCATCTCACATATGATATTATACGTGTTTCAGTGCCATTCTCCCAAATCATCAAACCGTTGCTTTCTCCCACAAAGTCAAAAAGACTGTTCTATACATCTGTGTCTCTTCTGCTGTCTCGCATACAGGGTTATCGTTACCATCTTTCTAAATTCCATATATATGCATTAGTATACTGTATTGGTGTTTTTCTTTCTGGCTTACTTCACTCTGTATAATAGGCTCCAGTTTCATCCATCTCATTAGAACTGATTCAAATGTATTCTGTTAATGGCTAAGTAATACTCCATTGTGTGTATGTACCACAGCCTTCTTATCCATTCGTCTGCTGATGGACATGTAGGTTGCTTCCATGCCCTGGCTATTATAAACAGTGCTGCGATGAAGAGTTGGGTACACGTGTCTCTTTCAATTCTGGTTTCCTCAGTGGATATGCCCAGCAGTGGGATTGCTGGGTCATATGGCAGTTCTATTTCCAGTTTTTTAAGGAATCTCCACACTGTTCTCCATAGTGGCTGTACTAGTTTGCATTCCCACCAACAGTGTAAGAGGGTTCTCTTTTCTTCACACCCTCTCCAGCATTTATTGCTTGTAGACTTTTGGATCACAGCCATTCTGACTGGCGTGAAATGGTACCTCATTATGGTTTTGACTTGCATTTCTCTGATAATGAGTGATGTTGAGCATCTTTTCATGTGTTTGTTAGCCATCCGTATATCTTCTTTGGAGAAATGTCTGTTTAGTTCTTTGGCCCATTTTTTGATTGGGTTGTTTATTTTTCTGGAATTGAGCTGCAGGAGTTGCTTGTATATTCTTGAGATTAATCCTTTGTCAGTTGCTTCATTTGCTATTATTTTCTCCCATTCTGAAGGCTGTCTTATCACCTTGCTTATAGTTTCCTTTGTTGTGCAAAGCTTTTAATTTTAATTAGGTCCCATTTGTTTATTTTTCCATTTATTTCCAATATTCTGGGAGGTGGGTCATAGAGGATCTTGCTGTGATTTATGTCAGAGAGTGTTTTGCCTATGTTCTCCTCTAGCAGTTTTATAATTTCTGGTCTTATGTTTAGATCTTTAATCCATTTTGAGTTTATTTTTGTGTATGGTGTTAGAAAGTGTTCTAGTTTCATTCTTTTACAAGTGGTTGACCAGTTTTCCCAGCACCACTTGTTAAAAAAAATTGTCTTTTCTCCATTGTATATTCTTGCCTTCTTTGTCAAAGATAAAGTGTCCATAGGTGCGTGGGTTTATCTCTGGGCTTTCTATTTTGTTCCATTAATTTATATCTCTGCCTTTGTGCCTGTACCATACTGTCTTGATGACTGTGGCTTTGTAGTAGAGCCTGAAGTCAGGCAGGTTGATTCCCCCAGTTCCATTCTTCTTTCTCAAGATTGCTTTGGCTTTGTGAGGTTTTTTGTCTTTCCATACAAATTGTGAAATTATTTGTTGTAGCTCTATGAAAAATACCATTGGTAGTTTCATAGGGATTGCACTGAATCTATAGATTGCTTTGGATAGTATACTCATTTTCACTATAGTGATTCTTCCGATCCATGAACAGGGTATATTTCTCCAACTATTAGTGTCCTTTTTGATTTCTTTCACCAGTGTTTTATAGTTTTCTATATATAGGTCTGTTGTTTCTTTAGGTAGATATATTCCTAAGTATTTTATTCTTTCGTTGAAATGGTGAATGGAATTGTTTCCTTAATTTCTCTTTCTATATTCTCATTATTAGTGCATAGGAATGCAAGGTATTTCTGTGTGTTGATTTTATATCCTGCAACTTTATTATATTCATTGATTCAGTTCAGCTCAGTCACTCAGTCGTGTCCAACTCTTTGAGACCTCATGAATTGCAGTACATCAGGCCTCCCTGTACATCACCAACTCCCGGAGTTCACTCAAACTCACGTCCATCAAATCGGTGATGCCGTCCAGCCATCTCATCCTCTCTTGTCCCCTTCTCCTCCTGCCCCCAATCACTCCCAGCATCAGAGTCTTTTCCAATGACTCAAGTCTTCGCATGAGGTGACCAAAGTGCTGGAATTTCAGCTTTAGCATCATTCCTTCCAAAGAACACCCAAGACTGATCTCCTTTAGAATGGACTGGTTGGATCTCCTTGCAGTCCAACGGACTCTCAAGAGTCTTCTCCGACACCACAGTTCAAAAGCATCAATTCTTTGGTGCTCAGCTTTCTTCACAGTCCAACTCTCACATCCATACATGACCACAGGAAAAACCATAGCCTTGACTAGACGGACCTTTGTTGGCAGAGTAATGGCTCTGCTTTACTATGCTATCTAGGTTGGTCATAACTTTCCTTCCAAAGAGTAAGCATCTTTTAATTTCATGGCTGCAATCACCATCTGCCGTGATTTTAGAGCCCCCCAAAATAAAGTCTGACACTGTTTCCACTGTTTACCCATCTATTTGACATGACGTGATGGGACCAGATGCCATGATCTTAGTTTTCTGAATGTTGAGCTTTAAGCCAACTTTTTCACTCTCCTCTTTCACTTTCATCAAGAGGCTCTTTAGTTCCTCTTCACTTTCTGCCATAAGGGTGGTGTCATCTGCATATCTGAGGTTATTGATATTTCTCCCGGCAATCTTGATTCCAGCTTGTGCTTCTTCCAGCCCAACGTTTCTCATGATGTACTCTGCATATAACTTAAATAAGCAGGGTGACAATATACAGTCTTGACATACTCCTTTTCCTATTTGGAACCAGTCTGTTGTTCCATGCCCAGTTCTAACTGTTGCTTCTGGACCTGCATATAGGTTTCTCAAGAGGCAGGTCAGGTGGTCTGGTATTCCCATCTCTTTCAGAATTTTCCACAGTTTATTGTGATCCACACAGTCAAAGGCTTTGGCATAGTCAATAAAGCAGAAATAGGTGTTTTTCTGGAAGTGTCTTGCTTTTTCCCTGATCCAGCAGATGTTGGCAATTTGATCTCTGGTTCCTCTGCCTTTTCTAAAACCAACTTGAACACCTGGAAGTTCATGGTTCGCGTATTGCTGAAGCCTGGCTTAGAGAATTTTGAGCATGACTACTAGCGTGTGAGATGAGTGCATTTGTGCAGTAGTTTGAGCATTCATTGATTAGCTCTAGTAATTTTCTGTTCTGGTTGAGTCTTTACGGTTTTCTATGTAGAGGGTCATGTCATCTGCAAACAATGAGAGTTTTACTTCTTTTTTTCCAATTTGGATTATTTTATTTCTATTTTTGCTCTGATTGTTGTGACCAAAACTTCTAAAACTATGCTAAATTGTAGTGGTAAAAATGGGCACCCTTGTCTTGTTCCTGACTTTAGAGGAAATGCTTTCAATTTTTCACCATTGAGGATAACGTTTGCTGTGGGTTTGTCATATAGCTTTTATTATGTTGAGGTATATTCCTTCTATTTCTGCTTTCTGGAGAGTTATTATTATAAATGGATGTTGAATTTTGTTAAAGGCTTTCTCTGCATCTATTGAGATAATCATATGGCTTTTATTTTTCATTTTGTTCATGTGGTGTATTACATTGATGATTTTCAGATATTGAAGAATCCTTGCATCCCTGGGATAAAACCCACTTGGTCATGATGTATGATCTTTTTAATGTGTTGCTTGATTCTGATTGCTAGAATTTTGTTAAGGATTTTTGCATCTATGTTCATCAGTGATATTGGCCTGTAGTTTTCTTTTTTTTGTGGCATCTTTGTCAGGTTTGGGTATTAGGGTGATGGTGGCCTCATAGAATGAGTTTGGAAGTTTACCTTCCTCAGCAATTTTCTGGAAGAGTTTGAGTAGGATAGGTGTTACCTCTTCTTTAAATTTTTGGTAGAATTCAGCTGTGAATCCGTCTGGACCTGGGCTTTTGTTTGCTGGAAGATTTCTGATTACAGTTTCAATTTCCGTGCTTGTGATGGGTCTGTTAATATTTTCTATTTCTTCCTGGTTCAGTTTTGGAAAGCTGTACTTTTCTAAGAATTTGTCCATTTCTTCAAGTTGTCCATTTTGTTGGCATATAATTGTTGATATTAGTCTCTTATGATCCTTTGTATTTCTGTGTTGTCTGTTGTGATCTCTCCATTTTCATTTCTAATTTTATTGATTTAATTTTTCTCCTTTTTTTTCTTGATGTGTCTGGCTAATGGTTTGCCAATTTTATTTATCCTTTCAAAGAACCAGCTTTTGGCTTTGTTGATTTTTGCTATGGTCTCTTTTGTATTTATTTCTGCCTTAATTTTTAAGATTTCTTTCCTTCTACTAACCCTGGGGTTCTTCATTTCTTCTTTTTCTAGTTGCTTTACACGTAGAGTTAGGTTATTTATTTGACTCTTTTCTTGTTTCTTGAGGTATACCTGTATTGCTATGAACCTTCCCCTTAGCACTGCTTTTACAGTGTCCCACAGGTTTTGGGTTGTTATGTTTTCATTTCCATTCGTTTCTATGCCTATTTTGATTTCTTTTTTGATTTCTTCTGTGATTTGTTAGTTATTCAGCAGTGTGTTGTTCAGCCTCCATATGTTGGAATTTTAAATAATTTTTCTCCTTTAATTGACATCTAGTCTTACTGCATTGTGGTCAGAAAAGATGCTTGGAATGATTTCAATTTTTTTGAATTTACAAAGGCTAGATTAATGTCCCAGGATGTAATCTATCCTGGAGGTTTCATGTGCACTTGAGAAAAAGGTGAAATTCATTGTTTTGGGGTAAAATGTCCTATAGATATCAATTAAGTCTAACTGGTCTATTGTATCATTTAAGGTTTGTGTTTCCTTGATAATTTTCTGTTTAGTTGATCTATCCATAGGTATGAGTGGGGTATTAAAGTCTCCCACTATTATTGTGTTATTGTGAATTTCCCCTTTCATACTTGTTAGCATTTGTTTTACATATTGCGGGGCTCCTATGTTGGATGCATATATATAGGATGCATATATATTTATAATTGTTACATTTTCTTCTTGTACTGATCCTTTGATCATTATGTAGTGTCCTTCTTTGTCTCTTTTCTTTCCTTTTTTTTTTTTTTTTGCATCTTATCTTTTTTTTTTTTTTAAACTTTACAATATTGTATTGGTTTTGCCAAATATCGAAATGAATCTGCCACAGGTATACCTGTGTTCCCCATCCTGAACCCTCTTCCCTCCTCCGTCCCCATACCCTCCCTCTGGGTCGTCCCAGTGCACCAGCCCCAAGCATCCAGTATCGTGCATTGAACCTGGACTGGCGACTCGTTTCATACATGATATTATCCATGTTTCAATGCCATTCTCCCAAATCTCCCCACCCTCTCCCTCTCCCACAGAGTCCATAAGACTGATCTATACATCAGTGTCTCTTTTGCTGTCTCGTACACAGGGTTATTGTTACCATCTTTCTAAATTCCATATATATGTGTTAGTATACTGTATTGGTGTTTTTCTTTCTGGCTTACTTCACTCTGTAAAATAGGTTCCAGTTTCATCCACCTCATTAGAACTGATTCAAATATATTCTTTTTAATGGCTGAGTAATACTCCATTGTGTATATGTACCACAGCTTTCTTATCCATGCATCTGCTGATAGGCATCTAGGTTGCTTCCATGCCCTGGCTATTGTAAACAGTGCTGCGATGAACATTGGGGTACACGTGTCTCTTTCCCTTCTGGTTTCCTCAGTGTGTATGCCCAGCAGTGGGATTTCTGGGTCATAAGGCAGTTCTATTTCCAGTTTTTTAAGGAATCTCCACACTGTTCTCCATAGTGGCTGTACTAGTTTGCATTCCCACCAACAGTGTAAGAGGGTTCCCTTTTCTCCACACCCTCTCCAGCATTTATTACTTGTAGACTTTTGGATCGCAGCCATTCTGACTGGCGTGAAATGGTACCTCATAGTGGTTTTGATTTGCATTTCTCTGATAATGAGTGATGTTTAGCATCTTTTCATATGTTTGTTAGCCATCTGTATGTCTTCTTTGGAGAAATGTCTATTTAGTTCTTTGGCCCATTTTTTGGTTGGGCCATTTATTTTTTCTGGAGTTGAGCTGTAGGAGTTGCTTGTATATTTTTGAGATTAGTTGTTTGTCAGTTGCTTCATCTGCTATTATTTTCTCCCATTCTGAAGGCTGCCTTTTCACCTTGCTAATAGTTTCCTTTGTTGTGCAGAAGCTTTTAAGTTTAATTAGGTCCCATTTGTTTATTTTTGCTTTTGTTTCCAATATTCTGGGAAGTGGGTCATATAGGATCCTGCTGTGATGTATCTCGGAGAGTGTTTTGCCTATGTTCTCCTCTAGAAGTTTTACAGTTTCTGGTCTTACGTTGAGATCTTTAATCCATTTTGAGTTTATTGTTGTGTATGGTGTTAGAAAGTGTTCTAGTTTCATTTTTTTACAAGTGGTTTCAGCCTTTGTTTTAAAGTCTATTTTATCTGATATGAGTATTGCTACTCCTGCTTTCTTTTGGTCTCTATTTGCATGGAATATCTTTTTCCAGCCCTTCACTTTCAGTCTGTATGTGTCCCCTGTTTTGAGGTGGGTCTCTTGTAGACAACATATATAGGGGTCTTGTGTTTGTATCCATTCAGCCAGTCTTTGTCTTTTGGTTGGGCATTCAACCCACTTATGTTTAAGGTAATTATTGATAAGTATGATCCCATTGCCATTTACTTTATTGTTTTGAATTTGAGTTTATACACCCTTCTTTGTGTTTCCTGTCTAGAGAAAATCCTTTAGCATTTGTTGGGGAGCTGGTTTGGTGGTGCTGAATTCTCTCAGCTTTTGCTTGTCTGTAAAGCTTTTGATTTCTCCTTCATATTTGAATGATATCCTTGCTGGGTACTGTACTCTGGGCTGTAGGTTATTTTCTTTCATCACTTTAAGTATGTCCTGCCATTCTCTTCTGGCCTGAAGAGTTTCTATTGATAGATCAACTGTTATCCTTATAGGAATCCCCTTGTGTGTTATTTGTTGTTTTTCCCTTTTTGCTTTTAACATTTGTTCTTTGTGTTTGACCTTTGTTAATATGATTAATACGTGTCTTGGGGTGTTTTGCCTTGGGTTGTTCCTGTCTGGGACTCTCTGGGTTTCTTGGACTTGGATGATTATTTGATTCCCCATTTTAGGGAAGTTTTCAACTACTATCTCCTCAAGTATTTTCTCATGGTCTTTCTTTTTGTCTTCTTCTTCTGGGACTCCTATCATTCGAATGTTGAGGCGTTTAACATTGTCCCAGAGGTCTCTGAGATTGTCCTCATTTCTTTTAATTCGTTTTTCTTTTTTCCTCTCTGATTCATTTATTTCTAGAGATGGGAATACCAGGCCACCTGATCTGTCTCTTGAGAAATCTGTATTCAGGTCAGGAAGCAACAGTTAGAACTGGACATGGAACAACAGACTGGTTTCAGATAGGAAAAGGAGTACGTCAAGGCTGTATATTGTCACCCTGTTTATTTAACTTATATGCAGAGTACATCATGAGAAACGCTGGACTGGAAGAAGCACAAGCTGGAATCAAGATTGCTGGGAGAAATATCAATAACCTCAGATATGCAGATGACACCACCCTTATGGCAGAAAGTGGAGAGGAACTCAAAAGCCTCTTGATGAAACTGAAAGTGGAGAGTGAAAAAGTTGGCTTAAAGCTCAACATTCAGAAAACGAAGATCATGGCATCCAGTCCCATCACTTCATGGCAAATAGATGGGGAAACAGTGGAAACAGTGTCAGATTTTATTTTTCTGGGCTGCAAAATCACTGCAGATGATGACTTCAGCCATGAAATTAAAAGACGCTTACTCCTTGGAAGGAAAGTTATGACCAACCTAGACAGCATATTCAAAAGCAGAGACATTACTTTGCCAACTAAGGTCTGTCTAGTCAAGGCTATGGTTTTTCCAGTGGTCATGTATGGATGTGAGAGTTGGACTGTGAAGAAAGCTGAGTGCCGAAGAATCGATGCTTTTGAACTGTGGTGTCGGAGAAGACTCTTGAGAGTCCCTTGGACTGCAAGGAGATCCAACCAGTCCATTCTGAAGGAGATCAGCCCTGGGATTTCTTTGGAAGGAATGATGCTGAAGCTGAAACTCCAGTACTTTGGCCACCTCAAGCGAAGAGTTGACTCATTGGAAAAGACTCTGATGCTGGGAGTTACTGGGGGCAGGAGGAGAAGGGAACCACAGAGGATGAGATGGCTGGATGGCATCACTGACTCGATGGACGTGAGTCTCACTGAACTCCGGGAGTTGGTGATGGACAGGGAGGCCTGGCAGGCTGCGATTCATAGGCTCGCAAAGAGTCAGACAGGACTGAGATACTGATCTGATCTGATCTCCTACCTCACTAATCCTATCTTCTGCCTCTGTTATTCTCCTGTTGGTTCCCTCCAGAGTGTTTGCTGGGAGGGAGGAGAAGGAGACGACAGAGGATGATATAGCTGGATGGCATCACTCACTCGATGAACATGAATCTGAGTGAACTCCGGGAGTTGGTGATGGACAGGGAGGCCTGGCGTGCTGTGATTCATGGGGTCGCAAAGAGTCGGACACCACTGAGCCACTGAACTGAACTGACTGCATTATTCATTATATATTGACTCTTTTTTTTTCTTCTAGGTCCTTGTTAAACCTTTCTTGCATCTTCTCAATCCTTGTCTCCAGGCTGTTTATCTGTGGTTCCATTTAGGTTTCAAGATTTTGGATCATTTTCACTATCATTATTTGGAATTCTTTATCAGGTAGATTCCCTATCTCTTCCTCTTTTGTTTGGTTTGCTGGGCATTTATTCTGTTCCTTTACCTGCTGGGTATTCCTCTGTCTCTTCATCTTGTTTATATTGCTGTGTTTGGGGTGGCCTTTCTGTATTCTGGCAGTTTGTGGAGTTCTCTTTATTGTGGAGTTTCCTCACTGTGGGTGGGGTTCTACAGGTGGCTTGTCAAGGTTTCCTGGTTATAGAAGCTTGTGTCAGTGTTCTGGTGGGTAAAGCTGGATTTCTTCTCTCTGGAGTGTAATGAAGTATCCAGTAATGAGTTTTTGAGATTTCAATGGGTTTGGAGTGACTTTGGGAAGCCTGTATATTGAAGCTCAGGGCTATGTTCCTGTGTTGCTGGAGAATTTGCATGGTATGTCTTGCTCTGCAACTTGTTGGCCCTTGGGTGGTGCTTGGTTTCAGTGTAGGTATGGAGGCTTTTGATGAGCTTCTGTCGATTAATGTTCCCTGGAGTTAAGAGTTCTCTGGTGTTCTCAGGATTTGGACCTAAGCCTCCTGCTTCTGGTTTTCAGTCTATTTTTACAGTAGCCTCAAGACTTCTCCATCTATACAGCACTGATGATAAAACATCTAGGTTAATGATGAAAAGTTTCTCCACAGTGAGGGTCACCTGAAGAGGTACAGAGTTACATGGAGAAGAGAAGAGGAAGGAGGGAGTTAGAGGTGACCAGGATGAGATGAGGTGGAATCAAAAGAGGAGAGAGCAAGCTAGCCAGTAATCACTTCCTTATGTGCTCTCCACAGTCTGGATCCCACAGAGATGTTCACAGAGTTACCCAGAGAAGAGAAGAAGGAGGAAAGAGACAGAGGTGGCCAGGAGGATAAAAGTGGGGGAGTCAAAAGGAGAGAGACAGATCCAGTCAGTAATCAGTTCCCTCAGTGTTCTCCGCCATCCGAAACACACAAAGAGATTCACAGAGTTGGGTAGAGAAGAGAAGGGGGAGTAGGGAGATAGAGGCGACCTGGTGGAGAAAAAGGAGAGTCCAAAGGGAGAGAGAGCAATCAGGCCAGTGATCTCGCTCCCAAGTAAAAATGGGTACTGAAGATTGAGTTCTTAAAGGTATAAAATTGATAACAATTACCAAAAAACAAAGATTAAAAATTTAGAGTAGAGGTTGGATTTTCAAAAATACAGTATTAAAGGGAAAAAAAAAAAAAGAAAAGAAAACAAAGTCACAAAAATTATAATATATATATATATTTGAAGTTTGCTTTAAAAAATTGGATCTCTCTCTTTTTTTTTTTGCAAAGTAATAGTAGGTTATAAAAATGAAAATTAAAGGATTAATAGAGGATTTAAAATTTAAAAAAATTAAAGAATGATTGTAAAAATAGTAAAAATATACCTAGGACTTTCTCTGGTGGTGTTGTGGGCAGTGTGGGGTCAGTTCATTTTTGGATAGTTCCTTGATCTGGCTTATATTTCTCAAGATCTATAGGCCCCTTCCTATGTAGTAGGTACTAACTACAGGGTTTTAATCTATTGCAGCTGTCACTTCCAAGGCGGTTCCCTGTGTTTTAGCTTCTTCTGTTTGCTGGTCTCTTCAGTGTCTGATTTCCGCCCTAACACTAGGGGGGCGGTGGTGGACACTTTTTTTAGGCTCACTTGTTCAGTCGCACTGTAGGGAGGGAGGGACACTGCAAACAAATAACACTGGCGTGTGCTCTCAGTGTCTCAGCCACACTGGGCCTGCCCCGACTCATGGCGCGTGTGCCCTCCCTGCCCACACTGCTCAGGCTCTAGTTGCTCTGCCGGGAACCATCCAAGGTCCACCCTGGGCTGCATGCACCTCCCAGGTCTAAGCCACTCAGGTTCAGGCACTCGGGTAGTCCTCAGAGGTGCAGACTCGGTTGGGCCTGCACTTTGTGCCCTTCCCAGCTCTGAGCAGCTCGGGTGATGAGGTGTTTGGTGAGCACGGTTGCTGTGACTTATTGCCTCCCCCATCCCTGCCACTTGGTTTTCTGGGTGTACAAGCAGCGCACCTTCTCAGGCGGATGTTGACCATCCAGAATCCCAAGAAGTCTTGGTTAGCAATGAAGCCTGCTTGCAGTTTGGTAGATAATGCCTCTCTGGGGCCGCGATTGCCCCCTTCTGGCTCTGGCTGCCCTTGCCTGCCTGTCACCAGGCAGGGGGATGGGCCGGGCTAGCTCTGCTCAGTCCTTTGTTCTGTGAGCGGGCCTGGTGGTATCTTATGTTAGAGCTTTTCGTGTGGTAGCTATCCCACAGTCTGGTTTGCTATCCTAAGTTAGTTCCCTCAGATTGCCCTTGGGGCATTCAGGCCCGGTCCTTGCTCTAAGCAATGCAGCCTGCGCCTCCGTGCCCAGCCCCCATTTGCTAGTGGTGATGCAGGCGTCTGTGCTGCTTCTCCATTGGGGAGTTACCGTTGGGCACGTACTCTGTGGGTTTAAATTATTTATTTATTTTTCCTCCCGGTTATGTTGCCCTCTGTGGTTCCAAGGCTCGCCACAGACTCAGCAGTGAGTGTTTCCTGGTGTTTGGAAACTTCTCTCTTTTTTAAGACTCCCTTCCCAGGACGGAGCTCCTCCCTACCTCTTTTGTCTCTCTTTTTATCTTTTATATTTTGTCCGACCTCCTTTCAAAGACAATGGGCTGCTTTTCTGGGTGCCTGATGTCCTGTGCTGGCATTCAGAAGTTGTTTTGTGGAATTTACTCAGCGTTCAAATGTTCTTTTGGTGAATTTGTGGGGGAGAAAGTGGTCTCCCCATCCTATTCCTCTGCCATCTTAGAACCGCCCCCCCCTTGAAAAAGTTTTAAATAAAAAGGAAGAGAAAGGAAATCTATATTTGTAGAAAAATATTTTAAAAGTAAAAGAAAGACATTAAAAGATGCATAAATATGTTTTGATATTTAAAGAGTATTTAGCTATTTTATAAAATATTGCAATCTAGTGTATCACAATTTGCAGATGTACATGCATATGCACATAAATATACACATATACACATTATATTTATATGTATGTAATCTCAAAAGGAAAAACAAGATGTAATATTCAATCTTTTCATTGACAATAAAGCATAGCAAATAGTCATAAAACAGTGGTTTACACCAAAACAAACAAACAAACAAAAACAAAACAAAACAAAAAACTGTTTCTCAACTGCAGTTCTGCTGGGTCCTTCTGGGACCTGTTTTATTCTGCTGGGCTTGAATGCGTTTGGTTCAGCTCAGTTGGGCCTGGGTCAAGGTCACGGTCAAATCTGATTCACATACCTTTTCATTTGAGGACTTAGCCAGAAGGAGCATTCACTATTTTAGATACATTGTTCTCAGGACAGAGGAAAGCTGATCAAGAAGATGAAATGGAAACTCACAGTACTTGATGGATTCTCATCTTAGAACCAGGTGATTCTAGTTTTGTATTGGTCAAAAAGTGACATATGGTCAAACTCAGTCAGTGGTGATGAAGATGTATTAAGTATTAAAGTTCTTCTGGTGAGAATAAGAATTGCAAGTCAATGGGCAGAGCTATGAAATCCCATTCCAGGGAGGAATCAAAGACTGGGAACAATAACTGAATATATTAAGATTATATAACAGAAGTATTTTTCAAAATCTCAAACAGTACCTCGAAGAAGCACATGATATGTTGTTAGATGAATTCATTGATCACTCTGTATTGCAGTAAGCATCCTTCCCCCATCACTGTTCCCAATTTAACATGAAACTGTGATTTCCTGAATTGAATGAATCAGATATTACTAAAGTGTAGAATCCCTCATTAGGATGCCCAGAGCTATTACAAAAAATGGGAATTCAGTAAAGATAGGAAATGAATGGACTATTGAACTCTCTCATAACTTGAATTTTAATCTTTCAGTTCATCTTTCAATCTATCCTATATTTTATTCCCAGAGTGATTTTACTAAAAATTCAAATCTGATCATCAGGCATTATTTAAATATATTCTTTTTACAATCCTCCATTGTCTTTAAGGGGCTTCCCTGGTTACTCAGTGGTAAAAAACCTGCCTGCCAAAGCAGGAAATGTGGGTTGGATCCCTGAGTCAAGAAAATCCCCTGGAGAAGGAAATGGCAACCCACTCCAGTATTCTTGCCTGAGAAATCCCATGGACAGCGGAGCCTGGTGGGCTACAACCCATGGGGTCACAAAAGAGTCAGCTATGACTTAGCAGCTAAGCAACAACAACAATTTGTCTTTAAGACAAAGGATATACTTGATAATTTTCAAAACAAAGCCAGGTTAAGACATCTCCCTTGGTCCACTCAGTGATTCTCTTCCTTTACTATTATGCTTCTACTCATTTGGTACCAAGCCAACATAGTAATTTGATAGATAATGCACACACACACACACACACACACACATATGTATATGTATATTTTTCCTTCACTAATACTGGATTGTGATACACTAAATACATTGATATTCCCCCACTGTATTTCAATATTGACTCTACAATAGGGTCTATATTACTCTGGCCAAATAAGATATATTCCTGCTTGTCTCTCAAAGGGTTTGCTGAAATTAAATTATCAAGCTTATTAACCTTGCATTTTCTACTGGAATTTCCCTGCCGTATGTATAAACTTTCTTTGTCTTCTTTAACATCACTCTTTTTGCTTGCTTTCTTTAGAAAGCAGACCTCACTCTGAGAATGTCATTCACCTTATAGGGTGTTTGACTGATGCCTGTTCCTGTTTTCTTTTTTTTTTCCTTCAAATTCATGTGCTTTGTTCTTCTTATTCTACATTAGCAATTCCAGACTATGAGTAATTCGTTTTTGTTTTTTTCAGAACAAAACCATTAAGGATTAAATGTTTCTGCTGTATCACTCTCTCTAACACTGTCATCTGTGGAGGTTCTGGTTTGGTTCTACCACTCCTCAAAGATTTTGGTACCCAGTTTAGATGTTCTGTTTATCCCAAGTCCCCACTTCATGTAACATTCACATGCATGCTGTTTCCAGTTCTAGAACTCCTTAGGTTTTAAAATTTCTGGTACTCAATGAGCTTCTTTATCTTTTCCACTTAGGTTGTTCACTTCCATGGTCACCCCTTGAGTCTTTTCATACCCTGAATCTGATCAGTCTTCAAAAATCACTGATCCAATAATCCCACTTCATGCCATGTCTCCTTTCCTTATGGCTTATTCTGCTATTTCCATCATTTATCATTAACTATTTCATATATTTTATCAGGACTCCAGTTACTTGAAATGTCTGCTCTCTACAAATTCATTAGATAGTTCCTTCATTTCTGAGGTGTAGGCCCCAGGGTTCAGGCTCTCAAGACAATCTGTACTGAAGGTGCCCGGGGGTCCCCACACAAGTTCAGTTCAGTCTTTCAGTCGTGTCTGACTCTTTGCGACCCCCCGCAGCATGCCAGGCCTCCCTGTCCATCACCAACTCCCGGAGTTCACCCAAACTCATGTCCATCAAGTCGGTGATGCCATCCAACCACCTCATCCTCTGTTGTCCCCTTCTCCTCCTGCCCTCAACATTTCCCAGCAACAGGGTCTTTTCAAATGAGTTAGCTCTTTGCATCAGGTGATCAAAGGATTGGAGTTTCAGCTTCAACATCAGTCCTTCCAATGAACACCCAGGACTGATCTCCTTTAGGATGGAATGGTTGTATCTCCTTGCAGTCTAAGGAACTCTTAAGCGTCTTCTCCAACACCACAGTTCAAAAGCATCAATTCTTCAGCATTCAGCTTTCTTTCTAGTCCAACTCTCACATCCATACATGACTACTGGAAAAACCATAGCCTTGACTAGATGGACCTTTGTTGGCAAAGTAATGTCTCTGCTTTTTAATATGCTGTCTAGGTTGGCTCCCATCCTAATTATACCTGAGGAACCCTGGGTATTAATAACTGTGGGGGGCCAACCATTCAATTTCTTTTGGACACGGAGGCGACTTTCTCTGTGCTCACTGAAGCCCCTGGCCCGCTTTCCTCCCGATCCACTACCGTAATGGGACTGTCTGGATGAACCAAATGTTATTATCAGTCATCCTTTAAGTGGCAACTGGGACTCTCTGCTGTTTTCTCATGAGTTTCTAAACGTGCCAGAGTCTCCCTCACCCCTTCTGGGGAGGGATATACTGAACAAGATCCAGGCCTGTTTTCACGAATATGGAAACAGCTCTTTTTAAAGGAACAAAATGTAAATCCTAGAGTGTGGGCTGATGGAAAAACTTTGTGTCTCAGCTGGTAAAGAATCTGCCTGCAATGCAGGAGACCTGGGTTCTATTCCTGGGTTGGGAAGATCCCCTGGAGAAGGGAAAGGGTACCCGCTCCAGTATTCTGGCATGGAGAATTCCATGGACTATACAGTCCATGGGGTCACAAAGAGTTGGACACGACTGAGCAACTTACATTTTTTTTCACTTTCATTTCCTTTTCTGTTCAACTTTATTGATTTCATAATGACTTCTATCAAGAATATGTTTGGTATATATAAATGTTTCTTCTCAGAATTTTTGTCACACACATATTGCAAAATTTTGTAATTTTTAGCCTCATAACCTTTTTCCAGGACTTTCTCTGATGATCCAATTACTACATGAAATTTTCATATAGCAGAACAGAATATTTTCACTATAAATTCCTAACCACTGTCTTAATTCAGATAACCAACACTGTTCTGCAATCCTACGCACTGCCTCTCCTGAATCTCTTCAACATTATTTTTGTTTTATTCAACATTATTCTATCTACTGTTCTCAAATATACAAGTTTTAACTTCTTTCTACTATATTTAAAATGATAACCTTGGGAAAGATGAAATTTTTTGTGCCTTATTATTTTCCATATGCATGGTTTTTAAACGTTAGCTCCTGTTATTAATGTTTTATGATTATTAGTATCATCTGCTCCCATTCTCTCCTTCTTCCTCATGTTACAACAAAATTCATCCTCCTGTTTGAAGATAATTCATCTCTACTCTGGGTCTCATCTCATCTGCTTTCTTATTACAATATATATCAGCTATTCTTATTTTGCCTTTCATAGTTTACTCACAATTGCATCACTCCATTGGCTTGTAAGGGCTTCCCCAGTGGCTCGGAGATAAAGAATTCACCTATAATGCAGGAGCTGCAGATGTGGATTCAATCCCTGGATCAGGAAGATCCCCTGGAGGAAGGCATGGCAACCCCCTCCAGTATTCTCACCTGGAGAATCCCATGGACCAAGGGGCCTAGTATCCATAGGGTTGTAAAGAGTTGAACACAACTGAAGTGACTTGGCATTCATTGGCTTGTTAAAGCAGTTCAAGTATATTCTATGAGAAATGAAAAAAGAAAAGGAAAGCAGCCAAGTTTTAGCTGCCTCCTGAGATTCAGTCTTCTTTCTCATTCTGCACAAAACTCTCAAAAGGCTTCACACTTCATTCTATTCCCTTTGCTTTTTCTCACTTCTTTCCTTCTTTCTTTCTCTCCCTTCCTTTCTTCTTTCCTTCTTTTCTTTCTCTCTCTACTCATTGCAATACCAATCTGTCTTCATCTCTCTATTACTGAAATTCTTCCAAGTTCATTTATTACTTCCAGTGTCAGGAAATTAGTCTTCTTCCCGCCCCCACCCCTGCCCCCAAAGTCGGGCGGGCGGGCGGTGTGTGTGTGGGGGGGGGGAGGGGGGAGTGTCTTTAGATTACTGCCAAACACTACCTTATTCTCAAAACCTTCTATTTAGATTTTATTTTTAAATTCTCCATATTTTTATTCCTACTTCTCATTTTTACAATCTACAATAAAATATTAGATTTGTCAAATCTTAGTCCCAGGATCATAAGTCATCACAAGCTAGACTATACCCTTAGGTAAATTCATTCACATGTATGACTGCCATTATTATATTAGTTATGTTACTCAAAAAATGATATCTCTGGTCAGAATTTCCTTTTAGCTCCTGATAGTATTTAACTACTTAATTAAAATAAATCCTTGTATATTTCAAAGACCCTGTTACACAATAAAGACAGAAACTAAACTTATAATCTTTATCACCATACCTAGTTCTTTACTATCCCTTTTTTTTTTTTTTTTTTTTTCACAAATGGCTGCATAACCCACCAGGTTATGTAAGCCAGAGACTGAGAAATCATTTATGACACCTGTCTTTGCCTTGTTTCTGATATCCAGTCCTGGAAAAGTCTACTGATTCAACCTGTTAAAAATCTCACAAGTTTGAACACATCTGTCTCCCTTAGTTCAAGTTACCATCATTTCTTCTCTATTCTGACAACACATATTTACCCCTTGAATTTCTTTCTTTTTTCTTTTTTTTTTTTTGACTCAGAGCAATCTTTTATGTGATCAAATAAAAGTGCGTCACTCCGTACATAAAGCCTTTCAGTGGCTTCTCACTGTTTTTACAGTGAAGACAACATGCATCACTGTGTAAATACTCTGCATGTTTTGGCATGCACCTAACTTCCCAAACTCCTCTATGTAATATTCTCCCTAACTGCAGCCACAGTGGCTTTCTTTCAGCCCCTCATATTCTCCATGTCTCCTCCTAGTATGTAACTTTACATGTGCTGTCCCCTCTGTGCGATTATGTTTTCCTTTGTCTCCCTCAGTTCACCGGATTCCTCTGTTTTGTATGAAATCACCACTATGGAGAAGCTTTCTTATATATCTTTAACAAACCAATTGATCTATTACAAACTTTTATAACTTTGCTTCTCTTTTTTATAGCATATCAATCCATGTACACAATGATATTAGTATGGCAAGGAATGTGTTTTCCTTAAAATCTTTATTGTATCGTTAGTGTTTGTCATGAGTGCCTGACCCACACACTAAGTATTTTGTAAATACTAGTTCAATGACTGGATGACAGCCTAACAGTGACTTGTTGAGAGATGATTTGCAATAAATTGTGTTTTTATTGAGGCTGAAATATACTTACCTTGGCTTTAAGTTATAGTGTTCAATAAATGTCAACCTGAAATGTATTAAAAGCAATTTTGGACTTTGTGTTTACATCCACAGCCAAACAAGTTTGTTTATACAAATAGACCGTGATCATCAAGTGGAACACTGACTTAAAGGTTCTGTTCCTTGTTTAAAAAAAAAAAAGTAGATGATAGATTATATTTTAAGATTTCATATTGCTGAAGCGTGCCTTGACAAATTTGCATTGATGTTAAACATGAGAATTGTGATTATTTCTACCTATACAAATAATGTGTTATTTTCTGTGTTCTAGTATTTTTTCCTCTCAAACCCTCAGGCCTGTTAGGACAAAATTTGTTTCTTCTCTGTATTTCCACTTTTATGTATAGTACTTATTTACCCAGTAGTCATATTAATATCTCTTACCAAACCACATGAAAGATGGTTTTTCACTGAATTGTTTATTTTCTTAACCATAGGTATCTGAAGGGTATTTTTATCTATTTTCAAAGACAATCTTTGAAACCCATAATAGTGTTGGACAGAAATGTACCTAATAATATATCACTAATTACATCTGCATGTCCTATTGATTCTGCCTATAAAATACATCTTATGTCAATTTACTAATCTCTATATGCACTGATACAATTTTGGTCCCTGAGACCACGATCTCTTTCCTAGAGTACTAATACAAACTAGACTTCCTGCTTTTATTCCATAGATATCATGCACTGTGTGCTCAGTTGCTCAATCTTGTCCAACTCTTTGTGACCCCATGGACCATAACCTGCCAGGCTCCTCTGTCAACGGAATTTTCCAGGCAAAAATACTGGAGTGGGTTACCATTCCTCCTCCAGGGAATCTTTACTGACCCAGGAATGGAACCCACAGCATTGGAAGGCAGATTCTTTACCATTGTACCATCATCAGTTCAGTTCAGTTAAATCACTCAATTGTGTTCAGCTCTTTGCAACCCCATGGACCATAGCATGCCAGGCCTCTCTGTCCATCACCAACTCCCAGAGTCTATCCAAACTCATGTCCATTGAGTTGGTGCTGCCATCTAACAATCTCATCCTCTGTTGTCCCCTTCTCCTCCTGCCTTCAGTCTTTCCCAGCATCAGGGTTTTTTCCATTGGGTCAGTCCTTTGTATCAGGTGGCCAAAGTATTGTAGTTTCAGCTTCAACATTAGTCCTTCCAATGAATGCCCAGGACTGATCTCCTTTAGGATGGACTGGTTGGATCTCCTTGCAGTCCAAGGGACTCTCAAGAGTCTTCTCCAACACCACAGTTCAAAAGCATCAGTTCTTCAATTTCATCATCATATTCACACACAAAAGACAGATTAATCATTTTGAAACCTAGTTTATATCATACACCTTTTTAATGTAGAATCTGTGAATACTTATTAAATTTAGAACAAAATCCAAAATCTTTAGTATAGCCTATGAGACTTTACATAATTTAGCTTGTGTCAGTCCCTCCAACCTCAAAGTTTACTGCTCTTGTTTTTTCTCACAGTGTTAATTGGCATTTCTCATTGTCATTTAAGAAATTTCTTTAAAAAATACAAAGATTTTTCCTACTTTAGGCCAGAGTCCTTGTCCACGAGTAGGATCTTAAATTCCATTCCCTGTGTCAGGGTGACATGTAGAAATGTCTTAGGAATCAGTGCATAGTATTGGTTTACAGATCTGCTTAATGTGAAGCTCAAACTTTTCTTTGTTGATTGTATTAAGGTTCTCTGTCATTAACAGTGGACATAATGAGGAAGCCTATGTACCTGGGTTGTTGCTGGGATCTATCTTATGTTTGCAGCAGCAGCAGCCTTGGCCCAAAACAAAATTGTGGGTGATACAATGGAGAAATAAAAAGAAATAGGGTCTTTGATTTTCATATTAACCTTGTAGGTCAAACTCTTCCTCTGTGTGTTCTAGTTTTAGAGCCAACAAATTCCTTATTGTTTAATGCAGATGCAGTTGAATTTTCTGTTTCATAAACCATGTTATAATGTCATGAAAACACTAGCTATGGAAAAGACACTTAAATTAACTTCGACTCATTTTTCTCATATCTAAAATAAAATATGACTACCTCGATAGATTCTTGTGAGGATTAGAAATAATGCACATGACACTGAGGAATATGTAGCTACTGGCTACAATAATCACAAAATGCTGTTTCTCAGACTCAACATTGCTTAAGAAATTTTGAGTGAGAAGAAGCATTTAGTTAGTTACTCTTTTTCTTCATTATTCTGTAGCATCTACTTCGTTTATCACTTAATTGTATTTGAAGTTGTTTTATATCAAGTCTCCCCACTTCCCACGTGACAGTAGTGGTAAAGAACCTGCCCGCCAATGCAGGGCTCATAAGAGATGTGGGTGAGGAGGGCACAGCAATCCATTCCGGTATTCCCACCTGAAGAATCCCATGGACAGCGGGGGCTGGTGGGCTACAGTCCATAGGATAGCGCGGAGTTGGACACGACTGAAGTGACTTAGCACGCATGCAAGTCCAAATATTGAAAATAGGCTCCCAAGGTTGGTTTGCTGCAACCACATAATTGCAACTGTCCATCTGTATTTCTCCAGTGTTAAGTGTATGCTCCCTGACAATGAGCAATTCCCTCTTCTCTAGGTGTCAGAATTTCTTGATAGTGTGTATTAATGTGAAATTCAGTACTACAAAACATATAGCAAAAACATCCAACAGATGCTTCAGAAACCAAATCCCTGTAGGTTCAAGTTTGAAAATAATCTACCTGCTAGCAGATTCAATGAACTCAGGCTTCCCCGGTGGATCAGATGGTAAAGAGCCTACCTGCGGCACAGGAAACCTGGGTTCGATCCTTAGTTTGGGAAGATCCCCTGGAGAAGGAAATGCCAACCTATTCTAGTTTTCTTGCCTGGGAAATCCCATGGATGGAGGAGCCTGGTGGACTACAGTCCATGGGGTCACAAAGAGTCAGATAGGACTGAGCGACTTCACTTTCACTTTCACTTTCATTGGCTAGTGTCTCCAGAGTCTGCTGTGTCTCACCTACTCAGCTGAAGAGGCTGCTAAGTGATTGTTAACAGTACATGACATGGGAATATATGTTGTGGCCTGTTATTATGATCAGTAAATATATAAGGCTAGTTACCAATTGTCTGGAAAAAGAATGAAGAATTAGAATATTGTGTCAAATCTATTTTCACTTCATAATGTTTTGCAAGAAGAAACTTTAAGTATATAGTTAAAAGCCTATTCAGTTCTAGTGATGGTTGTGCATAAAAATGTAATATAATATAATATAATCCCTTATATTAATATTTCCACATAACATTATTGGAAAAATGACCTTTTGAAAAAATCTGTTTTAAAAGTATATCAGGAAAACTGGTATCTTTTAAACTTCATGACTGATGGGCTGATTGTTATCAGACATTTGGTGCTCTAATCTTACATAATATATTCTTGTAAGCAGAAGTTTTGAAGGTTCATAAATAGAAGGTGGAGATTGATATCTCTTTCATGGGGTCATGCTGTGATGTAGCATCCAGGCACTTTTTTTTTTTTTTTTTTTCTGCCAGGAAAACACAACCACAAGAACATATATTTATTTCAGTGAGTTTTTAGTAATGTGCTGAAAAGTGGCATTGTGATTCTGCATTTGCCTATCTGGTTGTAAGGCCATCTTCCTACATTTCCTGTAAAAGGATTCAAAGTCTAAGCCTTAACAGTAATTTTTAAAAGACTATACAAAGTTTCATGAAACTCAGTCTTTAAAACTTACACACAGCACTGACACTTTTAGAACAAATTCTGAAAGATAATGTTGAGATGCCCTCTAATGAATAGGGTATGATTTAATGTTATGATTCAATCACTTTGATTCCGTTGCTCTCTGTTGCTGTGTAGCACAGGGTGACATTTTTTGCTCAGCTTGTATAAGTGGTTATAAATTTTCCCAGTTTCTTTGAGTCTCCCAGACTCATAGGACTGGGGAGATCACCTATGTGATTTCCTGAGATTGAGTCAGTGTCATGACAGAGCACAGAGTTCATGGGGAAAGTGCCAGGCAATAGAGTTCTAAAAGGCCCAGGATTCATTTTTAGATGTGATACATAGTCAGATTTCTGAGTTAGACTGCCCGGTATGACCACAGTTCTGCCTTTTGTATTTGTCCACATTTTAACTACTTATGTCTAGGTTTCCTAGTTCAGGTTACTGTCATAGTAATAAAAGAAAATAACATAAGCAAAGTTATTTTTTTTTAACAGTGTACATAGTAAGACTCAGTTGATGCTATATTAACTATTTGATCATTATTAAAATAATTATTTTTCATTTTTCTGGCACAATCTCCAACATAAGAAAATGATTAGTTTATGATTTTTCCTCTTTACTCCCTACCACAGGGGAGGATATACTAGTTGGTCTAAAGTCATGTAAGCCTGACTCTCAGAAATATCTGGGTAACTGGGCCCTGGTTCCAGTTATGAAATTTGAGTTAGGGAATATATTTTTCCTAGGGTATACAAGTAGGAGGGTGAAATTGTAGGACTTGAAGGAGTCTGAGTTTCTTATGAGGAGCACCTGGTCCGGATGAGGTGGTATACTGTGTATTACTAGGGCTTTCCCAATGGCACAGCAATAAAATTAAAATTAAAAAAAAAAAAAAAAAAAAAAAACCTGCCTGCAATGCAGGAGTCATGGACAGGAGATGCAGGTTTGATCCCTGGGATGGGAGATCTCCTGGAGAAAAGCAATGGCAACCGGCTCTAGTATTCTTGCCTGGGAAATCCCAATCTATGGGGTTGCAAAAGAGTAGGACACAACTAGGTGACTAAACAACAACAGCTAATAACATGTTTCCAGTCAAGGTTCAAAGCTTGACTGTTTCATATGTACAAACCTGGGCTTGGAAGAGAAAGTCATCCAAGGTGTCTGACATGACCTATTCCCACTCATAAAAACTTATCATGGACAACTCTGTGCTTCCTGGTGAGGCTCTTGGGGATTTTAGAGGGCACACATCTATACTTCCACTGGATAAAATTACTGATCTCTGCTGTGTATCCTGACTTCTTCAGATGAGAAAATATGCTGGATTAACTTAAATGTGCCTATGTCTAATCTTCACAGCAGTCTATATCTAATATTAACATATATCAAGACAAAGGTGTGGCTCCACAGCAAACACTTATTGATCATTGATCAATGATCTCTGAACATAGATTAGCACCAACAACAACAAAAATAGGTGTGTGTCTGTTTGCAAGTTACACTGGGACTGGTCGGCATAATACACTATAAATTATCATTTAATGCCATTGGGTGCCTCTGGTCATTGAAAATCCCTTAATTATACTGTTTGAAAAGGCCAAGTTAAAGTCAGTGAATCACTTACTGTTAATTAATTACTTAGATTATTTCTTTTGTATCTAGATAAGGGCCCCATATGGAACACAGAGCATCAGTCCTAGAAGACAATAATACCAGCAAAAAATAAAAAACAAACAAACAAAAACACATAGTAACAGGGATGACAGGGAGCTAAACATTAACCTAACTTTGACAACTTTGAGAATTTTGACCATAGTCCTACTTTTGCTACCACATACTGACATCACACACTTACTCTGGTCATTTTTTTATAGCATTTATTAAAAGCATTTATTTTTCTATCCAAGACCAATTATATTTGATTATAATATTAGATGCAAAATTCAATATTATCTTTATTCAGGATGAGGAAGAAGTTGGTATTAGGATGAGCTAAGAAATTTTTTACAGTGCCTGGTACAAAGTGAGATTTATAAAATCTCAAAATAATGATAATGATAATAATAATAGCATATGGTTTTATGGTAACCAGTTGTGTTAGGTATTATCCTAAGCAATTTATACACACTAATCTTTGAGTTGGTTGCTTCATAGCAACCTCATGAGATAGTTTATACTATTATTTCCTTTTTATACATGAAGTAACTGAGACACAGAAGTTGAGTAAGTTACCCAAATCCATGGACCTAGTGGGTTTTAGTGGAGAAGGAAATGGCAATCCACTCCAGTATTCTCGCCTGGAGAATCCCAGGGACAGAGGAGCCTTGTGGGCTGTTGTCTATGGGGTCACACAGATTTGGACATGGCTGAAGCAACTTAGCAGCAGGAGCAGCAGTGGGTTTTAGAGCCAGGATTCAAACTCAGGCAGTCAGGGACTTAAGCAAGATTCTACTCTGTCTAGAAATCATGACAAAATAAATCAAGAACTCAAACTTATTGATTGAATAAAGTTTACTAAATGTCTATGGACTTCCCTGCTGGCTCAGATGGTAAAGCGTCTGTCTACAATGTGAGAGACCTGGGTTTGATCCTTGGGTTGGGAAGATTTCCTGGAGAAGGAAATGGAAACCCACTCCAGTACTCTTGCTTTGAAAATCCCATGGACGGAGGAGCTTGGTGCAGGCTACTATCCATGGTGTCGCAAAGAGTCGGGCATGACTGAGCGACTTCACTTTCACTAAATGTCTATAGATTTTTTTTTTTCTATTTTAAATATCAATTTGTACATTCAACTTTCACTACATGAGAAAGTGTTAGTTCACTCAGTCCGTGTCTCTTTGCATTCTCATGGACTTGTCAGACTCCTCTGTCCATGGAATTCACCAGGCAAGAATATTGGAGTGGATAGCCATTCCCTTCTCCAGGGGATCTTCCCAACCCAAGTATTAAACCCCAGTTTCCCACATTGCAGGCAGATTTTTTACCTTCTGAGTCACCAAGGAAGCCCACATGAGAACTTAGTCTAATTAAGAAAACTATTGTTGAATATTGCTTAGGACTTTGATGCTAAAGTAGCAGACTTGCCTTATAAGCTGCTGATTGCTGCTGTCCTACATTGACTCTCTCACTAACAAGCCCAGATAACAAAATGTCACCTGCTATTTCATCTGAGAGCTTTTGTAACTTCTATTGTTATTTGCATGTAGTATTCTCTTAACTAAGAGCTATCTCACTTCCAGTGTCTACATTTTTTGTATACGGCCACTCATATGATTCTGAATTTTACAAATTGTGAGTAAATAAAACTAGGCAAAATGCTTTCAAGTGTTACACAAATCACAATCTTGCAGACGTGAGATTCTTGAGTGCCTAGGACTCTGGTAGCTTGCTATTAGCAGAGATCTCATCCTTACAGGCTGCAGTGGTGCTCCCATAAAGCTTCTTTCTCTTTATCACTTTCTTTGATATTCTTAAATTCCTATTCTTTTTATATCACAAAAGATTATATTCAATAGATTATTTATATATCACAGAAAGTTTACAAGGATACTCACTTTTATTATTAAACACTCTATATTGAACATATAGAAACATCATTATATAAGATTTACTAGAAAAAATTTTTTCTTGATTGTAGTGTAAGTCATATTAATAAAATTCAGTATTTTATTGAGAGAATATGGGAGTATTCAAGTTTTAAATTATTCAGTAAGTACCATTTGTCCATGTCTCCCTTTTCTAACCATACTTGTGTTATCTGAAACTGTCCAGCCACTGTCAGTCCCAGCCAGACCCAGGTCCCTCTGGTTCATTAGATTTAGACTAAAGAGTTAAAGGAACCTAAGGAAATCTACTATCCTTTTGTCCATTACGGTGTTTAAAACTCTTGGGAAGAAGTTTAGTCTTCTGCTCACCGACAGAGCTCCAAACCCCAGCTTCCTCATTTACTGCTGACTGTGAGTTGCCTATCTGCCTAATGGATCATTGTGCCCCATGGTGTCTATTTTCCCCTCTGGTACTTTCTTAGGAATTACTCTACTTGTATATTCTCAAGGGATTGCATATATTTTGGTTAAAATTTTCTTAACTTGTATTTGTTTATCATGGTGGTATTTATTTAGCATGGTCTTTCCTATGTCACACAGGAAGTAGAAAGATGGAATCTTTCTTTTTCTGCTCAGGTTGGTTGGTGTGAGAACCATCAATGCCTGAGAAGATCAGGCTGGCAGAGTCTGTTGGGCGGTGGAGAATTAATGAAAAATGAAAGGAACTTGGGAGATTTTTTTTTTATAGTAGGCTAAGACAATTAATTGAGATAATTTTTACGGCTGAGTTACCCTGGCAAGGAGTTGGGAGAAGGAGAATTCAAAAATATGTGCTGAAACTTCCTTCCTTACCCCCCTACCCCAGAAACAGAAAACAAAACCTAAACACTAGACAGGATCCTACGTAACATGACCATTTCTTCTAATTCCACATGTTTTCTTTTCCAAGCTGGAAGTTTGTTTCTGGTACTTATATTATCCCAAAACTTGATGATTAATCAACATTTCCTTTATTAAAGGAATTCACAAAAATTATAGGCTCAGTATCATGTTTGCATGTAAGTTTCTTGTAGTGTAAACAGTCTCTATATTGCTGTGGAAACTGAATTTAATTTACATCATCTCCCACCTTAATTATTCAGATTGACTCTTCCTTATAATACTATACTAAGCTCAGGTATAGTAAGGTCACATTTAGATAAAAAAATTATTTAGAAACAACAGGTAAGTCAATAAATTGGCTTCATAATTTGATTGCAGTCAAGGTTTTTGTTGAAATTTTCAGTCTTGATTTCTAATTTCTGATAATTTTTATTACAAATCATACCATCCAAACTATACAGAAAATACATATCGACTGCTAAATTAAAATAACAGAAACATTCTTTGAGTTTATAGTGATTATATAAAACACATAGTTAAGTCTTCTAGAGTTAAGTATTTAAGAGTGCAAATAAAAGAATAAAAAAGTAACACGCACAAGAATAGGATAATGGGGGAAGAAAAAGCCACCTGAAGAGCTATGGAAAATTAAATACTGACATAATAATCCACAGAAAACTGACTTTAAACTTGCAGAAACTCTGGAGAAACTCTAGGACTGAAGGCACTACATTTGAATGTAGTGAGATGTGATCTTGAAGCTGAAATCAGAAGTGTGGGTTAACATATCATTGCGGAAGGGTCAGTAAGAAACAGATCTCAACTGCTTAAGTGTTTGCCTGTAGCCATTCATATCCAATTCTGAAAAAAAGAATATGATTGTGTTCTGGCGATATTTGTTCCCATTGAGGTCAAAGATGAAATGCTGCCTAGAAACAGCAGCATTAAGTGGCATGCTCAAAAGAAAATACTCCCTGAATTTTGGGGGACTTTTAATGCAGAGACCAATTTATTGTTGTATCATCCCTTGATAAAGCATAAGTTCACACATACCCACTTCCAGTCAGCTTTCTTTCCATGCTAGTGATCAAACAACCCAGGAGGAGGCAGAGGGAGAGATTCATGAGAGATGATTTCAAATTAAATTCTTTTTTATTTTATTTATTTTTTTATTATCTTTTTTTTAATTTTATTTTTTTAAACTTTACATAATTGTATTAGTTTTGCCAAATAACAAAATGAATCCACCACAGGTATACATGTGTTCCCCATCCTGAACCCACCTCCCTCCTCCCTCCCCATACCATCCCTCTGGGTCGTCCTAAATTCTTTTTTAAATTAGAGATTAAATATGGTTGACTAGACCAAATATAGTTTTAGGGCCTAGGGAAGAATTAAGGAAGGGAATAGAAAAAAGAGAAAAACCAAAGATATGATAATTTTTCTACCTAGATAATATGAATATTTAACCCTCTCTCAAATTATGTGAATATAGAATATTATAGAGATCAAATGTGACTAATATTTATATGATCATGATAATGTAAATGAAGTATTTACTTAACAAAAAGCTGTGATTCAAAATCATTGAGAGAGTGAGGCAAGGAAAATATATTTTTTTAATGCAACAAAGGCGGTCTAAAGTATCTTCCATAGTAGGAGATTGCTATACAACACCTAAAATTGAAACAAGATATTGAAGCAAAAGTAAGAATTTAGTAATGGAACTTCAGATAGGAAAAAAATTATCTAAAATTACTGAAAGTATTTGAAAGTGCTTCAGTGTTTCATTATCAACTATCTAATCCTACCCATTTGATACATATATACACATATATGTGTATTTTGATATCCATATATATGTATACATACTTATACACAGGTATAGACATTTAGCCTTCCCTTCTTATCTAACCCTTCTTTCCATCTCCTCAACCTCATCTCCTCAAGTAACCTAATAAAATGATGATTTTAAAAAGATGATTCCTCAGATTGGAATAATGAACCCAACATTTTGTTAGTGTTGATTCATATTTTTATATTTTTCAAATAAAATTTTAATGAGAATGTCAAAGAAGTGAACATCTATCTACAGTCTGAGGTCAGATAAACGAAGTTCAACATTTGGTACTCTTTACTAGATGTATCTCTTCAGGCAGACTAATTTTCCTGTGTTTCTTTCTCCATTTATAAACTATGATACAAATAGAATTTATAAGGAAATGTAACAAAAAATTAATGAATATAAAATATTAGTGTATTTAGTTCCTGGTGCAAGCAAACACACAATAAATAATAATTGCAATTGTGCCAAACAAAAAACAGATATTTTTAAAAGTATAACTATATAGTCATTATTTTAATTTGTTCTTTAGTCCCTTTTAAAGACACACTGCTATATACTTTATTAAAGCAGAAATATTTATGGACTTTAGATTAAGTCATTTCAAAGGTGATGTTACTCTAGAGTCACATTTTTTCTATACCATTTAAATAATGGGTCATGAAGCCGTTACATCATGAAATTTTTTATTGTTATTATTAAATCAGATGATTTAAGGGCCTGTTTTAATTTTTAATTTGTTTCACAAAGAGATTTTAGAAAAATATGTGCCCTATTTTAATTTTATTTTTTTATTTTCCTGTCTCATTTTTGTCTGTTTATTTTCTTGTTTTTGTACTCAAATCTTGGAACTTACATAAGCTACTTCCTTATGTAATATAGATAATATAGACCAATGCATGTATTGAAATATCACTTTTTGATACAGCTTCTTCCAGTGTCATTATTTGTATTCTCTATTATTTAACTCAGGGTTCATTAAGAGAAATAGGGACACTATGAATGATACAGATATTGTAAAAATCAGCCCTTACATAGTTGTGAAGTTGGTGAACGTATCTGTGCATGGATGTTGTCTATGTTATATATCTGGTCAAATTTGCTGTAGGTTAGTCAGTTCAGCAATGGGGAAAGAAAACTAACATGGAAAGAACATGAACTGAAATCTCTGAAGACAACTAGGACATATGAGAGAAAACCAGAACTTGCATCTGTTTTTCACCACTTCCGGTCTGTGAGGGAGAAACTAGTTCTCTTCACTTTGGAGTTGTACATGCACTTGACCAAAGACTTGGGAAAGCTGAAGAAGGAGAGTGGGCAGAGCCTGGAAGCTGCAGGTGTGATGCAGCTCCACACCAGCACAGTCTGCTAGAAAACCAACAATTACCCTGCACCAACTGTCAGAGGAGGAAAATATGGCTGCTGCTTCACTTACATTTTCCATATCTCATAAACATTAATTTCTCTTATGAATTACATAGGAAGAGATTCCAGGAAATAGAATTCCAGCTTTCCTAAAGTGTCCCAGTATAAAGTCACACTCTGTATCTCATCGATTTGACATTCATTCTCATCTCTCTTAACTAGAACCCTGCTGCTGCTGCTAAGTCGCTTGTTGTGTCCAACTCTGCGGGACCCCATAGAAGGAAGCCCACCAGGCTCCCCCATCCCTGGGATTCTCCAGGCAAGAACACTGGAGTGGGTTGCCATTTCCTTCTCCACTTAACTAGAATATATTGCAAATAAAAACAATAGCAAGCCCATTCTTCTGCTAATAGGATAAGTATGTCTGTTGCACAATTGAAAACTGCTAATCAAAAGAGGATACAACTCTTTTATTCCATCTTTGGATACTGTTCACTTTTCTTTTAACTTTGTCAAACTTCTATTTTCATATTTTACAACTTACTGAAATGTAAGGTCCAAAACAATGAACACATACTATACTAAATGGTAGGGACATAGGAGACAGGAGGAAACAAAATTGATTATAATAGATACATACATAAAACTTTTTAAGGTAAAGGGAAAATACTTAACTCTTACAGACTTCAATTTGCAAGGATCATGTGCTCATAGCTGGTATTTATATTTACTTTCTACGAGGTACTCAGAGCCTTGTCACTTATAAGCACTTGATTGTTAAGTGGCTATCAGTGGTAATTTAGATAACTGTTTTGCCTGTGTGTGTGTGTGTATGTGTGCGCGCGTGCACACATGCGCATGCGTCAGTCATGTTTGACTCTTTGCAACAGAACGGACTGTAGCCCATCAGGCTCTTCTGTCCATGGGATTCTCTAGGCAAGAGTACTGGAGTGGTTGCCATTTCCTTCTCCAGGGGATCTTCTCAACCCAGGGATAGATCCTAGGTTTCCTGCATTGCAGGCAAATTCTTTACCATCTGAGCCACCAGGAAAGCCCCTTTTTGCCTCTGCTTGTCAGAAATTAGCAATCTCTCTTTTACCAATGCAAGTGAAATCTTTAATGCCTTTAAATTTAAGCAAATAAAATATTCAATTGTAGATAAGTTAGTACTGATTTAGTGAATTGCTGAAATGTTCCAAGTGGTTAAGCCCTTAAATGATTTAATTTTGAATATAATTTCTCAATGGAATGATATATTTTCTAGTTCTGAGTGCAATTAATTTAATAATGCATATCCCTGTATACAGTTGAATTCTTAATTGGATCTTTTGAGAAAAATTCAAGAGCAATTTTGACTATCTAACCTTTCATTAGAAAGGTTTCACAATTTTCAGTAATATCGCAAATAATCCTCAAAATTAAAAAAAAAATCATGAACTACTGAAATCTATGATGTGATTCAACTGAGGGGCAATAAAATTCATTTGAAATCAAATAAAATGTTAATGTCATTATTGAAATGCTATAGGTAATGGTTTGCTATAGAAGTTTTTTTTAATCACACTCTTTCTTTACTTTTTAAATTTAAACATTTTTAAAGTGTTATTAAGTATATAATAATAGCAAAGGAGAAAAGATTAGAAATATGAATCAGCCTTTCTTCAAATTGTCAGTATTTTATATTCTATGTGTATACTCAATAAGGTAAATGATGCTCAGTATTCTTATATATAATGAATAAAAAGATGGGAAATGCAATTTGAGGCAAATAGCATTTGAGATTAGTTTTTGTATATTCAACATTTGACTTTTCCTTTTAGATTTTATTCAAATATTTGCTGAATATCTGGTCACATTTTTCTCCTGGATTTTGCTTTTAGTCTTTAGATTATAGCCACTACACAGGGTTCTGTCCTGACCCCATACTTGCATCCCATGAAGGATGATCTTACTAATTCATGCATCTTGTAATGCCATCTACCTACTGATAATTTATCTTGGCATCAACTTTCTTCTACTAGTACCATATTTCTTCTGCATTTCAGACTTGTCCTCTCAACTAACCACTCAATATGTTCCTATTAAATATGTTCAAATTAAACCTATCAATTAATTTTGTCTATAAACTTAAGAAATAATATAAATACATGAGTAGAAAAAATTTTTTAAATTGCAGACTATCTCATTATCTTGCATAAGATTTAATCTGCTTATCCACTGCAGAAGAACATCTATTCTCTATAAGAAATTCTACATTTTCTTAAAGATGTTTCCTTCTGCTAAGGAGGAGGTAGCTCTGTTTTCAGTAGTTATGATAATATTGGAAACTATATTGATGGGCAAGGGCACAGCAAGTAGGAAGCCATGTTCTCATTATCAGTCAGTATATCCTCAGAAATATGAGAATATTTATACCTTATATTCCCTATATAGGTCTGTGATTTGCTAAGTTTAGTTTAGTTTTGTGTTTTTTGCCTATGTACATTCTCCCAGAGCCGGTTGTTGAAAAGTCCTTTGATTATATGTAATTCATTACTAAGTAAAAGTAAATCCAAATGTTCATCATGAGGTTAATGTTAATTTCTAGATATTCATAAGTTATTATAGTAGCATCAGTGTTAACTCATCCACATTTTGAAAATATATGTAGTAATTTGGACTATTCATCAAGCACAATTTCTCTTCTTCATTTTGAGATACATAATCACAAAGAATTCTGTTGTTTAGATAATCCTGCTTCTTGATGCTCAGATTTTCAAGCATAGCCTTTCCCTATTTAACTTTTGTCTTATTTATTTAACCTGACTTACAGTTTGGCAATATATCACCAAAAGCTTAGCACTTATGCTATCATTTTTTAAAAAATAATAAATGAAGAAGCATAATAAATAGAATAATGAATAAGTTATATAAGTTTTTCTCATATCTGTTTTCTCTTTTTGAGTCACCATGCTCAAATCAGGAGTTTATTTATGTTTACCTAGAGTCTATGCGTGCATTATACCTATAAACAGGTCTCCTCTCTCTCTCTCTCTTTATCTGTCCAAATTATCATCTAACAGTAGTACAGGACAATGCCTTCTTCATCCATTATGACGACATGTCTTCTGCAGAAAATATTTACTGTGTTAGAGGTGGAGAATGAAATGATACTTTGAAAATTGAATTTAAAACGTCTGCCTTCAGTAATGGTAGACTAAGCAAGTTGAACCAAATAATCTGATGAAAATCTGATGAAAACCAGAATACTCATCACATTTTATCTCAAATTGCTCTCAGTACAACACAGCTATTATGTTGGACCTTTATATAATCTACATAAGAACATTAAATTAAATAAGTGATTGACATATGTAAAAAATGAAGCCTTCATTATAGCTCTAGTTACCATATAGTTATTTTACATAGCCTTTTGCAAGGCAAAATATTTTATGAGGTCTGATTTCATTTTTTTTCTTTTTGTGGTTCATGCTTTTGATATCAGATCTAAGAATTTTTTTACTCTAAATGTATATGAGGTTTACACTTTTAGTATATCTCAAGACAAACTTTGAAAAACACACTGTCATCACAACAAAAAACTTCTTAATGATTTTCTGTCTTGTTATCACTTTTTGAATAAATGAAGCAACCTATATAGAGTTGGAATGATTCTGCCAGATGCCTACTGTCTTATTGAACCACTAAATGCTACAGCATTGTATACCTATTTAGATTAATTATGATTAAATTTAAAAGCTGAGTTGGCTGAATTGCTTCATCATTTAATTAAGTTAAAGACTAATTGTTTTTCTATCCTTTTTTGAAAGTGTGTGAGTTTCTGATTATTGGCTTAGTATACTTAAGAATTTAAAACTGTGGATGGAAAATTTAGCTACTTCATGATTTCAGAATATATATCTTTTGTGAGAAGATTGTTCACACATTTTGTGTGTATTTAAAAAATTCTAAAAAATGATCTCTCAGGGACAAAAAATAATTACTATAGAAATATTTGTAGCCCCTTATTCCCAACAACAACAATACATACACATAGACAGACCCCTTCTATGGAAGAGCATTTGTTTGATTAACTTTCCTGCTGGTCTTCTGTTGGACCCAATAAAGTGCAGACTGAAAAATTCAAAGAGGCCAAAAACTCTGAATTTGTCTACAGTCCTGTAGAAATATAACAGGGAACAAATCAAGATGATATAAAATATGGTAGGATTGAGATGGATGGATGGAGAGTTATAAAATATGGTAGGATTGAGAGGGATGAATGGAGAGTTATCAGGCACAGAGGGGTTTAGCACAAAGAGAAGCTGGTTAAGAAAAGCCATGTAAAGGGAGAAAGTAAAAATTCCATTTAGGACTAAGGTATGCAACTTTCCTCTGAAATATTGCATAATTGTGAATTTTGAAATAAAAGCAAGAAGGCAATTGCGTTTGCTTCACAATTGAATTATAACCTTATTGAGGGCAGTATGCACATTTTCATGAACTCTTCTAAAAATTAAGTTGCATCAATAAATACACCATTTATGTTATGGGAACATAGTAATGTGTCTGGATCTTCCCAGAAAAGAAAAGGCTCTGATGGGAAAGTGAAAGTGAAGGTCGCTCAGTCTTGTCTGACTCTTTGCCACCCCATAGAATTCTCCAGGCAAGAATACTGGAGTGGGTAGCCTTTCACTTCTCCAGGGTATCTTCCCAATCCAGGGATCGAACCCAGGTTTCCCACATTGTAGGTGGATTCTTTACCAGCTGAGCCACCACGGAACCCCACTGATGAGAAACAGGAAATTTGAGTCTCTCTTTCTCATTACTAGGACTTCCCTGGTGGCTCAGACGGTAAAGCGTCTGTCTACAATGTGAGAGACCTGGGTTCAATCCCTGGGTTGGGAAGATTCCCTGGAGAAGGAAATGTCAACCCACTCCAGTACCCTTGCCTTGAAAATCCCATGGACGGAGGAGCTTGGTGCAGGCTACTATCCATGGGGTCACAAAGAGTCGGGCACGACTGAGCGACTTCACTTCACTTCTCATTACCATTTTCCTTTCATGTGTTAGTCAATCAGTCGTGTTCGACTCTTTGCGACCCCATGGACTGTAGCCCACCAGGCTCCTTTATCCGTGTGATTCTCCAGGCAAGAATACGCTCCTTATCTGTCCCAGCCGAGCAGCCCGGCGGGGCACCCTCTGAGTCAGATACGTGCTGCTGGGGCGCCGGCAGCCCCCGCCTGCTTGTGCCGTCTGACATCGGGGGTCCTCACGGCTGTGGGCCTGCTGCCTGGGGGGGCCACATGTCTCCCCGTCCAGGAGGCCAGGTCACGGCAGACAGGCCTGGCGGGCTGGGGGCCAGCCCTGAGCAGCCATGATTATAACAGGAGAGAAGGAAAATGTGAGCCCAGAGTCTTCTTAATTTGGCATGGCTTAGCTGTCAATTTAAAAGGTTTCAGTTCAGTTCAGTTCAGTCGCTCAGTCGTGTCAGACTCTTGGCGACCCCATGAATCGCAGAACACCAGGCCTCCCTGTCCATCACCAACTCCTGGAGGAGTTCACTCAGACTCACGTCCATCGAGCCATCTCATCCTCTGTCGTCCCCTTCTCCTCCTGCCCCCAATCCCTCCCAGCATCAGTCTTTTCCAATGAGTCAACTCTTCGCATGGGGTGGCCAAAGTACTGGAGTTTCAGCTTTAGCATCATTCCTTCCAAAGAAATCCCAGGGCTGATCTCCTTCAGAATGGACTGGTTGGATCTCCTTGCAGTCCAAGGGACTCTCAAGAGTCTTCTCCAACACCACAGTTCAAAAGCATCAATTCTTCCACACTCAGCTTTCTTCACAGTCCAACTCTCACATCCATACATGACCACTGGAAAAACCATAGCCTTGACTAGACAGACCTTAGTTGGCAAAGTAATATCTCTGCTTTTGAATATGCTATCTAGGTTGGTCATAACTTTCCTTCCAAGGAGTAAGCGTCTTTTAATTTCATGGCTGCAGTCACCATCTGTAGTGATTTTGCAGCCCCCAAAAATAAAGTCTGACACTGTTTCCCCATCTATTTCCCATGAAGTGATGGGACCAGATGCCATGATCTTCGTTTTCTGAATGTTGAGCTTTAAGCCAACTTTTTCACTCTCCACTTTCACTTTCATCAAGAGGCTTTTAGTTCCTCTTCACTATCTGCCATAAGGGTGGTGTCATCTGCATATCTGAGGTTATTGATATTTCTTCCGGCAATCTTGATTCCAGTTTGTGCTTCTTGCAGCCCAGCATTAAATATTTATGACAAATAGAGCATGGGTGTTCCTGTTGATGGATTTAGGACACTGGAGTGATTCACTGTCTCAAGCTAACTCAGTCCAAAGCAGGAACTCCTAAGAAGATAACACTTCCTCAGATCTCAGTGATGCTTTATTGCTACTGTGCTGCTTAAGTATAGTTATCATCTTGATTTTACACACTTTCATCAGCAGGAAGGAAATGGCAACCCACTCCAGTATTCTTGCCTAGAGAATCCCACAGACAAATTTCCTTTCATAATAGAGGCTAAACCTTTCTCTTTCCCACTTCAGTTTAGAGGCTTTGCATCATAAAAGAGAAGTGTTCTACAAAGGCCCCAAACCCTTGTGGCTAGGGAAAGGCCAGTCTTTCTAATAGTTTAATGATTCTCTCTAGGCTGATGTTGCCCCAAACTGCAAGACTGACTCTCTCTTTACAGTAAATTTTAATCTCAATTTTCAGTGTCTTTCCAGAATGTTACAGCTAGTCTCTCAAACTCAGTCTGTTCAAATTGAGGTGTATCCAGTCAGTGAAAGTTATTTTTTTTGTCTTCCCTTTCACACAATGCCACATTTTACAAAATAGATAGGTAATTTAGTTCATCTGTTATATTGGATTGGCAAAAAATTCATTTGGTTTTTCATATCTTATGGAAAGACTTGAATAAATTTTTGGCTGAACCAGTAATTATGGTATCTAGCTTGTATATTTTGTCTTCTCTGCTAAGGTCATACTTCACATCACCTTGTCAGTCATCTTAACTCCATTGACAGCCTTCTAATAATAGGCTTTTATAATTGCTCTGATCCATTCTGCATAAATCAGCCAGAGGGAGTTTGTAAAGCTTTTATTAAATCACCTCATCCTACTACTTACCAGTTCTCTAAAGGCTCCCATCACCACTGCAATGAAGTGCACACTCTTACTCTGGCATACCAGGTCCTGTGCAATCTGTCTGGCTAACCTCTCCAATGATCTAGCCCATGATTTTCTCATATTCTTACTGCATTTTGCACAGAGAGCTCCTTTTTTCTGATTTTTACATTTCAGAATGATACTTTGATATATTTAAGGTCTTTACACTTGCTTTAATTCTTACTTAGAAAGCTTTGTTAAAAAATACCAGCATGACTACCTTCTTCTTCTCAGTTTGCTCTAAGGTCAAATATTCCCTACGAGAGTTATCTCCTGATAATGTAACTCAAGTAAGCATCCCAGATCCCCAACATCCATAAATGACTTTTTTATTTCCATATTTATTGCCTCTTTCCAATCCTCACCCCTAAGGTAGGATGTAATTTTGAAGGGAACAGTATTTTAACATTACTAATCTGGATTGGAAAGGATCTGCAAAGCTTGCAATTCTTAAATGCCTATTCTGATATTATTTTCTTATCCATACCTATGTAAACATCTACAACTATGTGTCTCTATAATTCACCTGTTTGTCTAAGTTCCAACAAAACAAGGCCAGTTACTATTTCCTAAATACATCTAAAACTTTGACCTCATGCATGCATTTTCAAAGTAGTATTTTTCTAAGGTGTTGAAATATAAATAACCATGTATGCTCACTAATCCTTAAATATCACTTTATACATATTTGGATTTGTTTTTCTTCTTATGATCAGTAACAGAAATACTTATCTAAATAATGTGAATATTTCCAAACCACATGATGTTCATTTCAAAATTGTCCTGTCATTAAACAAAGGAGATTCTAATTTTCTTCCTTACATAGATGAATAGCTATTTTTTAGAGTAATGTAAGTTTATAAATTATACATGAATACTAGTATTATCAGTCAGCTGAATAGGCCCACATTTTGTTTAGACTGTAGCCCACCAGGCTCCTCTGTCTATGGAATTCTCCAGGCAAGAACACTGGAGTGAATTGCCATTCCCTTCTCCAGAGGATCTTCCCGACCCAGGGATCAAACTCTGATCTCCAGCATAACAGGCAGATGTTTTATCATTTGAGCCCCCAGGGAAGCCTGGATAAGATCTAAAATTCCTTTTTTTTTTGGTGACAAAATATGAACAAAAATGCATTTCTTGTATCCCTCTGTTATAAAAAGAAACATACGTTGCAAATATCATATGTTCTTTTAGTAGCCTGTCCAATGTTTGATTTTCTCATATGGTTCATAAGCAATAAACACTTGCTTTACATTTCCCAATGACGCTGTATATTTCAGACAGTAAACAGGAGTAGGGAACATTACGAGAAGAAATCTAGCCTGTATTTCTCACCTATAATGTGCTCGATTTTGTGCCATACAATTTGTATAAATAAATCACTTAATTCTCACAGAATCACATAAAATAAGAATTAATTGATCACTCTCCAATTTCTTTGGCTATTTGTGAAAATAGCAGAATAGAACAAAAAAAGACAGGTAGGTTTGAATTTGAATCAGTTTCTATCCCTTACAAACTGTTTGACTTTGTCACTTATGTATTCTATCAGTTTTGTTCTTCTCATCTATAAAATCCTAATGACGCTTATGTTGAAGGACTACTTTCTTTTGTAATGAATCTCCTTGGAAGAATTCAGTATATTACATTTCTTTAATTCTCTCTTTTCACTTTTCTTAGACCCCTCTATAGTCTGACTTTTGTTTTCTTACCTCTTATATTGCTGCTCTTGTCCAGTTCACGGGTGCTGTCCACACTCTTAAATCCGGTTATTATTTCACGGCCCCATTTTATTGGATCTGTTAACAGCTCTTCACACAGATGTTCATTCTCTCCTCTGATATATTTCATCACTTCTCCAAGATACTACTATATATTACTGCATCTATGCAAGAGTACTAGAGTGGGTTGCCATTTCTTTCTCCATAGGATCTTCCTGACCCAGAGATCTAACTTGGGTCTCCCGCATTGCAGGCAGATGCTTTTAATATCTGAGCCACCAGGGAAGCCCGCTATACATCACAGCTGTTCCTTATTAACCGTGGCTGTTTATCCTTATATTCCCAACCCATTTAAAGGTTCAGAGTTTTGTCTTTTCCTCTTCTGGAACTAGCCTCACTCCCTTGGTGAGTTCGTGCAGCCTAATGACTTCAAATACAATATAGTTGCCAATGGTCCTCCATTTATATGCTTAGTTTGTTATTCCTTTTGACCTTCAAACAGAATATGTGCATTACTGACCCTTGTTTTTTCTCCTCCCAAATCCACTTATACCTAAATGCATCCTTTCGGTTGCTTAGCACCAAAATTTCTGGAGTCCTCCTTGACTCTCCTCTCCACTTCCTGGCAATATTGTCTCCTCTAGAATCTTGAAGCTTCTTACCTGATCTGCTGGTACCTCCCTCAAACAAGTCTTCATCTTCTCTTATAACTGAGATTACTTCAATAGCTACCTAACCGGACTTCTATTCTACCCTTAGTCCAATACAATCAATATACAGAAGCCACTAGAATGGGAGGTATCACTCTAAGCCAAAGTCAGAGCGTGTCACCTCCGAACTGTGATAGCTTCCAAGTTCATTCAGAGTAAAAGTCACAACTGTTATGCAATTTATGAAGCTGTATATAATCTTACCCCTCCAACTCCTCCTTAACTCTCTGACTTCATTTTCTATTTTTCCTGTCCTTACCCCAAATCAAATATTCTGGATACACTGGACTCTTTGGTTCCACTGTAAAGATGGTGCATGCTTGTGTGCTCAGTCATGACTGACTCTTTGCAATCCAATGGACTGTAGCTCATTGGACTCCTTTCTGTCCATGGGATTCTGCAGGTAAGAATACTGGAGTGGGTTGCCATTCCCTTCTCGAGGGGATCTTCCTAACCCAGGGATCAAACCTGGATCTCCTGCATTGTAGGCAGATTCTTTACTGTCTGAGCTATGGGAAAAAGTCCCATGAAGATGGTGTGTGCTCAGTCACTTCAGTCGTGCCCAACTCTTTGCTAGCCTATGGACTGTAGCCCACCAACCTCTTCTGTCCTTGGGATTCTCCAGGCAAGAATACTGGAGTGGGTTGCCTTGCTCTCCTCCAGGGGATCTTCCAAACCCAGGGATAGAACCAGGGTTTCCTGCATTGCAGGCAGATTCTTTACCACAGAGCCACCAGGAAAGCCCTGTAAAGACTGTATATGTGCTATTTGTTTCTCCTGGAATTAATCTAGAAATCCATATGACTAAACAACTTAGGTTCTTAAATCTTTACTCAAATTTTATCATTTCAAGGAGAATTGTCTTATCACCCTATTTAATAGTACCCTTATGTTTCCCTGCCCCTGACACTCTTGATCTCTATATATTGATAAGCTTTTTTCAATCTTCATACTTATAAATGGTAGAAAATGCATTTGCTACATCAGTTTTATTGTCTATCTCTCCTTGTTAAAATATAAGCTCCATGAAGATAGGAATCTATTCTCTTTTATACACAGATATACCCACTCCAGTACTCTTGCCTGGAAAATCCCATGGATGGAGGAGCCTGGTAGGCTGCAGTCCATGGGGTCACTAAGAGTTGGACACGACTGAGCAAATTCACTTTCACTTTTCACTTTCATGCATTGGAAAAGGAAATGGCAACCCACTCCAGTGTTCTTTCCTGGAGAATCCCAGGGACAGTGGAGCCTGATGGGCTGCCGTCATAGGGTTGCACAGAGTCGGACACGACTAAAGCAACTTAGCAGCAGCAGCAGCAGCAGGAGCATACCCAAATGACTAGAAGAACCGTTGGCACATTGTATCCACTTGCTAAATATTCTTGAAGTGAATGAAGTAAGTTAATAATTTTAGCAACTTAGCAAAATTCCAGCCTTCATACATTCTGAATTTTGTGATTTGCTTAAAAATAGGAATTAATTTTATTTTAAAAATATATAATTAAACAATGTTATGTTGTATGGAAATCTTCATATTGGTAGCAAAAAGAATGTAACATGGAAGTGCAGTGCATAAATAAGAAACTGTTATGTTTATATTCTGATGAGAAGTAAAGCAATAATGGAATCAGGGATGCTGTTCACAGAGATTTTTATATTTACTTGGAATTGTCAAAAAAAATGTTATAAAGTTCTCCCTTGAGTTATCAGAAATATCAAATCAGAACATGGCTTGCATGCAATGTTAAATAAGAGATTACATTAGTGGCCAAATGCAGACAGGTTGTCTGAAGGGAGTAGTTGAATACAATAGGTGTTTCTTCTCATTGGAAGGTAGGAATGGGCAGAAGGCAGAAGTATTTTAATCAGACATCTTTCTGTCCCTAGGAGAAGGGACAGCTTAGGCATTTTAACTGCAGTAGCTGAGTTTTGCTAGAAAAATCATGTACAGACCAGGATCAAGGCAGTTGATACCCCTAAAGCTTCAAAATCTGTATTCATTATTCATGGATGGACAGCAGTGTTTTTGATCACTTTAAAAAATAATTCATGAAACTATTTTTCAAAAGTATTTTCCCTTAATTTTAGTGTGTAAGTATATATGATAAGAATTTAATCAATTCTGATGCTATCATGAATTTTTATGAGACTTTTAAAAAAAGAAGTTAAATCTAATAAATCTAAATCTAGTAGATCTAGTAAATCATTTAATTTCTTTTTCCTGAAGAAACTTGGAAAAGACTTAAACTACTTATTCAACATTCTCAGTGAAACAGTTACTATATGTTAAAGAAATTGTCTAAACTTTACCATGAAAACTTTGTTAAAAACATTCCACTCTCTTGTATATTATATTTTCTTGAAATGTAGAGAGTATATCTTAATAACCTTTATATCTTTACTGTCCAACAAACAAGACGCACTTTTAAAAGACTGTTTAATAAGATGAAGAATGAATATATCTTATGGACTCTGTAGGAGAGGGAGAGGGTGGGAAGATTTGGGAGAATGGCATTGAAACATGTAAAATATCATGTATGAGATGAGTTGCCAGTCCAGGTTCGATGCACGATACTGGATGCTTGGGGCTGGTGCACTGGGACGACCCAGAGGGATGGAATGGGGAGGGAGGAGGGAGGAGGGTTCAGGATGGGGAACACATGTATACCTGTGGCGGATTCATTTGATATTTGGCAAATCTAATACAGTTATGTAAAGTTTAAAAATAAAATAAAATTAAAAAAAAATAAGATGAAGAATGAATATATCTCTTCTACTAAGTACTCTGTTGGTATATTTAAGACAAAAATAATATCCTCTATGTATATTTAGAATCTACCTGCAATGCAGGAGACCTGGGTTCAATTCCTGGGTTGGGAAGATCCCCTGGAGAAGGAAATGGCAATCCACTCCAGTATTCTTGCCTGGAAAATCCCATGGACAGAGGAGCCTGGTGGGCTACAGTCCATGGGGTCACAAAGAGTCAGACACGACTTAGCGACTAAACCAAACCACATGTATCCTTAAGTCCAATCTCTGTATTTGAGGAAAATTGACCCAATATCTGACTAGAGCAGGAGAGGTTACCCACTATATAAGAATGTCAGTCAGTCAACTTTTGGATTCGCATGTGCATGCATGCACACTTGCACACACAGAAACGGAGGGCAGTCTGAACAGGGGCACAACCATCATTCTCTCAAGAGATACAAGATGATATAATAGTAAAAGCCTTCTTAATTCCTGGTTCCCTGGGTAAATTCCAAAGGCAACCAATGTTAATAGATTTCAAATATCCTTTTCTGTAACTACTGATTTATCATACACCTAGAATTCTGTTTTCCAGGCTATACATTTAGGTTTGAAAAGGATATTATTATAATTCCACTCCTTTTACCTCTACTTCTTCCTTTCACCCCCTACTTTTGCTCATTGAATCAATATTTTTCTACTGTTCAGCTTTTTAATTGGAACAAAGTCTCACAAGGGTATTTTCATGTTGTCTCTGAATTTTTACCAGGGGAGCCAAACCCGAAGATAATGGGTAGAATTGCATATACATTTTCCAGAGCAGTTGCAGAGCAGACAAAACTTTGCAGGGCATAATGAGAAGCAATAAAAGCAGTGCAGTACATATAATTCCATATGTAGCTCAGTTGCTCAGTCATATCTATTTGTGACCCCATAGACTGCAGCATGCCAGGCTTCCCTGTCCTTCACTGTCTCCCAGAATTTGTTCAAACTCATGTCTGTTGAGTCAATGATGCCATCCAACCATCTCATCTTCTTTTGCCCCCTTCTCCTTCTGCCCTCAATCTTTCCCCAGTATCAAGGTCTTTTCCAATGAGTCATCTCTGCATCAGGTAGCCAAAGTATTGGAGCTTCAGCTTCAGCATCAGTTCTTCCAAAGAATATTCAGGGTTAATTTCCTTTAGGATGGACTGGTTTGTTCTCCTTGCTGTCCAAGGGACTCTCAAGAGTTTTCTGCAACACTACATTTTTCTTTTTTTGCCACTTTATTTATATTTTTAGTTGAAGGATAATTGCTTTACAGAATTTTGTGGTTTTCTATCAGACCTCAACAAAAATCAGCCATAGGTACACCCATATCCCCTCCCTCCCAAACCAAACCTCCCTTCCATTTCCCTCCCCACCCCACCTTTCTAGATTGTCACAGAGCTCCTGTTTGTGCTCCTTGAGTCATACAGCAAATTCCCAATGGCTGTCTATTTTACAAATGGTATTGTAAGTTTCCATGTTACTCTTTCGATACATCTCACTATATCCATCCTCCCCTCCTCCCCATGCCTGTTGGTCTGTTCTCTATGTCTGTTTTTCCATGCTGTCCTGAAAATAAATTCATCAAAACCATCTTTATAGATTCCATATATATGTATCAGTATACAATATTTATATTTCTCTTTCTGACTTATTTCACTCTGTATTATAGGCTCCTGGTTTGTCTACCTCATTAGAACTGACTCAAATGTGTTCCTTTTTATGGCTGAGTAGTATTCCACTGTATATATGTACCACAGCTTCTTTATCCATTCATCTGTTGATGACCATCTAAGTTGCTTCCATGTTCTAGCTATTGTAAATAGCAACACAACAATTTGAAAGCACTAATTCTTTGGCACTTAGCCTTCTTTATGGGCCAAATCTCACATCCATACATTACTACTGGAAAAACCATAGCTTTGACTATACAGACCTTTGTCAGCAAAGTAATGTCTCTGCTTTTTAAAATGCTATCTAGGTTTGTCATAGCTTTTCTTCCAAGGAGCAAGTGTCTTTTAATTTCATGGCAGCAGTCACCATTTGCAGTGATTTTGGTGCCCAAGGAAATAAAGTCAGTCACTGTTTCCATTGTTTTTCCATCCATTTGCCAAGAAGTGATAGTACTGGATGCCATGATCTTAGTTTTTGAATGTTGAGTTTTAAGCCAGCTTTTTCACTCTCTTGTTTCACCTTTATCAAGAGGCTCTTTAGTTTCTCTTCACTTTCTTCCATTAGGGTGGTATCATCTGCATATCTGAGGTTATTTATATTTCTCCTGGCAATCTTGATTGATCCAGCTTACGATTCATCCAGCCTAGCATTTTGCATGATGTACTCTGCATACAAGTTAAATAAGCAGGGTTTACCATATACAGCCTTGACATACTCCTTTCCCAATTATGAACCAGTCCATTGTTCCATGTCTGATTCTAACTGCTGCTTCTTGACTTACATACAGGTTTCTCAGGATGTAGGTAAGATGATCTGATATTGCCATCTCTTGAAGAATTTTCCACAGTGTTTTTGTGACCACACAGTCAAAGTCTTTAGTGTAATCAATGTTTTTCTCAATTTCTTTGCAATATTCACTTAATAACGCTTTCTTGCTATTCTCTGGAGTTCTGTATCAGTTGGGTATATCTTTTTCTTCTTTTCCTTTTGCCTCTCTTCTTTTCTCAGCTATTTGTAAGGCCTCCTCAGACAACTACTTGGTTTCTTGCATTTATTTTTCTTGGGGATGGTTTTGGTTACCACCTCCTGTACAATGTTGTGAACATCTGTCCTTAGTTCTTCAGGCACCCTGTCTATCTGATCTAATCCCATGAATCCATTCATCACCTCCACTGTATAATCCATATTGCTTATAAAAATTGCAGAGTCATTAGAAGAATTTAGATCAATCAAAGAGATTTTATAGGAATCCAGGATGCTGAAATGTTTCAAACCTAAGGATACACTTCTTTCACACCCAAATTTGTAGATGTCAGTAAGAGAAACACAAAGATATTTCTGATGTCTCCAAGAAGGCTGGACTCTCCAAAGGCCATGTGCTATGATGTAGAACTTGTAGGGTTGTCCCATGCTACCACTAAAGAGAGCATGAGAGAGTTCTGCTAGAAACTTGGGAGTCGCAGCCCCATGGAGACATTTGTGAAAATAGGTATACTGTTTGTGCCCACATCTTATCCTAAGAATACTGAAGTCCAGTGTCACTAGCTAGACCAACTTCCATGGCAGTGAAAAAAGAAACAAGTTCCAGTCAATTTGGAAGGACAAATATATATGATATTAATGATCAATCTTTCAGAATGAGTTCAAAGCAAAATTTCCCTTTGAAGAGTCTTCTCATGAAACACACAGCTTTTGTTCTGCTATCACAATGAACAACCAAGAGAAACTCATGAATGATATTATTTTCCTTGTTTTTAAAAAGTTATACCCAGTTTCTATACCTTGATTTTAAAAGAACCAGAGGCAGTATAGTGAATAGAAAAGGTAGACTGTAAGAAGAAAGTGGCAAAATGATGAAAAGATCAAATTATCCTTTTTCCATTCCTGGTCCCTGTTTCCAAGCCACAAGTAATATCTGAAATGCAGGGAAAGGAGTTGTAGTGACCCACATGTGAGGATATAATTGTGGAATTATCTCTGGAGCACCTTGAGGAATGTGTGAATTTGGTGTACTCTGTATTTATTCATCCCTTAGTAAAATTATAACTGCTTTCTAATTCATAATAAATTTAAATTATATGAATTGTATTGCTTTCTTTTTCCTAGACATTTCAGCAGTGTAAGCAAAGCAATAGCCCCTTTGATTCTGCATTTTCAATTTATTTTCTAAGACATTAGCTAACATGTCTGGTTTCTTTTCATAGGTATTTTTCTAGTTCTTTTCAGAATGAATTTATTTTTTTAAAAATATAGAAATGCATTTCATAAAAGCTCCTAAATTAAAACAAACAAAAAAAAACAAGCAAACAAAAATCTTCCTTTCTACTGATTTCTAATGCTCTTAGTTTTCATAAGTTCTTTAACATGTAAATGGGTCTTAATAGGTAGAAAGTTGAACCGTAGATATCTTTAATAAAAACTTGAAGTCACTGAAAACTTTGTATTCACTCTTCTTTACAAGCTACCATCTTAAGTTTTGATCTTTTAAATTACATGTTTCTGTATATCCTCACTCCATAGCTTCTTGTACTGTTCCCCTTTTAATCTTATAACTAGGCACTTTAAAAAATAAATTTTCCAGTGCTACACAAAACATAAAGTTATTAAAAAAATTTACTGGCAAGCTTATGTGGTTCCTGAGATGGAAACTAAATCTTGGAGAAGTTGAATATTTTCTTCAAGCTTCCATGTCATTAATGGGTGGATTCTGGAATCATATCTAGCCTTTTTATTTATTTGTTTTCTTTTTCCCTTATTCTAAATTGTTTTTCAATGACTGACTTTTCCCAGGGGCACAGCACAGCTAGAAATAGGAAGACTATCTTTGAATGATAATATGACGGTGGCTTTCTTGAACATACTAAAAACGTTTTTAGGAGTGGATTTTTAAGAGATGCAAAACATGTTGGGCTTCCCTTTGGCTTATAAGGGTGTCGTGGATTTTAATGTTTTTCTTTCTTTCCATTTATGGTTTGTTTTATACAATCTCCACACTGCTATTTTTCCAAAATCCTACAAATTATACACTCTAATACTGGCTTATAGATATTCAAAGAAACATGTATACCTATGCATTTTACAATTGTAAAACACAATTGAGGCAAAATATATATCATACTATAAAGTCATAGTGATATATCTAGGGATAAAAAACTCCCAGTATTGCTAGACCCTATGTAATATCTGCTGCTGCTGCTGCTGCTGCTAAGTCGCTTCAGTCGTGTCAGACTCTGTGCGACCCCATAGACAGAAGCCCATCAGGCTTCCCCGTCCATGGGATTTTCCAGGCAAGAGTACTGGAGTGGGGTGCCATTGCCTTCTCCTATGTAATATCTAGATACATAAAAATATTTTCAAAATTTTTTCAGTTAAGAAATCATTGTTCTCATATAGAATTAGAAAACTACCTACTAAAGTCCAATTTTTACTGAATGAGTCAAACATTTAATGAAATAACCAAATGTATTAAAATCATTAATAATGCTTTATTTCTTTAGAAACATACTTTATATCATACATCAATGACCACATTTTTTGAAGTCATATCAGATTGACTCTAGTGATAGTACGTTCTTGTAAAACAAGCTCCTTCAGTGTATAATTCATCTTTCTCTGTTTGATAGTGGCATTTAATCATGGGTAACAATCTTCGCTCCTTTTTTTTTTCCCCAGTAGAGGCTTTACTTAGTTCTCTTAGTAACTGATATAATATAATGTCATCATTATGGCAAATGTCACCAGTATTCTATTATCCTTAGAGTGCCAGAGCATGAATCTCCTTCAAGACTGTTACAACATGGAAAGATCTAGTTTCTAAGAATGGGCTGTCCAGAAACAGTTTGTTTGAGAAGTTTTAATGCAATCCAGGGTGAGAAGCTGGCCTTCTGCATCTTCCCTGTATTGTGCTCATAATGTAATGATCGGAAAAGTTAACTTGTGTTTTAAACTTGTGACTTCAGTTTTCAAAGTTATAGATTTGTCGACATCAGTATGTACATTTTTTCCTTGGTAATAGAAGGAAGTCTGGATTGTTAGCCTCTCATTTTAGAGCGAACTGCTTTAGCTAGAGTGGCAGGGGTTAGAAGGAAGATGAAACAAACAAACAAAAAAGATCTGAGACATTGACCCCTCAATTGTGCTAATTAACATCAAAGAGGAATTGTCTCTCTTTCAAAGAAAGATTTTGCTTTTGCCATTTTTGCCTAAAACAAAACAAACACATTTAAAAAACCCACACATAAACTATATACAAAGAAAAAAAAAACCACTATTATGTTCAATTTGTAAAAGTGTGAGAGCCAGTTAGAATAAACAACTTTTGGAAACGCTCTTAAAATTCATGACTCTTATCTAATGAAAGTGCAGTTGGTTGGAACTGTCAGAAAGTTGGTCATTATTAAGTTGCTTGATTTCGTCAAACAGATAGTGCCTCTCTGGTGAAATCAACAGCTATTCAGTTTGCTTATTATAAAAAATAGAAAATAAATGACTGCTTATAAATACTTTATATAATGAGCTTCTAATTTTTTAGAAATGGAGGAAATCAGGTTTGGCTAAAATTTAAACTTCTAATAGATATAGGTGACCATCTAAATCATCTAGGACAGTACTTCTTAAAGTGTGGCTCACAGAACTTCAGGATCAGCATCACTTGGGAGCTTGTTAGAAATGGACACTTTCTAGTACCATTCCAAATGCGTTCAACAGGAATGTCTAAGGATGGATGCTTTCACTAGCCCTCTTGGTAATTCTTAAGTATGTTAAATTTGCAAACTCACCTAGGAATTAGGTAGAAGAGATATTTGTGACTAGGATTTTATTTTTACCTTGTCAACTATCATAAGCCAGGAACCATCTGATGGATAAGTTAGAAAGGAAAACATGGGACTCAGGGGAGAACTGAATGACTATGTGGAGTGATAAAATGAAATCAGAACCTATAATAGACATGTACTATATAGACCTTGATGGAAGCATTCATTTATAGAGTGATGTTTTCTGTTATTCATACATCCTCTAGAAACTCTTTTAAGAGGGTTTACTGGAGCCAACTAGTTTTCAGAATAAGTTTTTAGTTTATTTGGCAGCATGTCCTGTCTACAGAAATTTCCGTAACCTTCTCTAAAATATATTTTATTGAGATTTATTGTGCTTTAACACTATGTCTCTCTTTCATCAATTTATAATATGGGTGGCAGCATACACATTTACTATATTTTATATGTAATATATATTTAGCATCAATATTACTTAATATTCTACATATGTAATATCATATTTATTATATATTTTAAAAGCTTAATGATTGTACTTTTCAATTAACACTTGGGACACATCACTTTACTTTCTTAATTTCTGAAAACATGAGACAATATACTTGAAAATAGAAGTTCTGGAAAATTGTCAAATATTGACAATGAAATACTTGATTGATATAAACTGACCAACTTAGTATAACAGTGACTCTATACCATAAGCCTTTTTATTAGATAAAATATTTATCACTTTTATTCTTTTCATCTGAGATATTAAATAAAAAAGAATCAATTTTTAAAGTAAAAAGATTTAATGGATTTAAGATAGATTTAATGGATTTAAGAACTTTTTTAAAGTCTTCTTTCCTGTCTAATTTCAATGAAATAGCATATGATTTTGCAGTTGGAACGATATTAATCAGTCTCTTCCAAGTTAGAGAACTGAAACCCAGGTAGATCAAGTGCATTCAAGATTCATGAGTTTTCTTGTTACATTGAATGCTCCTCAATATATATTAAAGCTCTTTATTTAAATTGCCATCAGTTCTATGATTCTTTATATGCGTTTCAAGGCAAAAATTCACTTTGATTTAATAGTTTTTTTCTTGACATTCTCTACACAAAACATGATAAGCATATGCCTAGAAGTTACTCTTTTTCCCTTGAAATTATACCTTGAAAAGCAACACTTTCAAGTTGGGAAGGGAGATTAATCTTAATCTTTACCACTTTTAAATACTTTTAAAATACACCTTTCTAAAGAATATGAGGGAATCTTAGCTGTGTACATGCACAATATCAATTGATGAATTGAATTGGCAATAACACAGTTGTTCCTGTTCTTTCTTAATGTATATGCTCATTTCATCATGTAAATAGAATTATATAGTCTTCATAAAATCAAACCTTTTTAGATTAAGGATGGATGTTGGGATCCACTGAGAAACGCTCTATCATTCGGAGCTACCGTAAAATTGATGCAACTTAAATATGAGAGAAAATATTTTTACTTTAAATATATTTTAGATGGTCAGTTATGAAGAATGTAGGGGAGGGAACCTAATGTTCTTGTGATTTATTTCACTTATTCAGAAAATTCCTTAAACTAAATAGCTTTCAATTTGAATTTGATTCACACAAAATATCTCAGTCTTGATTTTAAGAACTATTCCACTTTAAAAAAAAAAATCACCAATACATAGTCAAGGGGTGAACATAAAACTACGTCCCTGTCTTCAATCTTGTAATATTGTTGTTGTTGCTATTCATTCACCAAGTCGTGTCCAACTCTTTGTGACCTGGGTTTCAGTAACCCAGGCTCCTCTGTTCTTCTCTATCTATTGGAGTCTTCTCAAATTCATGTTCATTGAGCCAGTTATACTGCCTATCCATCCATCCTCTGTTGCCCCCTTCTCTTTTGTCTTCAGTATTTCCCAGCATCAGGGTCTTTTCCAAGGAGTCAGCTGTTCGCATCAGGTGGCCAAAGTATTGGAGCTTCAGATTCAGCATCAGTCCTTCCAAAGAATATTCAGGGTTGATTTCCTTCAGGATTGACTTGTTTGATCTCCTATCAGTCCAAGGGACTTTCAAGAGTCTTCTCCAACACCACAGTTCAAAAGCATCAATTCTTCAGTGCTCAGTATTCTTTATGGTTTCACTCTCACATCCATATATGACTATTGGAAAAACCATTGCTTTGACTATATGGACCTTTGTTGGCAAAGAGATGTCTATGCTTTTAATATGCTATCTAGTTGGTTTTTTTTTTTTTTTTCTTTCAAGGAGCAAGCATTTTTTAATTTCATGAAAGTAGTCACCATCATCAGTGATTTTGGAGCCCAAGAAAATAAAACCTGTCAGTGCTTCCACTGTTCCACTCTCTATTTGTAATGAAGTGATGGGACTGGTTACTGCAATTTTAGTTTTTTGAATGGTAAGTTTCAAACCAGCTTTTTCATTCTCCTCTTTCACCTCAACAGGAGGCTCTTTAGTTCTTCACTTTCTGCCATTAGCATGGTATCATCTGCATATCTGAGGTTATTGATCTTCTCCAGCAATCTTGATTCCAGCTTGTGATTCATCCAGGCTAGCATTTCTTATGATGTATTCTGCATGTAAGTTAAATAAGCAGGGTGATGATATATAGCCTTGAAATACTCCCTTCCCAATTTGGAACCAGTCCATTGTTCCATATCTGGGTCTAACTGTCACTTCTTGACTTGTATACAGATTTCTCCAGAGGCAGGTAAGGTGGTCTGGTCTCATCTGTTTAAGAATTTTCCACAGCTTGCTGTGATGCACAAAGTCAAAGGCTTTAGCATAGTCAATTGAAGCAGAATTGGGTGTTTTTCTGGAATTCCCTTGTTTTTTTCTGTGATCCAACAGATGTTGGCAATTTGATCTCTGGTTCCTCTGCCTTTTCTTTCTTTTTTTTTTTTTTTAATTTTATTTTATTTTTAAACTTTACATAACTGTATTAGTTTTGCCAAACAGTCCTCTGCCTTTTCTAAATCCAGTCCATACATCTGGAAGTTATTGGTTCAGGTACTGTTGACACCTAACTTAAAAGATTTTGGAAGAATCAATATAGTGAAAATGAGTATACTACCCAAAGCAATCTATAGATTCAATGCAATCCCTATCAAGCTACCAAGAGCATTCTTCACAGAGCTAGAACAAATAATTTCACAATTTGTATGGAAAAACAAAAAACCTTGAATAGCCAAAGCGATCTTGAGAAAGAAGAATGGAACTGGAGGAATCAACCTACCTGACTTCAGGCCCTACTACAAAGCCACAGTTATCAAGACAGTATGGTACTGGCAAAAAGACAGAAATATAGATCAATGGAACAAAATAGAAAGCCCAGAGATAAATCCACGCACATATGGACACCTTATCTTTGACAAAGGAGGCAAGAATATACAATGGATTAAAGACAATCTCTTTAACAAGTGGTGCTGGGAACTCTGGTCAACCACTTGTAAAAGAATGAAACTAGAACACTTTCTAACACCATACACAAAAATAAACTCAAAATGGATTAAAGATCTAAACATAAGACCAGAAACTATAAAACTCCTAGAGGAGAACATAGGCAAAACACTCTCTGACATACATCACAGCAGGATCCTCTATGACCCACCTCCCAGAATATTGGAAATAAAAACAAAAATAAACAAATGGGACCTAATTAACCTTAAAAGCTTCTGCACATCAAAGGAAACTATTAGCAAGGTGAAAAGACAGCCTTCAGAATGGGAAAAGATAATAGCAAATGAAGCAACTGACAAACAACTAATCTCGAGAATAAACAAGCAACTCCTACAGCTCAACTCCAGAAAAATAAATGACCCAATCAAAAAATGGGCCAAAGAACTAAATAGACATTTCTCCAAAGAAGACATACAGATGGCTAACAAACACATGAAAAGATGCTCAACATCACTCATTATCAGAGAAATGCAAATCAAAACCACTATGAGGTACCGTTTCACACCAGTCAGAATGGCTGCGATCCAAAAGTCTACAAGTAATAAATGCTGGAGAGGGTGTGGAGAAAAGGGAACCCTCTTACACTGTTGGTGGGAATGCAAACTAGTACAGCCACTATGGAGAGCAGTGTGGAGATTCCTTAAAAAACTGGAAATAGACCTGCCTTATGATCCAGCAATCCCACTGCTGGGCATACACACTGAGGAAACCAGAAGGGAAAGAGACACGAGTACCCCAATGTTCATCGCAGCACTGTTTATAATAGCCAGGACATGGAAGCAACCTAGATGTCCATCAGCAGATGAATGGATAAGAAAGCTGTGGTACATAACACACAATGGAGTATTATTCAGCCATTAAAAAGAATACATTTGAAGCAGTTCTAATGAGGTGGATGAAAGTGGAACCTATTATACAGAGTGAAGTAAGCCAGAAAGAAAAACACCAATACAGTATACTAACGCACATATATGGAATTTAGAAAGATGGTAACAATAACCCTGTGTACGAGACAGCAAAAGAGACACTGATGTATAGAACAGTCTTTTGGACTCTGTGGGAGAGGGAGAGGGTGGGAAGATTTGGGAGAATGGCATTGAAATATGTAAAATATCATGTATGAAATGAGTTGCCAGTCCAGGTTCAATGCACGATACTGGATGCTTGGGGCTGGTGCACTGGGACGACCCAGAGGGATGGAATGGGGAGGGAGGAGGGAGGAGGGTTCAGGATGGGGAACACATGTATACCTGTGGCGGATTCATTTTGATATTTGGCAAAACTAATACAGTTATGTAAAGTTTAAAATAAAATAAAATAAAAAAAAAAAAAGATTTTGAGCATTACCTTGCTAGTATGTGAAATGAATGCAATTGTGTAATAGGTTGAACATTCTTTGGCATTGCCTTTCTTTGCAATTGGAATGAAAATTAACTTTTCCCAGTCCTGTGGCCACTGCTGAGTTTTCCAAATTTGCTGGCATATTGAGTGCAGCACTTTCACAGCATCATCTTTAGGATTTGAAATAGCTCAGCTGGAATTTCATCATTTCCACTAGCTTTGTTCTTAGTAATGCTTCCTAAGGCCTACTTGACTTCACATTCCAGGATGTCCAGCTCTAGCTGAGTAACCACACCATTGTTGTATCTGAGTCATTAAGGCCTTTCTTTTATAGTTCTTCTATATATTCTTGCCACGTCTTCTTAATCTCTTCTGCTTTTGTTCATTGCCTACCAGCCCTGTCTTTTATTGTGCCTATCAGTATTCTTGCCTGGAGAATCCCATGAACAGAGGAGGGCTACAGTTCATGGGGTCACAAATAGTCAGACATGACTGAGTGAGTAATACACATCCTTACATGAAATGTTCCCTTGATATCTCCAATTTTCTTGAAGAGACCTCTAGTCTTTCCCATTCTATTGTCTTCCTCTAATTCTTTGCATTGTTCATTTAGAAGGCTTTCTTATATTGCTATTCTCTGGAACTTTGCATTCAGTTGAGTGTATCTTTCCATTTCTCTGTTGCCTTTCCCTTCTCTTTTCTTTACTTATTTGTATAGCCTCCTCAGACAACTACTTTGTGAGAGTTGGACAGTGAAGAAGGCTGAGCACCGAAGAACTGATGCTTTTGAACTGTGGTGTTGGAGAAGACTCTTGAGAGTCCCTTGGCCTGCAAGGAGATCCAACCAGTCTATTATGAAGGAGATCAGCCCTGGGATTTCTTTGGAAGGAATGATGCTAAAGCTGAAACTCCAGTACTTTGGCCACCTCATGCGAAGAGTTGACTCATTGGAAAAGACTCTGATGCTGGGAGGGATTGGGGGCAGGAGAAGGGGACGACAGAGGATGAGATGGCTGGATGGCATCACTGACTCAATGGAGGTGAGTCTGAGTGAACTCCGGGAGTTGGTGATGGACAGGGAGGCCTGGCGTGCTGCGATTCATGGGATCGCAAAGAGTCAGACACGACTAAGCAACTGATCTGATCTGATCTGATCTGATTTTTCTTTGGGAAAATTTTGGTCACTGCATTCTGTACAATGTTATGAAGCTCTGTCCATACTTCTTCAGGCACTGTTTCTACCAGAACAAATCCCTTGAATCTATTCTTCGCCTTCACTGTAAAATCATAAGGGGTTTAATTTATTCTCAACTTGTAGTTCATACTTGAATGGCCTAATGGTTTTCTTTACTTTCTTCAATTTAAGTGTCATCTTTGCAATAAGGAGCTCATGATCCGAGCCACAGTTAGTGCCAGGTCTTGTTTTTGCTGACTGTATATACCTTCTCCATTTTTGACTGTAAAGAACTTAATCAATCTGATTTCTGTATTGACCATTTGGTGATGTCCATATGTAGAGTCATCTCTTGTGTTATTGGGGAAGTGTGTCTGTGATTACCAATGTGTTCTCTTAACAAAACTCTGTTAGCCTTTGGCCTGCTTCATTTTGTACCCCAAGGCCAAAGTTGCCTGTTACTTTGGGTATCTCTTGACTTTGTATATTTGCATTACAATCCCCTATGATGAAAAGGAAATCTTTTTTGGTATTAGTTCTAGAAGATGTTGTAAGTCTTCATAGCACCAGTCAATTTCAGTTTCTTTGACATCATAGGTTGGGGCATAGTCTTGGATTACTGTGATGTTGAATGGTTTGCCGTGGAAATGAATTGAGATCATTCTTTTTTGAGGTTGCATTCAAATACTGCATTTCAGACTTTTTTGTCGACTGTAAGTGCTATTCCATTTCTTCTATGGGATTCTTGCCCATGGTGGTAGATATAATGGTCATCTGAATTAAATTCCCTATTCTTATAATAATGGGCATAAGATAAATCATTAGTATAAAAAGGTTTTATACTAGATAAAGGTTAGCTAAAAAGATTTTCTCTCAACCTTCTCCTGGTCTTGATAAAGTTACCTCCTGGAGTCCAGGGCTTAGTTGGTAAAATTAAAAAAAAAAAAAATGCTCTTGTTTTCCTGGATATCTCATATATCAAAGCACAGTGAGAAAGAGTAATTTAAAATGAAACTAGAGATGTTAGGAGAGGTCAGCCACAAAGCCATTTTTGTAGTCTACTCTGCTTGAATGTTAGGAGAAGGCAATGGCACCCCAATCCAGTACTCTTGCCTGGAAAATCCCATGGACAGAGGAGCCTGGTGGACTGCAGTCCATGGGGTCGCTAAGAGTCGGACACGACTGAGCGACTTCACTTTCACTTTTCACTTTCATGCATCGGAGAAGGAAATGGCAACCTACTCCAGTGTTCTTGCCTGGAGAATCCCAGGGACAGGGAAGCCTGGTGGGTTGCCGTCTATGGTGTTGCACAGAGTCGGGCACGACTGAAGCAACTTAGCAGCAGCAGCAGCAACTGCTTGAATGTTGGGAGATTATTTCATGTGAAAGATGGTCCCCTTATTAGCATAAAAGTATTCATTTGTATAAAGAAGAGTTAGACTAATATCTAACAAAATGTAAGATTTTCTTTTATATCAATTACCCAGAATAGAAGAAGTAATTAGGCAGAGAACTGAGAGAATGCTGGTGAAGGAGTGTGCTTAATCATTCAGTCTTGTTAGACTCTTGGTGACCCCATGGACTATAATCTGTCAGGCTCTTCTGTCCATGGGATTCTCCAGGCAAGAATACTAAAGCAGGTAGTTCCACTTCTCCAGGGGAACTTCCTGACCCAGGAATCAAACCTGGGTCTCCAGCACTGCAAGCATCTCTTTACCGTCTGAGTAACTATATAAATTTTAGCATAGATATTCAGAAGACCAAGATGAAGATATTTCAAGAATTGTGTTTACATGTAGTTACCATGTAAAGGAAGATTAGAAACTATAAGCAGGAATCTCCACTCTATCATTATATTAAGCATCCATTTTATCATTATATTAAGCAAGTGTCACCTAAAAGGGGGCTTCCCAGGTGGTGCTAGTTGTAAAGAATCCACCTGCAGTGCAGGAAACTCAGGAGACTTGGATTTGATCCATGGGTCAGGAAGAGCCCCTGGAGAAGGGCATGGCAACCCACTCCAGTATTCTTGCCTGGAGAATCTCATGAAGAGAGGAGCCTGACAGGCTACAGTCCATAGGGTTGCACATAGTCAGACACAACTGAAGCAACTTAACACACATGCACACACCCAAAAGAATTTGATGTTCATGACAATGAGAATAACCTCTGATTATCTTACCAGAAATATTTACAACCACTTGAAATATTATGTATTATATATTACTAATTGCAAGACACTAAACTAATTCTTATATGTTTATATTGATTTCTGACAACACTTATGTAATATAACATGGCATTTTTACAGTTGAGGAAATTGAGGCTCAAATCTATTGAAACATGACATGATCAAGATCACATAACTATAAAATATTTAAATTTGAATTTATTTGACTGCAAATCATGCAATAAAAAGTCATGGTTATTGGTGGTTTGATTTTGAACTTGCATGCTTTTCTGCATAGCACTATCTGGCTGCCTATAATGTGTTGATTTTCTGAAGAAACTTTTCTTTCTCTCTCTCTTTTTTTTTTTTTTTTTTGATCCCCTGTTGAGTCCTTAATTATATCTCATCCATTGAATTACATGTCTAGCTCTATAATCACTTGTTGTAATCACATTTGTGTTCCAATGCAAAAGACAGAGAAAAACCCCTTTACATTAGCCACAATTCCTTGTTTTCTTGGACACATGCCTAAAGTTGGCAACTTTAGAAATACTGCTATGTTTATAAATTTCTTAACACTAGAAATTGAAGTAAAACACATGTACAGCAAAAATGTACAAGAAAATAAATATGAAACTCATTTCAAGACAAAACCTGAAAATTTATGCAACTACCACCCAGGTCTAGAAAGAGAATGCTATCGGCACATCACAGATCATCTCTTGACCCTAACCAATTATTATCCTCTCTATCTTACTCAAGATGACCAATATCCTAACTTTAATAATCATAAAGATTAGCCTGCTTTTGTCCTCAATTGATAATCATGAATTATATAATTTTTGTGTGTTCTTTTACTACTATTGTGCTTGTAAAATCTATTCATGTTGTGACATGAAGCTGTATTTCATTTATTTTCATTGTTGGGTAGATTTCATTTTATGAACATGCTAAACAATATTATCTATTCTTCTGTTGATGAACATTTGGGTTATTTTTAGTATATTCATCCATAATAATACTGCTTAGAACAATCTTAAATAAACTTTTTATATGTATGCACTCATCTCACATGCTAGTAAAGTAATGCTCAAAATTCTCCAAGCCAGGCTTCAGCAATATGTGAACCATGAACTTCCTGATGTTCAAGCTGGTTTTAGAAAAGGCAGAGGAACCAGAGATCAAATTGCCAACATCTGCTGGATCATGGAAAAAGCAAGAGAGTTCCAGAAAAACATCTATTTCTGCTTTATTGACTATGCCAAAGCCTTTGACTGTGTGGATCACAATAAACTGTGGAAAATTCTGAAAGAGATGGGAATACCAGACCACCTGACCTGCCTCTTGAGAAATTTGTATGCAGGTCAGGAAGCAACAGTTAGAACTGGACATGGAACAACAGACTGGTTCCAAATAGGAAAAGGAGTACGTCAAGGCTGAAAATTGTCAACCTGTTTATTTAACTTATATGCAGAGTACATCATGAGAAACGCTGGACTGGAAGAAACACAAGCTGGAATCAAGATTGCTGGGAGAAATATCGATAACTTCAGGTATGCAGATGACACCACCCTTATGGCAGAAAGTGAAGAGGAACACAAAAGCCTCTTGATGAAAGTGAAAGTGGAGAGTGAGAAAGTTGGCTTAAAGCTCAACATTCAGAAAATGAAGATCATGGCATTCAGTCCCATCATTTCATGGGAAATAGATGGGGAAACAGTGGAAACAGTGTCAGACTTTATTTTTGGGGGCTCCAAAATCACTGCAGATGGTGATTACAGCCATGAAATTAAAAGACACTTACTCCTTGGAAGGAAAGTTATGACCAACCTAGAAAGCATATTCAAAAGCAGAGACATTACTTTGCCAACAAAGGTTCATCTAGTCAAGGCTATGGTTTTTCCTGTGGTCATGTATGGATGTGAGAGTTGGACTGTGAAGAAGGCTGAGCACCGAAGAACTGATGCTTTTGAACTGTGGTGTTGGAGAAGACTTTGGAGAGTCCCTTGGTCTGCAAGGAGATCCAACCAGTCCATTCTGAAGATCAGCCCTGGGATTTCTTTGGAAGGAATGATGCTGAAGCTGAAACTCCAGTACTTTGGCCACCTCATGCGAAGAGTTGACTCATTGGAAAAGACTGATGCTGGGAGGGATTGGGGGCAGGAGGAGAAGGGGACGACAGAGGATGAGATGGCTGGATGGCATCACTGATTCGATGGACGTGAGTCTGAGTGAACTCCGGGAGTTGGTGATGGACAGGGAGGCCCGGCATGTTGCGATTCATGGGGTCACAAAGAGTCGGACACGACTGAGTGACTGATCTGATCTGATGTATAGTTTTATTGGAAATAGGCCTAGGAATGGAATTATTGAGTCATAATATATGACTGTATTGGTGATTATATGAATTAACAGTCTTGACACTGTTTAAGTGGGCCTTTTGTCCCTTACCCTTCCTAATACTTAACTCTCTCTATATATTTTTTAACAGTTTAGTACATATGCAGTGGTATTTTATTGTGATATCAATTGGTATTTATTTCTCTGATCAAATTAGTTTTTAAACACTTTTTTCTATGTTTCTGAGCCAGTTGAGCTGTTTTATAAAGTATTTGACTGTGGCTTTGACAATTTGTTCCTCGTAGATTGTTCATCATTTTCTTATTGATATTAATGAGTTATTTATAACTCATTCATATGCACTGACTATGCTCTCTTTGTTGGTTACATGTATTACAAAAGTATTTTCTCACTGCTAGATTTGCTTTCTTTCTAATTTAATGGCTTTTAATTTTCATGTAATGCTGCTGCTGCTAAGTCTCTTCAGTTGTGTCTGACTCTGTGCGACCCCATAGATGGCAGCCCACCAGGCTCCACCGTCCCTGGGATTCTCCAGGCAAGAGTACTGGAGTGGGTTGCCATTTCCTTCTCCAATTCATGAAAGTGAAAAGTGAAGTTGCTCAGTCGTGTCTGACTCTTAGCGACCCCATGGACTGCAGCCCACCAGACTCTTCCGTCCATGGGGTTTTCCAGGCAAGAGTACTGCAGTGGGGTGCCATTGCCTTCTCCAGTCATGAAGCGCAACCTATCAATATTTTTCTTTATTTTCAATGATTCTTTTTGGTCCTAGTTAGTTGCTCAGTACCACAAAACTGTGAACCTATTTTACTATAGTACAATCTAGATGCTGTATGTATGTATCTGTACTGCTTTATTTTTGCATTTATAATTAAATCTGTAGTGTTCATGGTATTTATATTTAAATATAATATAAAGTATATTCAAGTTTCATATTTTTATACAGATAAAAGTTTCTTGTCTTTTATTAAAAACATTGTCCTTTATCATGTACTTCCCTGGTGGCTCAGGTTGTAAAGTATCTGCGTGCAATATAGGAAACCTGGGTTCGATCCTTGGGTCTAGAAGTTCCCCTGGAGAAGGGAATGGTTACCCAAGATCCCCTAGAGAAGGGAATGGTTACCCACTCCAGTATTCTTGCCTGGAATTCAGTGGACAGAGGAGCCTCACAGGCTATAGTCCTTTATCCTAGTTCAATGAATGATTTAACTATCACTTTCATGAATGAGTTGACTATTCTAGACCATTTACATTTTTATATAAATTTAATAATCACAGTTTAATTTACACATGTACACACTCACACAAACAAACCTATTGAAACTTTTTTTGGAATTGCAATTAATGCTATTTGAAATATCTTTGAAATATCTTGCAAATGGAATATTCTTTGATTTATTTATAATATCAAATAGCTCTTAAAATGTTTTAAAGTTTTCTTGGAATTCTGACATTTATTAACTTTATTCCCATATGTGTTAGTATATGTGTATATTGCAATCGTGTATGAAAGTGAAAGTAAAAGTGTCAGTCGCTCAGTCATGTCCAGCTCTTTGCTACCCCATGGACTGCAGCCTACCAGGCTGCTCTGTCATGGGATTTTCCAGGCAAGAGTATTGGAGTGGGTTGCCAGTGCCTTCTCCGGAGCATAAACTATTATTTGCTAATTGTCTTATTTTTAGCTTAATTTCTCTCTAGATAGTGAAGTTACTCATATGATTTCAGTTCTTTAAAATTGCTTGAGACCTCCTTTATGGTTCGCATATACAATTCTTACAAACTGATTTTTAAAATATGAATTACTCTATTAGGTGCAGCAGTCTGTATGTGTTAAATGAAGTTTAATTATGTTCAAATCTGTCCCATTGTGAGCAGGTTCACTGTCAACTCTCCATTACCATGGTTTTCTTGTCCGGGTCCTCCCCCTACATCACAAAAGAGATGCTATGGGCTACATTGTCCAGGATTCCCAGTAAGAGACACTTCTGGGAGCTGTGGTTCCACACAGATTTCAATGACACTGTCTTATCTGCTCATTTACCTGACTGTCTTGCTGAGTTCCAGGAATTTTATATGGTGTATTATAGATATTATTTGAGCCTGGATGCTACTCTAATCATTAGGGGTGGCAGATAGCATGAGCTTGACAACTCTAGATCACCTCATTCAATCAGGAGTTGTCACATTTTAAAACTGGGATTCATTCCTGGCCAACATTTACCTTCTCTATTGTGAATCCTACACTTAGGCTCTACAGAGCACCCCACAATACATATGTAAAATTCTCAGGGGTGTCTTCTCCTTGATGGACCCTGTACTGTAAGATTGGTTTCCTTAGCTCTTCAAGGTTTCTAATCCTCAAAGTCATCTCTTCCAGAACTGATACTGTTCTTATTGCAAAAACACCTTCCAAACTTTACTCATTGACCTGAGTTACTTTTCTTCTCAGATCTTAGACCTATATGTTTTTAGGATCTTGTTAGATTTTCAGTGCTCTTAAGCAAATTTGTTGTCATATTTTAACCGTTTTCCCCTCGTTATTCACAGTAGGATGGAGTCTAGATTTACCTCGTCTGACATTACCAAGAATGGAAATTATTTACTCTTCAAAATGCTTTTGAGCATATCAGTTAAATTCTTGTTTATCATTGTGGAAAAATTAAAAAAAAAAAACAAGGTTTACAAAGACACAGACTATGTTATTTTTGGTTATAGCTGTAGGCACAAACCCTAGCAAAAAGAAAAAAAGAATAATTCATTGTTTCACTTAATCTACATCTTAGTGTATATATATCCATCTGTACTTCTTAATAAGGAGTACTTATTAACAAGCTAGTAATAAAAAATGTGCATTTTTCATTATTTATAACCAAAGTATTATAGTCATCTTTCTGGCTTATTTCAACTTTTAATACTAGTAATTGCTGTCAAATCAGTCACAGTTACATATAGAAAAGCTCAACTGTCCTAGATTATATCCAAATACTGTAAGTTCTGCTAATGAGATTCTCCCAGGTGTGAGGATATGCCAAATTCTTTCAATCTTATGGTTTAAAAATAAGGATAAATGATCTCATTCTTAAACTTCCTTGAAAAATAGATTAAAATAGTCCTCATACTTTCTTACTATACTGGTTTTGATAAACTGTATATCTCCCATAGTTAGAAGAAACTGAAAAAATTTGAATTATTTTATAAAAATGTATTTTTATCCCAGCATCGTTATCTAAGAATTAAAAATCTTTCTGTATTAAACTACAAAAAATTAGAAAGTGAAAATAAGCTTACCAGACATGAAATGTTTTCAGGAATTTGTATTAGAAAAGAAACATGATGATAAATTTCTTCAAGTACTTTTTATACTTGTCAGTGTACAAATAAATGCTGGGTACTACAAGAACCCTTAAAGTTCACAAAATATCAAGAAATGTGAGCCAAATTGTTGTCATTCATTCTAAGTTTAACAATGAGGTAACTGCACTGAGGTGGATATAGATAGATAGGAGATAATCATTCCTAGTTTAAATCACTAACGCATTTTTAAAAATTCTACTACCTCTTTATAAATGGATATAAAACTTTATTTAACTTTTATAATATTCATTAAAAATATTTTTAAAATCCTTATCTACAAATTGCCACTCTCCTTTTCCACTTCATCCTAACCACCATTTCTATCTTGCTGGTCTTCCAAAAAAGTAAATTCGTACTAGACAGGTGGCTGCCCCGAAGGTACAATACTCAGGAATTTTTATAGCTCCCTCCATTACTTTATGCAGGCCCCTGGTCATATTTCACCTGATTTCAAAGGTCTTCACCATTCATCTTATCTAATCTAGTTGGTTTTCCTTTTTTTCCTTTACTCTCTTTTATTTAGCTTTTTGACTATTATCACTCTCTGAAATAATAGTGTGTTTGTTTATTGTCTGTGACTCTATACCAGAATGTGTGTGTCATGAGAGCAGGGCTTTTGTTTTTTCTCATCAGTACTCTAGGACATGAGTAGTGTGTCAGATTCAAAACAAGGTCTGAGTTCGTTTTCTCTTGTATTAGGGTTGAATGACCTCTTGGCTGCACAACCAACCAGCTGACCACTGCATGAATTCTTGCCTCATTTCTGCCAGCTTTATTCTAATAGTTCCTCACCATGATCAGACAGAATATATTATAGTGTCTGCTTTGCTATTAAAATATTTCAATGTTCCTCTCCTTCTCTCCCAAAACAGTTTTTAACATGCACCCATAGATCAAAATCTCTAAACATCTGTATGCCTAGGATTTTAATTCACTGAGTACTAGCATAGGATTTGAATTCTTGAGTATGGCATTTCTTGGGTCTGTGGTTCTCCTATGTACCACATCTTATGAATAAGCAAAACCCTCCTGGGAATTAATATTTATATAAAAGTACTACAATTAAATATTAAATTTACTTCCAAGCTAGCTAGCTTGAAGGACAAAAATAATTACCACACAATTATCATTTTATGACCAAGAAAAAATAATATATAGAACATTTTTAAAGTATATTACATATTTTTTAATTTAAGAGGTTTGACTACATAATGAAAATGCTTTTAGCAATATATTTTTATGGAATATGAAAAGAATGTTCCTTTGTGCTATTCTGGTTTGTTTCATCTGACTTGAAAACACTTAAAAGATTTGTCTTCAAATTTAGTTATGAAATATGATTGGAGATTCAATGAAGTCACAAGAGTGCTTAGGAAAATTCAGAAATGTAATAGGTGAATTATGCCTTAAGATATATATACATCTTCCATATGTGTTTTTATATGTGTGAGTGTTTTATTCCTGGAAAAGGACAGCATGAGAAATGGCATAGATGTGAAAATGATTTAGGTTTCTTCAGCAGGTAGTATTTAATCCAGTCTCCCTGGCAAGCGGAACAATATGAGACATGGCCAGTGAGGATGAGTGAGGAGAAGGAAGGATAGTGTTCCATCTATATCATAGGGTGGAGGGCCTTGAATGCCAGCTAAAAAATTATGTATAATGATTTGGAATGTCACAAAAACCCTCAAGCAAAGAAGGCTACAGTGCTTCCCAAGATGATATCACAATGACAGCTAAATTCTAAAAAAACAATACTGAATGATGGCTTTCTCCAAAATATATGGTTTTAACAAATTGAGGGAGGGTGACACAATTTTAAAAAGTTGTAAAACAGAAAAAACTGTTATCAAAGTATAAGCTCTGTTTCAAACTAGATTTATAGTATGTATTTTTAACAACAACATTTGTAGTTGGACATAAAATATTTTTATCACAATTTTCAGTTATCATTGTTATATCATTTTGGATCATGCTATGTATTTCTTTTACCCAGTGCTCAAAAACCTCTCATCTTCCCCCTTTGTTATCCCTTGAAAAGATAAGAATGAAGAAGCAGAGTTAAGATAAATTTATCACTGTGTATTTATATAATTGGTAAATGGATTATATATTATAATGATGAAAACAGCAGAGAGGAACCTCCAAGAATATCATATGATGTGTTTAATAATTACTACCTCCATGTAAACTCTTTTATATTAAATAGTAAATTTTTATTAGGAGAAAAAGTAGTCATGGACATGATGAAATTCCAGTTGAGCTGTTTCAAATCCTAAAAGATGATGCTGTGAAAGTGCTGTACTCAATATGCCAGCACATTTGGAAAACTCAGCAGTGGCCAAAGGACTGGAAAAGGTCAGTTTTCATTCCAATCACAAAGAAAGGCAATGCCAAAGAATGCTCAAAGTACCACACAACTGCACTCATCTCACATGCTAGTAAAGTGATGCTCAAAATTCTCTAAGCCAGGCTTCAATAGTACATGAACAATGAACTTTGAGATGTTCAAGCTGGATTTAGAAAAGGCAGAGGAACCAGAGATCAAATTGCCAACATCCCTTGGGTTACTAAAAAAGCAACAGAGTTCCAGAAAAACATTTATTTCTGCTTTATTGACTATGCCAAAGGCTTTAACAGTGTGGATTACCACAAACTGTGGAAAATTCTTCAAGAGATGGGAATACCAGACCACCTGACCTGCCTCTTGAGAAATCTGTATGCAGGTCAGGAAGCAACAGTTAGAACTGGACATGGAACAACAGACTGGTTCCAAATAGGGAAAGGAGTACATCAAGGCTGTATATTGTCACCCTGCTTATTTAACTTCTATGCAGAGTATATCATGAGAAATGCCAGGCTGGATGAAGCACAAGCTGGAATCAAGATCGCCAGGAGAGATATCAATAACCTCAGATATGCAGATGACACTACCCTTATGGCAAAAAGCAAAGAAGAACTAAAGAGCCTCTTGATGAAAGTAAAAAAAGAGAGTGAAAAAGTTGGCTTAAAGCTCAACATTCAAAAAACGAAGATCATGGCATCCGGTCCCATCACTTCATGGCAAATAGATGGGAAAACAGAGGAAACAGTGATGACTTTATTTGGGGGGGGGGTCCAAAATCACTGCAGATGGTGACTGCAGCCATGAAATTAAAGGACTTACTCTTTGGAAGAAAAGCTATGACCAACCTAAATAGCATATTAAAAAGCAGAGACATTACTTTGCCAACAAAGGTCCGTCTAATCAAGGCTATGGTCTTTCCCGTAGTCATGTATGGATGTGAGAGTAGGACTGTAAAGAAAGCTGAGTGCAAAAGAATTGATGCTTTTGAACTGTGGTGTTGGAGAAGACTCTTGAGAGTCCCTTGGACTGCAAGGAGATCCAACCAATCCATCCTAAAGGAGATCAGTCCTGGGTGTTAGTTGGAGGGACTGATGTGGAAGGTGAAACTCCAATACTTTGGCCACCTGATGCAGAGAGCTGACTCATTTGAAAGACCCAGATGCTGGGAAAGATTAAAGGCAGGAAGAGAAGGAGACGACAGAGGATGAGATGGTTGGATGGCATCACCAACTCAATGGACATGAGTTTGAGTAAACTCCGGGAGTTGGTGATGAACAGGGAGGCCTGGCGTGCTGCAGTCTATGGGGTCACAAAGAGTTGGACATGACTGAGCGACTGAACTGAACTAAACTGAAAATGGCTCAAGCAACATTCTAAGCTAAATCTAAGCTACAATATTGTATCATATACTCAATGAAACTAAATATCATAATAGAAATTAAAATTGAAATATTGCATGTATCTTTTCAACAAAACTGAAAAAGTGATAGGAATTAGAATTGTTTGTTTCATGGTATCTCTTAATAGCACTTAGCTTCACTGTCAAAATTTGTAAAGCCTACTATTTGGACTACCCAGAATTTCCACATTAAAAACAAGCTATGTTTTTATCACAAAACAAAGTGCTTTATGGAAAGACTAAATGTAAATGTGGGAAACATTTTATGAACATGTTTCCAACCACAATGATAGAATTGGAATACATAATTAAAGTGATTGTTAGATGCTAAAATAATTAATCACCTTTATGCTGTGTTTTAAAAAGTGTTATTCCTAATGGAGCTGTGTTTTTGTTGCATGTTGCATAAATAAGCAGTTCCTAGCTTTTCTTTGGAATCTAAGTATGCTCCTAATTTCAGATGCATTCATTCACTTAAGAAAGTCAGTTAATATATTACAATACTGAAAAGAATTGGATATTGTATGGGAGGAAAAGTGATGTAGGGGGAGTGGAAAGGCATCATTCTGTTCTCAGTTATGAAGGTGAAGGACTTTATGTGTGAATGTGTGTGTTTATTTATGAAGCATCATGGTTCTGTTTTGTTTTCCGTAATGTATTAATGTTAAGAATGGTCTTCTATCACTTTGGTATAAATGAGTTTTCTGGAGCAATCCAATTATATACCTTTGAGCATATGTAGACACTACTCCCGGAGAAGGTGATGGCACCCCACTCCAGTACTTTTGCCTGGAAAATCCCATGCACGGAGGAGCCTGGTGGGCTGCAGTCCGTGGGGTCGCTAGGAGTCAGACACGACTGAGCGACTTCACTTTCACTTTTCACTTTCATGCATTGGAGAAGGAAATGGCAACCCACTCCAGTGTTCTTGCCTGGAGAATCCCAGGGACGGGGGAGCCTGGTGGGCTGCCGTCTCTGAGGTCGCACAGGGTTGGACACGACTGAAGCAACTTAGCAGCAGCAGCAGCAGCAGCAGACACTACTCCTGCTCACACTTCTGAATCCATTGTTCATAGATTCTGTTCCTATAAGATTATAATATAAAAGCATTAATTCTAGTGTGGGATGATAAAATGAGATCATTGCATAATTTCTCAACAATGCAAAGAATAAAGCAGGATTTCCAGCAGTGATTGATAGAAGATGTTGGCAAATCTTCTTCTAAACAAGCAAGTATAAAATTGTACAATATTGTCAAAGACAACCATGTCAGGACACTGAAAGCTGATCAAAAGCAAAAAAAAACAAATTGTGAAATATATATCTAGAAAAACTGCTAGAATTTCTGTTAAAAGCAGTGAGATTCTATAGTCTCCTGAACTGGAACTGTTCCTGTTTCTGCCCCCCAATCCCTCACTTCACTCTCAGTGTTATCAGCATAATAGTTTAAGTAGGGTGTAGCAGTACTCTTGCCTGGAAAATTCCATGGATGGAGGAGCCTGGTGGGCTGCAGTCCATGGGGTCTCGAAGAGTGAGACACGACTGAGCGACTTCACTTTCACTTTTTACTTTCATGCATTGGAGAGGGAAATGGCAACCCACTCCAGTGTTCTTGCCTGGAGAATCCCAGGGACGGGGAAGCCTGGTGGGCTGCTGTCTATGGGGTCGCACAGAGTCGGACATGACTGAAGTGACTTTGCTGCAGCAGCAGCAGATGACCAAGAGAACTAACATCTTTGCTGACGAAGGAAACTACCTTGGTTGATTTTGAACAGAGTGGAACACCATACCCTGCAGCGCAGTTAATTAAAAGTGTTGAATTGAATAGGAAGCAAGGGTGGACAATCAAATCTCTGCTAGCCTGAGGTTGTAGACTTGACTGGGAAAAGTGGTGATCAAGCCGGGCCTTCGAGGAGAGAGCCTTGTAAATGAAAGATCCCTGAAAACTAAGCTCCTCATACATTCTTGGCTAACTGGAAAAAAGTACACATGCTCAGAGAAGACTGAGCTGGATCAGAAAGTAAAAGCTAAGGCAGGCTTGAAAATGTTCCATACCGTATTCCCAGTTCTGTCACACAGAGTGGAAGCCTTAGGAATACAAGCAGTCTGAGCACAATTTCTATTCAATCCTTGACTGACCAGTAAGCCATGCTGACACAGGGTAATCCGGACTTATGATGAGGAACAGAAAAAATAAGACAAAGATTTAATGACACTATTGTTGCTTTTAGATTTATTTTTGTTGATATAAATTTGATTCTATTGCTTGAAATACTGTGATTTTTTCCCCCACTAATAGGATTCTGAAGGTGTACGGATAAACTAAACTGCAAAGGTAGTTTAGTCTCTGTCTTTAGACGAATTTAATTTCTTATGCACCAAGCAAATACATAGGGATAAGGGAATCAAACACACAAAAAAATTAATCTTACTTATTTTTACAGTGATAAAACTGAATTCTTCTGAATCTGCAATACATGAATATTAAGACAAGTAGTGAAGTGCTACTGCTTTGTATGTATGTTGTTAAAATTTGGTGATGTTTTGTGACTAAAACAGTTTTTTAGAGCATCAGGGTCATCAGGGCTAAACCATCATTCACTCTGTTGGTCAGGTTAGTTTTGCTGTATCATGGTCAGAGATTTGACCCCATCCTAACTATGTCCTTTCTTCCAAGGATAAGATTACTGAATGTCGAGTGAATATCAGTATTAATTACAGATCCTTCTGATAAAGAATAGATGTATATTTTCTATAGTAATACTTTCCCAGGCAACCTACATTATCTTCATTCACAAATAAGCATGCTGCTGCTGCTGCTGCTAAGTCGCTTCAGTCGTGTCTGACTCTGTGCGACCCCATAGACGGCAGCCGACCAGGCCCTGCCGTCCCTGGGATAAGTATATTATATTGAATCAGTAAGTCCTCATAATCAATATCTTATGAATACATTTAATTGTGTATGCAACTGTAGTATTTCTTATGTGAGTGGACGATTCTCCTGAAAGGTTGACCACGGCATCAATCCCCTTCAGGCAGTTTGATCTATATTTCATAGCTCCAAGGGAAGCACTTGGAGAAGTACACAGCAGAGCTGGATCCCTTTCAGTAGCTTGCACTCTTAGGAGAACTTAGAGACTTTTCTAAGGGAGTAAAAGAAAAGTTTCAGATGAAAGCAGGTGATTATGAAATGGGATGGAAGAAGGATTTTTTCCCCATTATTTGGAGACTTCCTTGGACTGAGAAAAGAAAGCAGGGAAAGGTCTTCAGGTCTAGAGGAATAGGAAACCAGAATTTGCTTCATAACAGTGCTATGGGCAGTCATCTGGGAATATGGGCACCAAGATTATACAGAGAAATGATTACAAGTTACTTCAGGCCCTAGGTGTAGAGCTTCAAAATGCAACAAAAATTTCCACTTACAAATAATTTTACCAAAATGACAGAGAGCCACCAGACCTAAAGCGAATATAAGTGCAAGATGTTTGGTGACCTATGGAAATAGTTAACTACAAGCCAGAACCACTTATGCCAATGGACTGGTAATGCATAGGCTCTTGGAACCAGGGCAAATGAGAAACGAGGATATAATAATTACTGAGCTCAATACTAAGAGGATGGGAGCTCAATGTAAAAACTTAATAAAGTTACTAAAAATAAGTAATTCTTTTTTCCTTTCACAACAGAGTTTATAAACTGAGATTTTTACCTTTATGTATTTTTTAAAATTCTGGATTGCTCATGGTTAAATTAATTCATCAAATTACAAACTATAAACTGTACAAATTTCACATAAATATCTAGTGATAAAACCCGTTAAACATATATTTGTTCCTCTTTCTACCTATGATGTTAGAAGTGATCAGTTCTTTCCTGTTTAAAAATAAGAATTAATAGCATTTTAAAAGCACTTAGAAAAAGGGGCTCATTGTTACTATGTTTCCAAGACAGATTAAAATCTGATAAAATGGAGAGAGGCCTTTCCTTGGAGGAATCCATTTAGCAAAATAAAAAGAAAAAGGGAAATTTGGAGAAGATCAAATATATTCTTCACATTCTGAATGTTTGGACAGATGGAAGAAAATTCAACAGGAAAAGAGTGGATACCCCTAGGATAAAAATGGCTTCACTCAGGCATATATGCATAAGCCTCTAAAACGTGAAGACAAATCCACTTCAATGCTCTCATCAAATAATTAGAGACGGCACAGTGCTCTCTGGGAGAGAACAACTGTTTAAAGGGAGACACTCAGGTAAAATAGTATCAGTTCATGCAAATTAAATCGTGTGCAGGAGCACATTTTGTACTGATCCACCAAAGCTAAGTTCCCATATGGCACTTTATTATGGTATGCAGATGTCCTCCCATAGTAACAATAAAATTCAGGAGCCACACTTGCCACTACCCTGTTAGTGACCACCTTGTTACCTTTCACAGAAACAATTTTAATAGCTTTTGGGTTGCTTACCTCTAGTCTCTTCTAAAACAAAGGCCACTTTTCACCATACTGTCTGAGATTGTGCTAAGCTTACATCATGTTTCTTTTTATGGCCCTGCCCCTACCTGAAACATCCCCCTTAGCTGTTAAAGGACTCATTCTCTAGTTTGACATTCAAGGATCACTAATTTAATCAGTGTAAGCATGATTTACTATTAAACACTATGAGATATAATTTTAAGATTTAGTAACCTTACTAATGTTATCCTAATACATGATAAATCTTAGAAAAGTGACAGTGTCATTCAAAAACCATATTACACAAAGGTCAAAACCATGGGGTCTTTAACAAAACAGGGAAGAACATAAATCCTAGCTCTAGAGAAATTAGCTGATTTATATACTGGTAAAGCAGATCTCTGACAGAATGTGGTCCACTGGAGAAGGGAATGGAAACCACTTCAATATTCTTGCCTCGAGAACCCCATGAACAGTATGAAAAGGCAAAAAGATAGGACGTTGAAAGATAAACTCCCCAGGTCGGGAAGTGCCCAATATGCTACTGGAGATCAGTGGAGAAATAACTCCAGAAAGAATGAAGGGATGGAGCCAAAGCAAAAACAATATCCAGTTGTGGATGGGACTGGTGATAAGAGCAAGATTCAATGCTGTAAAGAGCAATATTGCATAGGAACCTGGATTGTTAGGTCCACGAATCAAGGTAAATTGGAAGTGGTCAAACAGGAGATGGCAAGAGTGAACATTGACATTCTAGGAATCAGTGAACTAAGATGGACTGGAATGGGTGAATTTAACTCAGATGACCATTATATCTACTACTGTGGGCAGGAATCCCTTAGAAGAAATGGAGTAGCCATTATTGTCAACAAAAGAGTCTGAAATGCAGTACTTGGAAGCAATCTCAAAAACAACAGAATGATCTCTGTTCATTTCCAAGGGAAATCATTCAATATCACAGTAATCCAAGTCTATGCCCTGAACAGTAATGCTGAAGAAGCTGAAGTTGAACAGTTTTATGAAGACCTACAAGACCTTTTAGAACTAACACCCAAAAAAAGATGTCCTTTTCATTATAGGGGACTGGAAAGCAACAGTAGGAAGTCAAGAAACACCTGGAGTAACACACAAAGTTGGCCTTGGAGTACAGATGAAGCAGGGCAAAGGCTAACAGAGTCCTGCCAAGAGAATGCAATGGTCATAGAAAACACCCTCTTCCAACAACACAGGAGAAGACTCTACACATGGATATCACTAGATCGTCAACACTGAAATCAGATTGACTATATCCTTTGCAGCCAAAGATGGAGAAGCTCTATACAGTCAGCAAAAACAAGACCGGAAGCTAAATGTGGCTCAGATCATGAACTCATTGCCAAATTCAGGCTTAAATTGAAGAAAGTGGGTAAAAGCATTAGACCATTCCTGTATGGCCTAAATCAAAGCCCTTATACAGTGGAAGTGAGAACTAGATTTAAGGGACTAGATCTGATAGACAGAGTGCCTGATGAACTGTGGATGGAGGTTCGTGACACTGAACAGGAGACAGAGAGCAAGACCATCCCCAAGAAAAAGAAATGCAAAAAAGCAAAACGTCTGTCTGAGGAGGCCTTAAAAATAGCTGTGAACAGAAGAGAAGTGAAAAGCAAAGGAGAAAAGGAAAGATATACCCATTTGAATGCAGAATTCCAAAGAATAGCAAGGAGAGATAAGAAAGCCTTCTGCAGCGATCAATGCAAGGAAATAGAGGAAAACAATAGAATGGAAAAGACTAGACATATCTTCAAGAAAATTAGAGATACCAAGGGAACATTTCATGCAAAGATGGGCTCGATAAAGGACAGAAATGGTATGGACCTAACAGAAGCAGAAGATATTAAGAAGAGGTGGCAAGAATACACAGAAGAACTGTACAAAAAAGATGTTCACGACCCAGATAATCACGAAGGTGTGATCACTCACACTCACCTAGAGCCAGACATCCTGGAACGTGAAGTAACGTGGGCCTTAGGAAGCATCACTATGAACAAAGCTAGTGGAGGTGATGGAATTCCAGTTGAGCTATTTCAAATTCTAAAAGATGATGCTGTGAAAGTGCTGCACTCAATATGCCAGCAAATTTGGGAAACTCAGCAGTGGCCACAGGACTGGAAAAGGTCAGTTTTCATTCCAGTCCCAAAGAAAGGTAATGCCAAAGAATGCTCAAATTATTGCACAATTGCACTCATCTCACACGCTAGTAAAGTAATGTTCAAAATTCTCTAAGCCAGGCTTCAGCAATATGTGAACCATGCATTTCCAGATGTTCAAGCTGGTTTTAGAAAAGGCAGAGGAACCAGAGACCAAATTGCCAACATCCACTGGATCATCAAAAAAGCAACAGAGTTCCAGAAAAAAACCATCTATTTCTGCTTTATTGACTATGCCAATGCCTTTGTGTAGATCACAATAAACTGTGGAAAGTTCTGAAAAAGATAGAAATACCAGACCACCTGACCTGCCTCTTGAGAAACCTGTATACAGGTTAGGAAGCAACAGTTAGAACTGGACATGGAACAACAGACTGGTTCCAAATAGGAAGAGGAGTATGTCAAGGCTGTATATTGTCACCCTGCTTATTTAACTTATATGCAGAGTACATCATGAGAAATGCTGGGCTGGAAGAAGCACAAGCTGGAATCAAGATTGCTGGGAGAAATATCAGTAACCACAAATATGCAGATGACACCACCCTTATGGCAGAAAGTGAAGAACTAAAGAGCCTCTTGGTGAAAGTAAAAGAGGAGAGTGGAAAAGTTGGCTTAAAGCTCAATATTCAGAAAACTAAGATCATGGCATCCAGTCCCATCACTTAATGGCAAGTAGATGCTCAATATTCAGAAAACTAAGATCATGGCATCCAGTCCCATCACTTAATGGCAAGTAGATGCTCAATATTCAGAAAACTAAGATCATGGCATCCAGTCCCATCACTTAATGGCAAGTAGATGAGGAAACAGTGGAAACAGTGGCTGACTTTATTTTTCTGGGCTCCAAAATTACTGCGGATGGTGATTGCAGCCATGAAATTAAAAGATGCTTGCTCCTTGGAAAGAAAGTTATGATCAACCTAAACAGCATATTAAAAACCAGAGACATTATTTTGCCAACAAAGGTCCGTCTAGTCAAGGCTATTGTTTTTCTAGTAGTCATGTATGGATGTGAGAGTTGGACTATAAAGAAAGCTGACTGCCGCAGAATTGATGATTTTGAACTGTCGTGTTGGAGAAGACTCTTGAGAGTCCCTTGGACTGCAAGGAGATCCAACCAGTCCATTCTGAAGGAGATCAGTCCTGGGTGTTCATTGGAGGGACTGATGTTGAAGGTGAAACTCCAAGACTTTGGCCACCTGATGCAGAGAGCTGACTCATTTGAAAAGATCCTGATGCTGCGAAAGATTGAGGGACGGAGGAGAGGAGAAGGGAACAACAAAGGATGCGATAGTTGGATGGCATCACTGACTCAATGGACATGGGTTTGGGTGGACTCTGGGAGTTGGTGATGGACAGGGAAGCCTGGCGTGCTGTGGTTCATGAGGTTGCAAGGAGTCGGACACGACCGAGTGACTGAACTGAACTGAACTGAAAGCAGATCTCTGAAAACAAGGAGCTCTGACTTGTAGCATTTGCCCAATTCTGTGGTGTAAAATACTTGCACCATGACTATTTTAAACTGCTAATATTTTAACAACTTCCCTGCAAAATTTAACAATTGGTTTCCATAAGCTGATAAAAGCTCATTCAAGCATGTCATCAATCTGGTGGGTATTCCTAGGACAAAACTTTTCAAAATTTCTTTTTCTTCTCAATATTTAATTTTCTTATTTGTACAACAGGCCTAATAATTTTTATATTGAAATGTTGCACTATGGTTTAAGTGAGATAATATTTTACAAACTACAAATTGTTTTATTCCTTTACTATGCTCTATAATTAGAACAACATAGCCTCTATGATAGTGCCTCGGCTTACAATATGGTTTACTGAAAATGTTAATACTGCTGTCGAGACTGGATATTCAGGAAAAAATATTCTTTAAAAATATTACTGCTAATGGACAATACACCCAAGAGTTCTGATGGAGATATACAATGATATTTCATTTCTTCCAACACAACCAAAAATTTTATGTGACTCACTTTGTTGCAGTGGTCTGAAATGAAAACCAAATATCTCTAATGTAACCTAGTGAAAGCGAAAGTGAAAGTTGCTCAGTCATGTCCAACTCTTTGCGACCCCATGGACTATACAGTCCATTGAATTCTCCAGGCCAGAATACTATAGTGGGTAGCCTTTTCCTTCTCCAGGGGATCTTTCCAACCCAGGGATCAAACTCAGGTCTCCAAGTAGCATACCTAAATACATGACCCAGAAATAATCAGATCTGCATCTCTAACTCTGATTGAAACATTAATAACTTTCTCTTTAGCCCTTAACTTCTATTATTTCCTCTAGCTTCTTACATTCTAGTAACAACTTAATTTTCAAAAGAGGAAAATTATATTTTCAAAGATGTCTGATTTTTAAAATGAAACTTTTTTTTTTCCTCTACTTATGTAAGTTCTCAAAGAAGACCACTGCCCTATGGTACAATCAAGAGTCAAGGTGCAGAGCAAAATAAATGGCCTTCAAGTCAAAAAGCTTGTGACCTTGGCCACATTAGCAATAATCTGCCCTAAGCAAGTTACTGGCTCAGTACAAACTGATGCTGAGTAGTGGGTACTACTCTGATATTATACACAATGGAGTATTACTCAGCCATTAAAAAGAATACATTTGAATCAGTTCTAATGAGGTGGATGAAACTGGAGCCTATTATACAAAGTGAAGTAAGCCGGAAAGAAAAACACCAATACATTATACTAACGCATGTATATGGAATTTAGAAAGATGGTAACAATAACCCTGTATACGAGACAGCAAAAGAGACACTGATGTATAGAACAGTCTTATGAACTCTGTGGGAGAGTGAGAGGGTGGGATGATTTGGGAGAATGGCATTGAAACATGTATAATATCATATGTGAAACGAGTCACCAGTCCAGGTTCGATGCATGATACTGGATGCTTGGGGCTGGTGCACTGGGATGACTCAGAGGGATGGTATGGGGAGGGAGGAGGGAGGAGGGTTCAGGATGGGGAACACGTGTATACCTGTGGCAGATTCATGTTGATATATGGCAAAACCAATACAACATTGTAAAGCTAAAAAATAAAATAAAATAAAAAAGAATTATTTTGCTTAGACTTTCAGACAATATCTGGTGCTATTAATCTTGGGCATTTTTCTGAGTCTATACATGATTACATCTATCACGTTTACTCGATAGAACATTTACCTATTTTGTCACCTCTCTTTAAAATTCTCGTGAAAAATCATGTGAAAATACCTGCAACTCAGCTTCCCAGTCACACTAACAAATCATAAAACACCCACAAGTGTAAAAAAATTCCAAATCTCATGCTCACTCCCGTGCTCTTAGCTCTTCTTCACATATCACAAAAATTTTTACTTTATTCTAGCTACCTTGAAGTGAAGTGGTTAATGCATTATATTTGTGCAGCTCTTTTAATTATTCTCCATGAAAAAGCTATCTGAATACTTAATATTCCTAAGGGTGGGGACCAGTATCAATCTTTGAACATCTACATAGTCTTATCAATTTATTTTTAGTGCTATAGCATTTCTTATACACTTTTAAAATATGAATCTGTACATTTGCTGCTATTGTTTAGTCACTAAGTCATGTCCTACTCTCTTGCAACCCCTTGTCCATGAGATTCCCTGGCAAGAATACTGGAGTGGGTTGTCATTTCCTTCTCCAGGGGATCTTCCCGACCCAGGGATTGAAGCCACATCTCCTGCATTGCGGGCAGATTCTTTACTGCTGAGCCAACAGGGAAGCTTGTAAATATGTGAAAATATATATATATATATATATGAATATACATATCTGTACACTTTTACACTCTTATAAATTCATGTGGTATGCATATTTGTAGATATGTATGAATTTATTTATATGAGCTGTCTACTAGAAAGTTTCCAGTATCCACTTACCAATCTACAACTGAAAATTAAGTAAGAAGATGTGCTATTTGGGCAATATATAATTCGTAATATATAATGGACTACCAAAATCAAAATAACCAACACAACATCATTATTATCATTCCTAAAATAGTTTGCAACTCAAAGACATAAAATATATACATTGATTATACAAATAAGAAATGCTATTTATGAAGTAGATGATACTGCATTTGCCTTTGCAAAATGTGTTTATATTGCTTATTAGTCATAATGTGGACAAATCTTTATCATGTGTAATGAGTAAATAAATTAATCTAAAGCAGAGGATGTTTCTAAACATAACTCTTTAGATTGCTCAAAAGTAATGCATCGTTCTACTAACTTAATACAAGTAGTAGACAGTTTTAAATATTTTACTCAAATCCAGTATCTATCAAGATCTCAAACTATTGCATGAATATAATAACAAAAAGCCAGTTTACAAAATAGAAATTTTAATCGACTAATTATTCTGTCAACAATCTAAATTCATTTTGGTTACTTTTTGATTAACAGTCTAGATTAGCTTTACCAATAACCTTGGGTTATTTCATAATTATGTTTAGGTTGTGTGATAGTTTATTCTATGCCTGTCATAAGTTATGTACAAAACTTTTATAGATTTTTAGTTCCTTTTACTAAGATTATCTTTTCTGTTATCTGCCCATTAGTTTTGATGAGCAAATTTATAATTTAGTGTTCAGATTAGAGTCTTCATTCTGGACCAAGTATATTGGTTAGAAAAATCACAAATCTCTATTTGTTGTTTGGTAGACTTAAAATCATTAAAATAATCAAACTTTAGGTATTAGTGTATATCTCTAATAAGTCACTTAAGCAGAATACCATGAAATTGCATTTCTGCTACTTTGAAATACAAGAGTCCTTTAGAACTGATGTAAACAATATAAAAAGCAAGAAGTCTAATTAACTCATTTCTGACATTAGCTTACTCAGTGTTCAGAACTATCACTTATTCTGATGAAAAGGAAATTGAGTTATAATGAAACATTTTACTATCATAGCCACAGATATAATTCCCAGGATTGAGCCATTTACAGCCAAGGCAATTGTTTTCTGTATTATTTATTATATAAAATTTGACTCATATCTGAATACAAGCTCAAATTCTTTTCAGTTGATATATAATCTCATTCTCAGAATTGACCTGGATCCTACAGATTGCACAATTTCTTCATTTTTTAAATGGAAAATAAATAAGATTACAGAAACAAGCACTCTCAGAAGTCTATCAGTATACACTCTTTCTTTCCTAATAATATAATGCCAGTTTCATTTGGATGCCCATGTGCCTCATTCACATATGTTCAAATTGCCCACAAAAGATACCTTCATTATAAAGCATATCCTCAATTTTTATATTCTTATTAGGAAGAACACATATTTTTAATACATCTTATTATTTTTTTACACTCTATTATTACAATTTATTTTGTGGTTCATTATACTCATTTATGAAATAAGTATTTTCTAACATGTTTAAGAAGCACTGAGGAAACGATCATTTTTAGCATTTTACAAGAATGCTGAGAAACCTCAGTAACTGTCTTACATGAACATTCTTCTAACTTATTATTTTATAAAATATATTGACTTAAAAATAAAAGGGGGTTGTGCTAGTCATGCTGGTTAGTCACATCCGACTTTTTGCAACCCCAAGGACTATATAGCCCATCAGGCCCCTCTGTCCATGAAATTCTCCAGGCAAGAATATGGAATGGGTTGCCAGTCCCTTCTCTGGGGGATCTTCCTGATGCAGGGGTCAGACTCCGGTCTCCTACATTGCATGCAGGTTCTTTACAGTCTGAGCTACAACATCTCACCATGAATACCTAGTCAGAGGGCCTATCTACACGCTTATCATCTCCAGACTAGCAGAAGAGTTAGTGAGCAGTGTGCTATTGCAGGAAGATTCTTTACCATCTGAGCCACCATATTAAAAAATGTTGTAAAGGTAATCTGGCCTATGAACATCTTTACTTTAATATAGAGATATTACCCTCTGTATATTTGAAATCAAGTTCCTTGGGTTTCAAAAGTATGTGAAAAGGCTAAGAGAACTTTTTGGTGTGTGGTAACTTGTTCCAGCTCTAACTTGAAGAAAGAATTAAACTATGCCAGATGTTCACTAGTTTTCCATTGTATTTAGATAAGTATATTTATCTAAATATATTGTATTTAGATAAATGGTGACAACTGAGGATGAACATATAATTAGCATGGTAATGGAAGGTTTCAAATCTTACCTAAATGCTGTTAAAGATAAGACACTTTTCCCCCCATTTTTCTTTTTGCCTTCAGTCACATGGTATGAATACTTTTTGTTTGTTGGTGTTCTTGTTCAGTTGCTAAGCTCTGTCTGATTCTTTGTGACCCCACGGATGCAGGACACCAGGCTTACCTGTCCTTCAGTATCTCCTGGGATTCGCTCAGATTCATGTCCATTCGGTCAGTGATGCTATCTAACCATCTCATCCTCTACCACCCTCTTCTCCTTTTAGCTTGATTCTTTCCCAGAATCAGGGAATTTTCCAAAGAGTCATCTCTTTGCATCGGGTAGAAGTATTGGAGCTTTGGATTCAGTCCTTCCATTGAATATTCAGGGATGATTAACTATAGGATTGACTGGTTTGACCTGGCAGTCTAACGGAGTCTCAAGAGTCTTCTCCAGAACCACAATTTGAAGGCACAAATTTTTTGGCTTCAATTCTACTGTTCTATGATGACCTAAAATTCCTTCCAGAAGAACACCAAAAGAAGATGTTCTTTTCATCATAGGGGATATCTGATGATTCAGATGATTCAGATATAATCCCTTTGATTCCAGGGAATGGAATGCAAAAGTAGGAAGTCAAGAGATACCTGGAGTAACAGGCAAGTTTGGCCTTGGAGTACAAAATGAAGCAGGGTAAAGGCTCACAGAGCCTTGCCAAGAGAACGCACTAGTCATAACAAATACCTTCTTCCAACAACACCAGAGAAGACTCTACAAATGGACATCATCAGATGATCAATACGGAAATCAGATTGATTATATTCTTTAGAGCCAAAGAGAGAGAAGCTCTGTACAGTCATCAAAAACAATACCAGGAGCTGACTGTCGCTCAGATCATGAACTACTTATTGCAAAATTCAGACTTAAATTGAAGAAAGTAGGGAAAAACCACTAGACCATTCAGGTATGACCTAAATCAAATTCCTTACAATTATACAGTGGAAGTGACAGATTCAAGGGATTAGATCTGATAGACAAAGTGCCAGAAGAAATATGGAGGGGGATCCATAACATTGTACAGGGGGTTGTCATCAAAACCATCCCCAAGAAGAAGAAATGCAAAAAGACAAAATGGTTGTCTGAAGAGGCCTTACAAATAGTGGAGAAAAAAAGAGAAGTGAAAGGCAAAGGATAAAAGGAAAGATATACCCATCTGAATGCAGAGTTCTAAAGAATAGCAAGGAGAGATAAGAAAGCCTTCCTTAGTGATCAGTGCAAAGAAATATAGGAAAACAATAGAATGGGAAAGACTAGAGATCTCTTCAAGAAAATTAGAGATACCAAGGGAATATTTCATGCAAAGATGGGCACAATAAAGGGCAGAAATGATATCTACCTAACAGAAGCACAAGATATTAAGAAGAGGTGGAAAGAATACACAGAACTATGCAAAAAAAGATCTTCACAACCCAGATAACCACTATGGTGTGACCATTCACCTAGAGCCAAACATCCTGGAATGTGAAGTTAAGTGGGCCCTAGAAAGCATTACTAAGAAAAAAGCTAGTGGAGATGATGGAATTCTAGCTAAGCTATTTTAAATCCTAAAAGGTGATGCTGTGAAAGTGCTGCATTCAAAATGTCAACAAGTTTGGAAAACTCAGCACTAGCCACAGGGCTGGAAAAGGTCAGTTTTCATTCCAATCCCAAAGAAAGGCAATGCCAAAGAATGCTCAAACTACCGCACAATTGCACTCATCTCACACGCTAGTAAAGTAATGCTCAAAATTCTCCAAGCCAGGCTTCAGCAATACGTGAACCGTGAACTCCCAGATGTTCAAGCTGGATTTAGAAAATGCAGAGGAACCAGAGATCAAATTGCCAACAGCCATTGGATCATAGAAAATGCAAGAGAATTCCAGAAAAACATCTACTTCTGCTTCATTGACTGTGCTAAATCTGTTGACTGTGTGGATCACACAAACTTTGAAAAATTCTTAACAAGGTGTTCTGGGAATACCAGACCACCTGACCTGCCTCCTGAGAAATCTGTATTCAGGTCAAGAAGAAAGAGTTAGAACTGGACATGGTTCCAGATGGACTGGTTCCAAACCAGGAAAGAATGTGTCAAGGTTGTATAATGTTACCGTGCTTGTTTAACTTATATGCAGAGTACAAGATGCAAAATGCTGGGCTGGATGAAGCACAACCTAGAATCAAGATTTCTGAGATAAATATCAATAACCTCAGATATGCATATGACAACACCCTTATGGCAGAAAGTGAGGAGGAACTAAAGAGCCTCTTGATGAAGGTGAAGCAGGAGAATGAAAAATCTGACTTAAAATTCAACATTCAAAAAGCGAAAATCATGGCATCTCGTCCCATAACTTCATGCAAATAGATGGGGAAACAATGGAAACAGTGTGACATGACAATGTCACAAAGCTATGACAATCCTAGACAGTCTATTAAAAATAAGATACATTACTTTGCAAACAAAGATCCACATATTCAAAGCTATGGTTTTTCCAATAGTCATGTATGCATGTGAGAGTTGGAACATAAAGAAACCTGAGCATGAAACGATTGATGCTTTTGAACTGTGGTGTTGGAGAATACTCTTAAGAATCCCTTGGTTTGCAAGGAGATCAAACTAGTCAATGAAAGAAATCAATCCTGAATATTCATTGGAAGAACTAATGCTGAAACTGAAGCTCCAATACTTTGGCACCTATGAAAAGAACTGACTCATTAGAAAAGATCCTGTTGCTGGGAAAGATCGAAGGTGGGAGGAGAAGGGGATGACAGAGGATGAGATAGTTGCATGGATTCACCAACTCCTTGAACATGAGTTTGAGCGAGTCCCGGGAGTTGGTGATGCTGCAGTCCATGGGGTCGCTAAGAGTTGGACATGATGGAGTGACTGAATGGACTGAATTCTTCAGCACTCATCCTTCTTTATGGTCTGACTATCACTTCCATACATGCCTACTGGAAAAACCACAACTTTGACTCTACAGATATTTTTCAGCAAACTGATGTCTTTGCTTTTTAATACTATGTCTAGGTTTGTCATAACTTTCCTTCCAAGGAACAGTGTCTTTTAATTTCATGGCAGTGTCACTGTCTGCTTATCAGAATAAGGCATAGCTTTGAACACTGAGGAAGCTAATGTAAGAAATGAGTTCATTAGACCTTTTGCTTATTTATCTTCCAGATCCAGGGTTTGAACCCAGGGCTCCCATATTGCAGGCAGACACTTCAGCCTCTGAGCCACCAGGGAAGCCCTATTTATCTTTAAATATGAATAAAAATAATACTGAAGAAAATGTTTTCAGAAATGGAAGAGACATTTTGATTAATAAGGACTAGTACCACTTTCCTGTGCCTCACAATGCTTTGTATTTACAATTTCATTTCTGTGTTGTTCATTGCCCTATAATGATCATATTTCATCAATTCTCAGTTATATTTTAGCCTTCCTTTAATTGAATTATTGAAATATGTCCTATAATAATAATTAGAAAAAAATAACTTTCATCATATTAAGCAAGGGGGACTTTATCTGATCCTGTGTCATTGACTTACCTGACTTAATTTGTCTTGCTAAAATATTCCATGAATCTGATTATTATATCACTTGAATTATTTTAATCTATATCACTCTATGAGATCTACTTTTTTTTTTACAGCAGATAATCTTATCTTTATTTTTTTAATTTTATTTATTTATTTTTTTAATTTTATTTTATTTTTAAACTTTACATAATTGTATTAGTTTTGCCAAACATCAAAATGAATCCGCCACAGGTATACATGTGTTCCCCATCCTGAACCTTACAATATTGTATTGGTTTTGCCAAATATTGAAATGAATCTGCCACAGGTATACACATGTTCCCCATCCTGAACCCTCCTCCATCCTCCCTCCCCATACCATCCCTCTGGGTCGTCCCAGTGCACCAGCCCCAAGCATCCAGTATCGTGCATCAAACCTGGACTGGTGACTCGTTCCATATATGATATTATATGTATTTCAATGCCATTCTCCCAAATCATCCCACCCTCTCACTCTCCCACAGAGTCCACAAGACTGTTCTATACATCAGTGTCTCTTTTGCTGTCTCATATACAGGGTTATTGTTACCATCTTTCTAAATTCCATATGTATGCGTTAGTATACTGTATTGTTGTTTTTCTTTCTGGCTTACTTCACTCTGTAAAATAGGCTCCAGTTTCATCCACCTCATTAGAACTGATTCAAATGTATTTTTTAATGGCTGAGTAATATTCCATTGTGTATATGTACCACAGCTTTAAGACAGCCTTCAGAATGGGAGAAAATAATAGCAAATGAAGCAACTGATAAACAACTAATCTCAAAAATATACAAGAAACTCCTACAGCTCAATTCCAGAAAAATAAATGACCCAATCAAAAAATGGGCCAAAGAACTAAATAGACATTTCTCCAAAGAAGACATACAGATGGCTAACAAACACATGAAAAGATGCTCAACATCACTCATTATCAGAGAAATGCAAATCAAAACCACTATGAGGTACCATTTCACACCAGTCAGAATGGCTGCGATCCAGAAGTCTACAAGCAATAAATGCTGGAGAAGGTGTGGAGAAAAGGGAACCCTCTTACACTGTTGGTGGGAATGCAAACTAGTATAGCCACTATGGAGAACAGTGTGGAGATTCCTTAAAAAACTGGAAATAGAGATCTACTTCTAATATAACTTGAATTTCTACTTTTAGTTTAAATTGTTTTTAAAAAGATGATTAATGATCATTGTGTGCTTAGAACATTATCCTGTTGCTAGGAAAGCAATTGATGTCAAATAAAATGCCAAACCTCTTTAAATAAGTATTACAATTTTCAGAGCCAGGCAAGTTAGATATAACTAGTTCATAAATCAAGAAGGAATATCACCGAAGCACCAAAGTAAAAGAAGATAAAATATTTTACAAGATGCTACTTTATACATATGTAAACACTACTACAATTTTAGACAAGTAAGAAATGAAATAAAAGTTAGCCACGTATGAAACTATCAATCCCAAAAGTTCAAAAGGAGTAAAGTAAGAAAATTTTTATAAAGAGGATAATGTAATAATGATGGCATAAATTCTTACTGATAACTAAAGAAATCAAGAAAAATTAGGTCCTGAATTGCAGAAATCTTGGATTCAAATTTTGATTCGAACAGCAGGATGAATGTCTTGTTTTCAGTTCTATTTTGTTTTGTTTTTCCTTAAGTATGTATTTTAGAAGTGGTTCTTTTCTTCTAATCTAAATTAAATCAATGGTGAATTTGAGACTAGAGAAAATTTGCTTAAACTATATTTAATGTTCTTGACAGCAGGGAATGTTTCATATTCTTATGTGTATATCCAAGGCCTAATATAGATCTTGGTACATGACACATAACAAATATATATTTGAATGAATATTAAGTGTCAGAAAAATGTGGCCATTTTATTTGGAGGAAAAGTATTATTAATTTAACTTGAGATTGTTTTTATATCCTTTTTTTGCATGTGTGCATGAAATTCCTATTAAAGTATTAGGTATATTTATTCCTCCCCACACTTTGTACTTCCTTTGTCAGGTATTTTTATTATTCATAATTCTTGATATTACTATCTTTACATCACCAGTTTTATTTAAATTTGCCATACTTTTATCTTTTTCAGTGTTCTTATGTCTTCATTTATTATTGAAAATACAATTGAGATAACTTTTCTTTTGCCCCAATAATTTTTTTGGTATTTCTGTTAGTGTAGATTATTCTTCTGGAGGTAGGAGGACTCTTAGGTAAAATTCAACTTGTTTTCAATATACTTTAGGTGGATATTTAATTACAGCTTACCATTTATTTCTTTTCAGTAATTTAAAATATATCACCTGTTGTACTTTTGTTTTACCATTTATGTTTAAAAATTGGATGCTGTTATTATTGCTTCTTATTTGAAAGCAATGCTTTAGTTTTCTCTGATTGCTTTTAACAGTTTTCTATTTCTGAGTGAATTTTGGTGATTTCCTATAGTTTGTCTAGGACTGACTCTTTAATATTTATCATTCCTGTCTCTGTAGCATTCTGTTTTTTTATTTTATCAATTTTAGAAGAGTCACAATAGTGTGTCTTCAAACAAAACTTACCACCTTCTTTTCTCTTTGCTCTTTCTAGGATTTCAGTTACAGGTCTACATTTTTTTGTTTTACTTATATATATATGACAATCTTTTTTACATTTTTATTCATATTCACTTCATTAGGAGCCAATATTTTCTATTGACTTATCTTCCATTCTGCTCATACTTTATTCAGCTGTATCTCTGTTAAAAACCTGGAGTACTTTTCCTGATCATTTCCTCCTAGTCCGGAGCTGAACAGACCTTTTTCTTCCCTTTTTGGCAGAGATTGCTCTTGCTTACGCAGCCTCTCTCTCTGCAGAATAATAATTTGGAAAGTACTATACAGGCAATGAGTCACCTAATTTTATGATCACCTCTTCATTACTGCCATAGCTTTGAGATTTTTGTCTTTAAATTCCAAGCTACTGTGGTAGCTCTGAATTCTAATTTTTGTTTGTACCATTTTGTGCTACTTCAGAAAGCTCTGAGATACATTTTTGACAGCAACAGCCCAGTGTGGATGACAAGCTTACAAATACGTTAAGAAGAGAAGTGGCAGACAAACAGTGCTGGAGTCTTTTCTTTGTGTTTTTGTTCTCTTGGGAATTTTGGGCTCTTCAGTTCAGTCGCTCAGTCGTGTCTGACTCCTTGTGACCCCATGAACCACAGCACACCAGGCCTCCCTGTCCACCACCAACTCCCAGAGTCCACCCAAACCCATATCCATTGTGTCAGTTATGCCATCCAACCATCTCATCCTCTGTCATCCCCTTCTCCTCCTACCCTCAATCTTTCCCAGTATCAGGGTCTTTTCAAATGAGTCAGCTTTCTGCATCAGGTGGCCAAAGTATTGGAGTTTCAGCTTCAACATCAGTCCCTCCAATGAATACCCAGAACTGATCTCCTTTAGGATGGAATGGTTGGATCTCCTTACAGTCCAAGGGACTCTCAAGAATCTTCTCCAACACCACAGTTCAAAAGCATCAGTTCTTTGGTGCTCAGCCTTCTTCACAGTCCAACTCTCACATCCATACATGACCACTGGAAAGACCATAGCCTTAACTAGATGGACATTTGTTGGCAAAGTAATGTCTCTGCTTTTTAATATGCTGTCTAGCTTGGTCGTAACTTTCTTTTCAAGGAGCAAGCATCTTTTAATTTCATGGCTGCAATGACCATCTGCAGTGATTTTGGGCCCAGAAAAACAAAGTCAGCCACTGTTTCCACTGTTTCTCCGTCTATTTGCTATGAAGTGATGGGACCGGATGCCATGAACTTAGTTTTCTTAATGTTGAACTTTAAGCCCACTTTTCCACTCTCTTCTTTCACTTTCATAAAAAGGCCCTTTAGTTCTTCTTTGCTTTCTGCCATAAGGGTGGTGTCATCTGCATATCTGAGGTTATTGATATTTCTCCCAGCAATCTTGATTCCAGTCCTGATTTCCTGAGTTGATTTCCAATGTCTTCAAACAGCAGTTTTCATTTTTATTTCAATTTTGTATTTACTCTTGTCGAGAGAGTTTGTCTGATATAAGCTATTCCACTATAACCAGAAAATGAAATCATCTAAATTTAGTTTTCAATCCTGTTAAAAAAGTGGGAAGGGATAATCAACAGTAAGCCTCAATTAAGAAAAACATTTTAACATTTTAGTTAGATAACTAAATTTAAAGAATGTCTAAAAAATAAAAACACAGTCTTTCATGACACATGCAGTTTTTGTAATTAATAATAAGGCTCATATTCTGCTGTGTAGGTAAAATCATCATAGTGTATAATGAGGAAAAGATACACATCACTTGAACAAATCAATAGCTTTTTAAATTTCTAAATCTATTTAATAGTTCAATAGTTTCTTCGAACTAAGCTTACTATTAAGCTAATTACCATCTTGAGATCAAACAAAATATTTTTAAATGGCATTAAACACTGATATTTGCATTTTATCTTCTCACAATTATGTAATGGTGCCTTTTGCTTTTTCATGATATTTGACTAGGTCATTCTATTTCAGAATCATCCTTCATCATGTAACAATTAGGCTTACTTCAAATAAACTCAGACATATGGTGAATGCTTTCTTCATTCTGGATAAATATAAGCAAGTTTCTAGTTTCATACTTCAGCCTCTGGTTTGCATTTTACCCATGGCCCTCTTATTGATAGTTTAGTTTTAATATTTCTTTATTCTGCAGAGAAGACACACTGTGTGAAAGTTGATAAGGTTCAAGTATCAAGCCTCACGTTATTATTTTTGTCCTGACAAAATTCTCTTTCAACTACTGGGACAAACGCCAATTTGGGGCTGCTCTTTAAGGCTTATTTCCTCTTGGTATGACAGAATCCAGAACACTGTACAGGAGACAGGGATCAAGACCACCCCCATGGAAAAGAAATGCAAAAAAGCAAAATGGCTGTCTGGGGAGGCCTTACAAATAGCTGTGAAAAGAAGAGAAGTGAAAAGCAAAGGAGAAAAGGAAAGATACAAGCATCTGAATGCAGAGTTCCAAAGAATAGCAAGAAGAGATAAGAAAGCCTTCCTCAGTGATCAATGCAAATAAATAGAGGAAAACAACAGAATGGAAAAGACTAGAGATCTCTTCAAGAAAATTAGAGATACCAAGGGAACATTTCATGCAAAGATGGGCTCAATAAAGGACAGAAATGGTATGGACCCAACAGAAGCAGAAGATATGAAGAAGAGGTGGAAAGAATACACAGAAGAACTGTACAAAAAAGATCTTTACGACCCAGATAATCATGATGGTGTGATCACTGACCTAGAGCCAGACATCCTGGAATGTGAAGTCAAGTGGGCCTTAGAAAGCATCACTATGAACAAAGCTAGTAGAGGTGATGGAATTCCAGTTGAGCTCTTTCAAAGCCTGAAAGATGATGCTGTGAAAGTGCTGCACTCAATATGCCAGAAAATTTGGAAAACTCAACTGTGGCCACAGGACTGGAAAAGGTCACTTTTCATTCCGATCCCAAGAAAGGCAATGCCAAAGAATGCTCAAACTACCGCACAATTGCACTCATCTCACATGCTAGTAAAGTAACACTCAAAATTCTCCAAGCCAGGCTTCAGCAATATGTGAACCATGAACTTCCAGATTTTCAAGCTGGTTTTAGAAAAGGCAGAGGAACCAGAGATCAAATTGCCAACATCTGCTGGATCATCGAAAAAGCAAGAGAGTTCCAGAAAAACATCTACTTCTGCTTTATTGACTATGCCAAAGCCTTTGACTGCGTGGATCACAATAAACTGTGGAAAATTCTGAAAGACATGGGAATACCAGACCACCTGACGTGCCTCTTGAGAAATCTGTATGCAGGTCAGGAAGCAACAGGTAGAACTGGACATGGAACAACAGACTGGTTCCAAATAGGAAAAGGAGTACGTCAAGGCTGTATATTGTCACCCTGTTTATTTAACTTGTATGCAGAGTACATCATGAGAAACGCTGGACTGGAAGAAACACAAGCTGGAATCAAGATTGCCAGGAGAAATATCAATAACCACAGATATACAGATGACATCACCCTTATGGCAGAAAGTGAAGAGGAACTAAAAGCCTCTTGATGAAAGTGAGAGTGGAGAGTGAAAAAGTTGGCTTAAAACTCAACATTCAGAAAACGAAGATCATGGCATCCAGTCCCATCACTTCATGGGAAATAGATGGGGAAACAGTGGAAACAGTGTCAGACTTTATTTTTCTGGGGTCCAAAATCACTACATATGGTGACTGCAGCCATGAAATTCAAAGACGTTTACTCCTTGGAAGGAAAGTTATGACCAACCTAGATAGCATATTGAAAAGCAGAGACATTACTTTGTCAACAAAGGTCCGTCTAGTCAAGGCTATGGTTTTTCCTGTGGTCATGTATGGATGTGAGAGTTGGACTGTGAAGAAGGCTGAGCGCCGAAGAATTGATGCCTTTGAACTGTGGTGTTGGAGAAGACTCTTGAGAGTCCCTTGGACTGCAAGGAGATCCAACCAGTCCATTCTGAAGGAGATCAGCCCTGGGATTTCTTTGGAAGGAATGATGCTGAAGCTGAAACTCCAGTACTTTGGCCACCTCATTCGAAGAGTTGACTCATTGGAAAAGACTCTGATGCTGGGAGGGATTGGGGGCAGGAGGAGAAAGGGACGACAGAGGATGAGATGGCTGGATGGCATCACTGACTCGATGGACGTGAGTCAGTGATGCCATCCAGCCATCTCATGAGTCTGAGTGAACTCTGGGAGTTGGTGATGGACAGGGAGGCCTGGCGTGCTGTGATTCATGGTGTCGCAAAGATTCGGACACAACTGAGTGACTGATCTGATCTCATCTGATATATAATAATTTTTGTGACTTTGTTGTATTTAATATTGCATTTTTGAGAATCTAACCTCTACTCTAGATTTTTAATCTTTGCCTTTTGGTATTTGTTATCAATTTTGTACCTTTAAGAACCCAATCTTCACTACCCATTTTTACTTGGGAGCGAGATTACTGGCTTGATTGCTCTCTCCCCCTTTTGACTCTCCTTTTTGTCCACCAGGTTGCCTCTATCTACTCCTTCCCCCTTCTCTTCTCTACCCAACTCTGTGAATCTCTTTGTGTGTTCCAGGCTGTGGAGAACACTTAGGGAACTGATTAGTGGCTGGATCTGTCTCTCTTCCTTTGATTCCCCCTTTTATCCTCCAGGCCACCTCTGTCTCCTTCCTCCCTCTTCTCTTCTCTGTGTAACTCCATGAACATCTCTGAGGGATCCAGACTGTGGAGAGCACATAGGGAAGTGATTACTGGATAGCTTGCTCTCGCCCCTTTTGATTCCCTCTCTTCTCCTCCTGGTCACCTCTATCTCCCTCCTCCCTCTTCTCTTCTCCATGTAACCCTGTGAACCTCTCTGGGTGTCCCTCACTGTGGAGAAACTTTTACATCATTAACCTAGATGTTTTATCATTGATGCTATATATATGGAGAAGTCTTGAGGCTACTGTAAGAATAAGACTGAAAACCAGAGGCAGGACGCTTAAGTCCAAATCCTGAGAATACCAGAGAACCCCTGACTCCAGGGAACATTAATCGACAGGAGTTCATCAAAAGCCTCCATACCTACACTGAAACCAAGCACCACCCAAGGGCCAACAAGTTCCAGAGCAAGACATACCGTGCAAATTCTCCAGCAACACAGGAACATAGCCCTGAGCTTCAATATACAGGCTGCCCAAAGTCACTCCAAACCCATAGACATCTCTAAACTCACTACTGGACACTTCATTGCACTCCACAGAGAAGATAACACCAGAACATCGACACAAGCTTCCTTAACCAGGAATCCTTGACAAGCCAACTGTCCAATCCCCCCAACAGCGAGGAACCTCCACAATAAAGATGAACCACAAATTGCCAGAATACAGCAAGGCCACCCCAAACACAGCAATATAAAAAGGATGAAAAGGCAGAGAAATAACCAGCAGGTAAAGGAACAGGATAAATGCCCACCAAACCAAAGAGGAGGAGATAGGGAATCTACCTAATAAAGAATCCCAAATAATGATACTGATAAGGATCCAAACTCTTGAAAACAAAATGGAATCACAGATAAACAGCCTGGAGGCAAGGATTGAGAAGATGCAAGAAAGGTTTAACAAGGACCTAGAAAAATAAAAAAAGAATCAATATATAATGAATAATGCAATAGATGAGATCAAAAGCACTCTGGAGAGAACCAACAGTAGAATAATAGAGGCAGAAGATAGTGTAAGTGAGGTAGAAGATAGAATGGTAGAAATAAATGAAGCAGAGAGGAAAAGAGAAAAAAGAATTAAAACAAATGAGGACAATCTCAGAGACCTCTGGGACAATGTGAAACACCCCAACATTTGAATCATAGGAGTCCCAGAAGAGGAAGATAAAGAGAAAGGCCATGAAAAAATACTTGAGGAGATAATAGTCGAAAACTTCCCTAATATGGGGAAGGATAGTCACCCAAGTCCAAGAAATCCAGAGAGTCGAAAATAAGATAAACCCAAGGAGAAATACCCCAGTTCCGTTCAGTTCAGTTCAGTCGCTCAGTCTTCTCCGACTCTTCGTGACTCCATGAATTGCAGCATGCAAGGCCTCCCTGTCCATCACCAGCTCCCGGAGTACACTCAAACTCAAGTCCATAGAGTCGGTGATGCCATCCAGCCATCTCATCCTCTGTCATCGCCTTCTCCTCCTGCCCCCAATCCCTTCGAGCATCAGAGTCTTTTCCAATGAGTCAACTCTTCCCATGAGGTGGCCAAAGTACTGGAGTTTTAACTTTAGCATCATTCCTTCCAAAGAACACCAGGACTGATCTCCTTTGGAATGGACTGATTGGATCTCCTTGCAGTCCAAGGGACTCTCAAGAGTCTTCTCCAACACCACAGCTCAAAAGCATCAATTCTTTGGGGCTCAGCTTTCTTCACAGTCCAACTCTCACATCCATATATAACTACTGGAAAAACCATAGCCTTGACTAGACAGACCTTTGTTGGCAAAGTAATGTCTCTGCTTTTGAATATGCTGTCTAGCTTGGTCATAACTTTCCTTCAAAGGAGTACGCGTCTTTTAATTTCATGGCTGAAATCACCATCTGCAGTAATTTTGGAGCCCCCAAAAATAAAGTCTGACACTGTTTCCACTGTTTCCCCATCTATTTCCCATGAAGTAATGGGACCAGATGCCATGATCTTAATTTTCTGAATGTTGAGTTTTAAGCCAACTTTTTCACTCTCCTCTTTCACTTTCATCAAGAGGCTTTTCAGTTCCTCTTTACTTTCTGCCATAAGGCTGGTGTCATCTGCATATCTGAGGTTACTGATATTTCTCCCAGCAATCTTGATTCCAGCTTGTGCTTCTTCCAGCCCAGCATTTCTCATGATGTACTCTGCATATAAGTTAAACAAGCAGGGTAAAAATATACAACTTTGACGTACTCCCTTTCCTATTTGGAACCAGTCTGTTGTTCCATGTCCAGTTCTAACTGTTGCTTCTTGACCCTCATATAGGTTTCTCAAGAGGCAGGTCAGGTGTCCTGGTATTCTCATCTCTTGAAGAATGTTCCACAGTTTATTGTGAGCCACAGAGTCAAAGGCTTTGTCATAGTCAATAAAGCAGAAATAGATGTTTTTCTGGAACTCTCTTGCTTTTTCGATGATCCAGCAGATACTGGCAATTTGATCTCTGGTTCCTCTGCCTTTTTTAAAACCAGCTTGAACATCTGGAAGTTCACGGTTCACGTATTGCTGTTGTCTGGCTTGGAGAATTTTGAGCATTATTTTATTAGCGTGTGAGATTAGTGCAATTGTGCGGTAGTTTGAGCATTCTTTGGCATTGCCTTTCTTTGGGATTGGAATGAAAACTGACCTTTTCCAGTCCTGTGGCCACTGCTGAGTTTCCCAAATTTGCTGGCATCTTGAATGCATCATTTTCACAGCATCATCTTTCAGGGTTTGAAATAGCTCCACTGGAATTCCATCAGCTCCACTACTTTTTTTCATAGTGATGCTTTCTAAGGCCCACTTGACTTCACATTCCAGGATGTCTGGCTCTAGGTCAGTGATCACACCATCATGATTATCTTGGTCATAAAGATCTTTTTTGTACAGTTCTTCTGTATATTCCTGCCACCTCTTCTTGATATCTTCTACTTCTGTTAGGTCCATACCATTTCTGTCCTTTATTGAGCCCATCTTTGCATGAAATGTTCCCTTGGTATCTCTAATTTTCTTGAAGAGATCTCTAGTCTTTCCCATTCTGTTGTTTTCCTCTATTTCTTTGCATTGATCGCTGAGGAAGGCTTTCTTATCTATTCTTGCTATTCTTTGGAACTCTGTATTCAGATGCTTATATCTTTCCTTTTCTGCTTTGCTTTTCACTTCTCTTCTTTTCACAGCTATTTGTAAGGCCTCCCCAGACAGCCATTTTGCTTTTTTGCATTTCTTTTCCATGGGGGTGGCCTTGATCCCTGTCTCCCTGAATTGTCTAGTGGTTTTCCCCCACTTTGTTCAATTTCCGTTTGAACTTGGCAATAAGGCATTCATGGTCTGAGCCACAGTCAGCTCCTGGCCTTGTTTTTGCTGACTGTGTAGAGCTTCTCCATCTTTGGCTGCAAAGAATATAATCAATCTGATTTCGGTGTTGACCATCTGGTGATGTCAATGTGTAGAGTCTTCTCTTGTGTTGTTGGAAGAGGGTGTTTGCTATGACCAGTACATTCTTCTTGGCAAAACTCTATTAGCCTTTGCTCTGCTTCATTCTGTATCCCAAGGCCAAATTTGCCTGTTACTCCAGGTTTTTCTTGACTTCCAAGGAGCGGTGGCTTCGCGGGCCCAGGAGGGCCGAAAGAAGCTAGTCCACATTCAAGGTCAAGAGTAGCGGTGGTGAGGAGATATCTGACATCCAAGGTAAGGAGCAGCGGCTGCGCTTTGCTGGAGCAGCCTTGAAGAGATACCCCACACCCAAGGTAAGAGAAACCCAAGTAAGATGGTAGGTGTTGCAAGAGGGCATCAGAGGGCAGGCACACTGAAACCATAATCACAGAAAACTAGTCAATCTACTCACATTAGAAGCACAGCCTTGTCTAACTCAATGAAACTAAGCCATGCCCTGTGGGACCACCCAAGACAGGCAGGTCATGGTGGAGAGGTCTGACGGAATGTGGTCCACTGGAGAAAGGAATGGCAAACCACTTCAGTATTCTTGCCTTGCGCACCCCATGAACAGTATGAAAAGGCAAAATGATAGGATACTGAAAGAGGAGCTCCCCAGGTCGGTAGGTACCCAATATGCTACTGGAGATCAGTGGAGAAATAACTCCAGAAAGAATGAAGTGATGGAGCCAAAGCAAAAACGACACCCAGTTGTGGATGTTACTGGTGATAGAAGCAAGGTCCGATGCTGTAAAGAGCAATATTGCATAGGAACCTGGAATGTCAGGTCCATGAATCAAGGCAATTGGAAGTGGTCAAACAGGAGATGGCAAGAGAGAACATTGACATTCTAGGAATCAGTGAACTAAAATGAACTGGAATGGGTGAATTTAACTCAGATGATCATTATATCTACTACTGTGGGCAGGAATCCCTTAGAAGAAATGGAGTAGCCATCATGGTCAACAAAAGAGTCCGAAATGCTGTATTTGGATGCAATCTCAAAAACAACAGAATGATCTCTGTTCTTTTCCAAGGCAAACCATTCAATATCACAATAATCCAAGACTGTGCCCCAACCAGTAACCCTGAAGAAGCTGAAGTTGAACGGTTCTATGAAGACCTACCAGAGAAGGCAATGGCACCCCACTCCAGTACTCTTGCCTGGAAAATCCCATGGATGGAGGAGCCTGGTAGGCTGTCGTTCATGGGTTCGCTAAGAGTTGGGCACGACTGAGCGACTTCACTTTCACTTTTCACGCATTGGAGAAGGAAATGACAACCCACTCCAGTATTCTTGCCTGGAGAATCCCAGGGACGGGGGAGCCTGGTGGGCTGCCATCTATGGGGTCGCACAGAGTCGGACATGACTGAAGCGACTTAGCAGCAGCAGCATGAAGACCTACAAGACCTTTTACAACTAACTCCCAAAAAAGATGTCTTTTTCAATATAGGGGACTGGAATTCAAAAGTAGGAAGCAAGAAACACCTGGAGTAACAGGAAAATTTGGCCTTGGAATATGAAACACCCCAAGACACATATTAATCAAATTAACAAAGATCAAACACAAAGAACAAAAATTAAAAGCAGCAATGGGAAAACAACAAATAACACACAAGGGGATTCCCATAAGGAAAACAGCTGATCTTTCAATAGAAACTCTTCAGGCCAGAAGGGAATGGCAGGACATACTTAAAGTGATGAAAGAGAAAAACTTATAGCCCATATTACTGTTCCCAGAAAGGATCTTGTTCAAATATGAAGGAAAAATCAAAATCTTTTCCTCAAGCAAACCTGAGAGAATTCAGCACCACCAAACCTGCTCTCCAACAAATGCTAAAGGATCTTCTCTAGACAGGAAACACAGAAAAGGTGTATAAACTTGAACCCAAAACAACAAAGTAAATGACAAAAGGATCATACTTATCAATAATTACCTTAAATGTAAATGGGTTGAGTGCCCTAACCAAAAGACAAAGACTGGCTGAATGGATACAAAAACAAGATCCCTATATATGTTGTCTACAAGAGACCCACCTTGAAACAAGGGACACATACATACTGAAAGTGAAGGGCTGGAAAAAGATATGCCATGCAAATAGAGACCAAAAGAAAGCAGGAGTAACAATACTCATATAAGATAAAATAGACTTTAAAACAAAGGCTGTGAAAAGAGACAAAGATGGACACTACATAATGATCAAAGGATCAATCTAAGAATAAGATATAACAATTATAAATATTTATGCACCCAACATAGGAGCACCACAATACGTAAGCCAAATGCTAACAAGTTTGAAAGGGGAAATTGACAATAACACAATAATAGTGGGTGACTTTAATACCCACTCACAACTATGGATATATCAACTAAACAGAAGATTAACAAGAAAACACAAACTCTAAATGATACAATAGACCAGTTAGACCTAATTGATATCCATAGGACATTTCACCACAAAACAATGAATTTCACCTTTTTCTCAAGTGCACATGGAACTTTCTCCAGGATAGACCACATCCTGGGCCATAAATCTAGCCTTGGTAAATTCAAAATAATTGAAATCATTCCAAGCATCTTTTCTGACCACAATGCAGTAAGATTAGATGTCAATTACAGAAGAAAAACTATTAATAATTCCAACATATGGAGGCTGAACAATACGCTGCTGAATAACCAACAAATCACAGAAGAAATAAAAAAAGAAGTCAAAATATGCATAGAAATGAATGAAAATGAAAACACAACAACCCAAAACCTATGAGACACTGTAAAAGCAGTGCTAAAGGGAAGGGTCACAGCAATACAGGTTTACCTCAAGAAACAAGAAAAAGTCAAATAAATAACCTAACTCTACAGGTAAAGCAACTAGAAAAGGAAGAAATGAAGAGCCCCAGGGTTGGTTAGTAGAAGGAAAGAAATCTTAAAAATCAGGGCAGAAATAAATGCAAAAGAAACAAAAGAGACCATAGCAAAAATTAACAAAGCCAAAAGCTTTATCTTTGAGAAGATAAACAAAATTGAAAAACCATTAGTCAGACTCATCAAGAAACAAAGGGAGAGAATCAAATCAACAAAATTAGACATGAAAATGGAGAGATCACAACAGACAACACAGAAATACAAAGGATCATAAGAAACTACTATCCGCAACTACATTCCAATAAAATAGACAACGTGGAAGAAATGGACAAATTCTTAGAAAAGTACAGCTTTCCAAAACTGAACCAGGAAACCATAGAAAATCTTAACAGACCCATCACAAGCACTGAAATTGAAACTGTAATCAGAAATCTTCCAGTAAACAAAAGCCCAGGTCCAGACGGTTTCACAGCTGAATTCTATCAAAAATTTAGAGAAGAGCTAACACCTATCCTACTCAAAATCTTCCAGAAAATTGCAGAGGAAGGTAAACGTCCAAACTCATTCTATGAGGCCACCATCACCCTAATACCAAAACCTGACAAAGATGCCACAAAAAAAGAAAACTATGGGCCAATATCAATGATGAACATAGATACAAAAGTCCTTAACAAAATTCAAGAGAACAGAATCCAACAACATATTAAAAACATCATACATTATGACCAAGTGGGCTTTATCCCAGGGATGCAAGGATTCTTCAATATCTGCAAATCAATCAACGTGCTACACCACACTAACAAATTGAAAGATAAAAACCATATGATTATCTCAATAGATGCAGAGAAAGCCTTTGACAAAATTCAACATGCATTTATGATAAAAACCCTCCAGAAAGCAGGCATAGAAGGAATATACCTCAACATAATAAAAGCCATATATGACAAACCCACAGCAAATATTATCCTCAATGGTGAAAAATTGAAAGCATTTCCCCTAAAGTCAAGAATAAGACAAGAATGCCCACTCTCACCACTATTATTCAACATAGTTTTGAAAGTTTTGGCTACAGCAATTGAAGAAGGAAAAGAAATAAAAGGAATCCAGATTGGAAAAAAAAAGTAAAATTCTCACTGTTTGCAGATGACACGATCCTCTACATAAAAAACCCTAAAGTAATTTTCACCAGAAAATTACTAGAGCTAATCAATGAATATAGTAAAGTTGCAGAATATAAAATTAACACAAGAAATATCTTGCATTACTATACACTAACGATAAGAAAACAGAAAGAGAAATTAAGGAAACAATTCCATCTACCATTGGAACAAAGGGAATAAAATATTGAGATATATATGTACCTAAAGAAACAAAAGCCCTATATACAGAAAACCATAAAACATTGGTGAAAAAAATCAAAGAGGGCACAAATAGATGGAGAAATATACCATGTTCATGGATCGGAATAATCAGTATAGTGAAAATGAGTATACTACCCAAAGCAATCTATAGATTCAATGCAATCTCTATCAAGCTACCAACAGTATTTTTCACAGAACTAGAAAAAATAATTTCACAATTTGTATGGAAATACAAAAAAACCTCAAATAGCCAAAGCAATCTTGAGAAAGAAGAATGGAACTGGAAGAATCAACCTGTCTGACTTCAGGCTCTACTAAAAAGCCACAGTCATCAAGACAGTATGGTACTGGCACAAAGACAGAAATATAAATCAATGGAACAAAATAGAAAACCCAGAGATAAATCTACGCACCTATGGACACCTTATCTTTGACAAAGGAGGTAAGAATATACAATGGAGAGAAGACAATCTCTTTAACAAGAGGTGCCAGGAAAACTGGTCAACCACTTGTAAAAATGAAACTAGAACACTTTCTAACACCATATACAAAAATAAACTCTAAATGGATTAAAGATCTAAATGTTAGGCCAGAAAGATAAAACTCCTAGAGGAAAACAAAACTACTAGAGGCAAAACACTCTCTGACATAAATCACAGCAGGATCCTCTATGACCCACCTCCCAGAATATTGGCAATAAAAGCAAAAATAAACAAATGGGACCTAATTAAACTTAAAAGCTTTCGCACAATGAAGGAAACTACAAGCAAGGTGAAAAGACAGCCTTCAGAATGGGAGGAAATAATAGCAAATGAAGCAACTGACAAAGAATTAATCTCAAAAATATACAAGCAACTCCTGCAGCTCAATTCCAGAGAAATAAACGACCCAATCAAAAAATGGGCCAAAGAACTAAACAGACATTTCCCCAAAGAAGACATGAAGATATATAACAAACATGAAAAGATGCTCAACACTACTCATTATCAGAGAACTGCAAAACAAAAACACAAATACATACCATTTCACGCCAGTCAGAATGGCTGCTATCCAAAATTCTACAAGCAATAAATGCTGGAGAGGGTGCAGAGAAAAGAGAACCCTCTTATACTGTTGGTGGGAATGCAAACTAGTACAGTCATTATGGAGAGCAGTATGGAGATTCCTTAAAAAACTGGGAATAGAATTGCCATATGACCCAGCAATCCCACTGCTGGGCATACACACCAAGGAAACCAGAATTGAAAGAGACATGTGTACCCCAATGTTCATTACAGCACTGTTTATAATAGCCAAGACATGGAAGCAACCTAGATGTCCATCAGCAGACGAATGGATAAGAAAGCTGTGGAACATATACACAATGGAGGATTACTCAGCCATTAAAAAGAATACATTTGAATCAGGTCTAATGAAGTGGATGAAACTGCAGCCTAATATACAGAGTGAAGTAAGCCAGAAAGAAAAACACCAATAGAGTTATACTAATGCATATATATGGAATTTAGAAAGACGGTAACGATAACCCTATATGCGAGAGAGCAAAAGAGACACAGATGTATAGAACAGTCTTTTGGACTCTGTGGGAGAGGGCAAGGGTGGGATGATTTGGGAGAATGACATTGAAACATGTATATTATCATATGTGAAACGAATCGCCAGTCCAGGTTCAATGCATGAGACAGGGTTTGGGGCTGGTGCACTGGGATGACCCAGAGGGATAGGATGGGGAGGGAGGTGGTAGGGGGGTTCAGGATGGGGAACACATGTACACCCATGGTGGATTCATGTCAATGTATGGCAAAACCAGTACAATATTGTAAAGTAATTAGCCTCCAATCAAAATAAATAAATTTATATTAAAAAAAAAACTTACTTCTTAAACTTTTATTTATTAAGTAAATTTCTCAGCAGGAAAATTTTAAGCCGATTTAAACTTAAATAGGCTTAAAATAAATGCTAAAATATTTATTTAATATATAATATTAAAATATTATATATTAAATATATAATATAATATTTATTTACTATATAATATTAAAATATTTATTTTTAAATAAAATAAATACTAAGAATAAATATTTTAAAACAGATATTAAGTTCTTATTAAATTTAAAATATGTCAAAATATTTCGAATTATGAATCCTGGGAAATTAAGAATAAATTTGTAATGTCACTTGAATGAGTAGGCCTATACAAAAGCAAAAGTGGATACAGATAATCATTTAGTAATATTGAAGCACATTAATTTGAAAATATAAAAATTTAATTATAAATTAAATATGAAATATGCATGAGGATTCCCTTAGATTGTTAAATGCCTATCAAAAAAACTTATCTTTAATAATATGTTCTTTGTTGTTCAGATCAGGGGAGAAAAATAGATTTTTGCCCTGAAGAAACTTGAGGTAGATATCATTAATAAAAGATATCCTGAATCAATTGTGAAACATTGATTCTTCAAGAGATGTCTTCATTATTTAGTATACTAGCATTCTTCAACACAGTTGACTTAAATCAAGATAAATTTCTTGTATTTATACAGTGCTTTCCAATGAATAAAAATGTTTCCCTACATTATTTTATTTTATTCCTATCCCAAAGAAAGGCAATGCTAAAGAATGCTCAAACTACCGCACAATTGCACTCATCTCACACACTAGTAAAGTAATGCTCAAAATTCTCCAAGCCAGGCTTCAGCAATATGTGAACCGTGAACTTCCTGATGTGCAAGTTGGTTTTAGAAAAGGCAGAGGAACCAGAGATCAAATTCCCAACATCCACTGGATCATGGAAAAAGCAAGAGAGTTCCAGAAAAACATCTATTTCTGCTTTATTGACTATGCCAAAGCCTTTGACTGGGTGGATCACAATAAACTGTGGAAAATTCTGAAAGAGATGGGAATACCAGACCACCTGACCTGCCTCTTGAGAAATTTGTATGCAGGTCAGGAAGCAACAGTTAGAACTGGACATGAAACAACAGACTGGTTCCAAATAGGAAAAGGAGTACGTCAAGTCCCTACATTGTCACCCTGTTTATTTAACTTATATGCAGAGCACATCATGAGAAACGCTGGACTGGAAGAAACACAGGGTGGAATCAAGATTGCCAGGAGAAATATCAATAACCTCATATATGCAGATGATACCACCCTTATGGCAGAAAGTGAAGAGGAACTCAAAAGCCTCTTGATGAAAGTGAAAGTGGAGAGTGAAAAAGTTGGCTTAAAGCTCAACATTCAGAAAACGAAGATCATGGCATCCAGTCCCATCACTTCATGGGAAATAGACGGGGAAACAGTGGAAAGAGTGTCAGACTTTATTTTTCTGGGCTCCAAAGTCACTGCAGATGGTGACTGCAGCCATGAAATTAAAAGACGCTTACTCCTTGGAAGGAAAGTTATGACCAACCTAGATAGCATATTCAAAAGCAGAGACATTACTTTGTCAACAAAGGTTCATCTAGTCAAGGCTATGGTTTTTCCTGTGGGCATGTATGGATGTGAGAGTTAGACTGTGAAGAAGGCTGAGCGCCAAAGAATTGATGCTTTTGAACTGTAGTGTTGGAGGAGACTTTGGAGAGTCCCTTGGACTACAAGGAGATCCAACCAGTCCATTCTGAAGGAGATCAGCCCTGGGATTTCTCTGGAAGGAATGATGCTAAAGCTGAAACTCCAGTACTTTGCCCACCCCATGCAAAGAGTTGACTCATTGGAAAAGACTGACGCTGGGAGGGATTGGGGGCAGGAGGAGAAGGGGACGACAGAGGATGAGATGGCTGGATGACATCACTGACTCAATGGATGTGAGACTGAGTGAACTCCAGGAGTTGCTGATGGACAGGGAGGCCTGGCGTGCTGCGATTCATGGTGTCACAAAGAGTCGGACACGAGTGAGTGACTGATCTGATCTGATCTGATCTGATGGCATTTATGTGCTACATTAACACCTCTGTTTTAAAGGTAATTTTCATTGCCTAACATTACATGGAAAATAGAGAGCACAGTCTAGACTGGAATCCATATCTTTTGATTCTATGTTCAGTTTACTTGCTGTATATTGATTATGAAATATCACCACAATTAAGACTAATAAAGAAGAATATTCAGCACCTATGATTTTGAAATTGAGTAATTAGCATATGTTTTTAAAATGTTATGTACAAGGTTACAGAGTAGTCAAGGATAGTTTTCTTTACTGTAGCTCCATATGAGCTCATTATTTTTACAATCACTCCTGTGTCATATCAACTATGGCTGATTCTGCTCTCAAGTATAGAGCAAAGTAAGGAAAGTTATGTCCAACCTAGATAGCATATTCAAAAGCAGAGACATTACTTTGCCAACAAAGGTTCGTCTAGTCAAGGCTATGGTTTTTCCTGTGGTCATGCATGGATGTGAGATTTGGACTGTGAAGAAGGCTGAGTGCCGAAGAATTGATGCCTTTGAACTGTGGTGTTGGAGAAGACTCTTGAGAGTCCCTTGGATTGCAAGGAGATCCAACCAGTCCATTCTGAAGGAGATCAGCCCTGGGATTTCTTTGGAAGGAATGATGCTAAAGCTGAAACTCCAGTACTTTGGTCACCTCATGCGAAGTGTTGACTCATTGGAAAAGACTCTGATGCTGGGAGGGATTGGGGGCAAGAGGAGAAGGGGACGACAGAGGATGAGATCATTGGATGGCATCACTGACTCGATGAACATGAGTCTGAGTGAACTCCGGGAGTTGGTGATGGACAGGGAGGCCTGTCGTGCTGCAATTCATGGGGTCTCAAAGAGTAGGACACGACTGAGCTACTGAACTGAACTGAACTGAAGAGCTACTTTGCTAATTTACAGGCTTATTTTAAAAATCAACATATTTCCAAGCACCAGTTTACACATTTATTCTCTCCTTGATCTGCTTTTCTATGCATATTTTTGTTTAGATGGATATAAAACTATTCATTCATAATAAGAGATAAAGCCCAGGGACATCGCAATGGCTTTATCTTTCTTGTTCACGATATAAAAGTAATATATCTAGAGAACAGTTTGAATCCCTTAGCCCTTTACATAAAATACATTTATTGTCCCAATTGTCTAATAAGTAAAATCTATCACAATTTAGAGGCCGTCAAACTGAATAGATACATAATTGGGACTTTGCATTCATCTCCTTCTATTCAATATTTCCTCCCCTGTTCCTTTGATCATGCTCTTCCCTCTGAACTTTACATACAACTGCTGTTCATGCCATGTGTCTTTCATGACATGAATATCATATTTTCAAGCATAACTGCCTCAGGATCATAGATAATTGCCTTTTTGCATTTATGCCACTCTGCCAGTTATTTGTTTATTGACTTTCATCTCCTAATTCAAAATTCTTGCTTGCTCTGTAAATATGAATCTGTGCCCTTTAAGTATTTTTGCTTTGTCAGCTGGTACAGTGTTCAGCTTTATCAGTAGAGAGGGTTGGAGAGACATTGAAGGAGGTCCTAAAGGGCTCATGCAGAGTGGACACTCTCCAGCATCTGAGTTCTATAGGCTCAAAAGGCAAAGAATCTGCCTTCAGTGCAAGAGAAGTAGCATTGATCCCAGGGTTGGGAAGATCCCCTGGAGAAGGGACAGGCTACTCACACCAGTATTCTTGCCTGGAGAATTCCATGGACAAAGGAGTCTGGCAGGTTACAGTCCATGGGGTTGCAAAGAGTCGGACAGGAGTCAGCAACTAACACTGCAACTTTTCAGTTCTTAACTCCTGCAGTGCACCAAAGCCTATAGCATTCATCACCACATATCCACTTAGAGTGGTTTTGTACTAGAGTGTCTCCAGTGAGGTACCTCTCAGTGAAGAACTTTCCCCAGCATCTCAGTGAGTGAAAATGTGGCAAGTGCTAGAGGGTAGTTTCCCAACAAGTTTCTCCCTCTGTTGCACCAAAGTGAATTATCTTCCATCCAATTAGTCATGGCTTTTCCTCCCACATGGTCTGTACCTCAGCCCCGTGGTGCCTTTCCTTTGGGTGTTCAATCTTAGCCATAGAGGGTGTGGCTATTTTTATCTTTTCTGTACCTATATTGTTTAGCGTTGCTTTATTTCTTACAACCCTATGCCGTGTTACACCAATTCCTTGTAATAGCTATTATTTCTTCACATTGACCTTTTCTTGTTCAAGTTACTGTGTGGATTTTCTATCTTGATTGGACACAGACTACTAACATCAGCATTAATCATCAGCATTCCAAGAACATTTGCTAATTGAATAGATTTTACTTAATTCATACTACAACATCAAGCAACTCATCTCAATGTTCTCCTTGCAGGGTTCATTTAGGTGAGAAAAAGAAAAGTAAAATTACTGGACAATTCCCACTGGTGACAGGGATTGAGAAGCCAGTCCATCAGTAATAGGATGTATATGATGTAAGGTTATCTCAAAGTTAAAATTACAAATTTAGCAATATTTGAGTATTTCTTTCAAAGATCTTACCTTATTCTTACTGTGACTACAAGTGGGTGATTCCTGTTTTTTTACATTAAGATAATATTTACTTCTCATTAAAGTTAAGTATTGTATCATTCTCGGTCACTTAAGACATTTACAAGGTGGGATTTCCATCAGCTGAAAATTTAAAATAATTTGTTTACATATTTATTTTTAATTTAAAATCTCAAGTCAATTTTAATTCTTCAGCAAAGATTTAATTTACTTTTTCACACATGCTTCTGCTACATTATTAATTCTGGTTGAATATGCCATAATTCATCATGAAAGAATTACTTGGAGACATAAAAAATGCATTAAAGAACAGCTGCCATACTGCTGAAAGCATTGCATCAGGGCATGCACATGGTAGTGTGAAACAGAGAACTGATTAATTGTATATCCTTTTATAGTAATTCTTAACTTTATGATAATTGCCATCTATTCAAGAGCAGACTGTAGGATTTCCTTTATGCAATAAATTTACCAAACGGAATAAGAAATAATTAGGTTATTAACAGCTATGTGAATCACTGCAGGTTGAAGAATCTCAAATAGTAAATATTGTATTGAAGTTACAATTACCAATAAAAAGCCAAAGTCCAAACTATCATAAGTTAGGTAAACTATATGAAAATAATTGAAGCACCAAAGATTTTAATATTTTATCATTTTATTTTATTTTGAAGTTTTATTATATCCATATAATAAGTTTATTATTTGAAGTATAATGAGCTCCCATGCCAATTGCTTTCCTTCACATGTTATCAATCAAACGTGATCACTAATGCTAAAACAGTGATGAGCCATGTGAATCATTGAATGAAGTTGGAGGTGATTCTATAGAATGTACCTGATCATTATATATCTGATGAATGTTCAGATGGTAAAGGGTCCACCTGCAATGTGGGAGACCTGGGTTTGATCCCTGGGTTGAGAAGATCCCCTGGAGGAGGGCATGGCAACCTACTCCAGTTTTCTTGCCTCGAGAATCCCCATGGACAGAGGAGCCTGGTGGGCTACAGTCCATGGGGTCACAAAGATTCGGACACAACTAAGTGACAAAGCACAGCACAAATAAGAAACTGTGAAAAATTAAAGAACATGTGAAACAAAATAATAAAATATGAAAGGTACATAAATTTTCTTACTATTATTCAACATTCAACAAACATGTTTGCTTTGTGCTTTATTCCAGACAACTTTCTAAGATTTATGTGGCAATAAATATCTATTGATTTCATTTTCAAATAACTTTAAGTCAAATAGATTAATACATAAAAACATGTCATCCATGAGATTCTTCTCATTTAAGTCTTTCATTTGATTATCAAATTACCTGCACAATTGATATTTAGTTTAACTATGTTCAGTTCAGTTCAGTTCAGTTGCTCAGTCGTGTCTGACTCTTTGCGACCCCATGAATCGTGGCACACCAGGCCTCCCTGTCCATCACCAACTCCCGGAGTTCACTCAGACTCACATCCATCGAGTCAGTGATGCCATCCAGCCATCTCATCCTCTGTCGTCCCCTTCTCCTCTTGCCCCCAATCCCTCCCAGCATCAGAGTCTTTTCCAATGAGTCAACTCTTCGCATGAGGTGGCCAAAGTACTGGAGTTTCAGCTTTAGCATCATTCCTTCCAAAGAAATCCCAGGGCTGATCTTCAGAATGGACTGGTTGGATCTCCTTGCAGTCCAAGGGACTTTCAAAAGTCTTCTCCAACACCACAGTTCAAAAGCATCAATTCTTCAGCGCTCAGCCTTCTTCACAGTCCAACTCTTACATCCATGCATGACCACAGGAAAAACCATAGCCTTGACTAGACGGACCTTTGTTGACAAAGTAATGTCTCTGCTTTTGAATATGCTATCTAGGTTGGTCATAACTGTCCTTCCAAAGAGTAAGCATCTTTTAATTTCATGGCTGCAGTCACCATCTGCAGTGATTTTTGGAGCCCCCCAAAATAAAGTCTGGCACTGTTTCCACTGTTTCCCCATCTATTTGCCATGAAGTGATGGGACCAGATGCCGTGATCTTCGTTTTCTGAATGTTGAGCTTTAAGCCAACTTTTTCACTCTCCTCTTTCACTATCATCAAGAGGCTTTTTAGTTCCTCTTCACTTTCTGCCATAAGGGTGGTGTCATCTGAATCTCTGAGGTTATTGATATTTCTCCCAGCAATCTCAAAATATAATTTTACTTAACAAGCCAAACTATGATATAAAGAGAGATTCATTATTCTTATCAAAAAAAAATCTTCATTTTGAGTTTATTTTTGTGTACGGTGTTAGGAAGTGCTCTAATTTCATCATTTTACAAAGATGCTCAATATCACTCATTACTAGAGAAATACAAATCAAACTACAATGAGGTATCACTTCACACTGATCAAAATGATCATCATTAAAAAATCTGCAAGCAATAAATGTTGGAGAGGGTGTGGAGAGAAAAATGAACCCTTTGAACTATTGGTGGGAATTTAAATTGGTACAATCACAGTGGAAAAGAGCATGGAGATTCCTTAAAAACTAACAACAAAACTACCATATGACTCAGCAATCCCACTACTGGATATAAGTTCAGTTCAGTCACTGAGTCGGGTCTGACTCTTTGTGACCCCATGGACTACAGCACGCCAGGCTTTCCTGTCGATCACCAACTCACAGAGCCTAATCAAACTCATATCAATCGCATCAGTGATGTCATCAAACCATCTTAGTCTCTATCATCCCCTTCTCTTCCTGCCTTCAATTTTTCCCAGCGTCAGGGCCTTTTCCAATGAGTCAGTTCTTCACATCAGGTGGCCAACATATTGGAGTTTCAGCTTCAGTATCAGTCCTTCCAATGAATATTCAGGACTGATTTCCTTTAGGATGGACTGGTTGGATCTCCTTGCAAACCAAGGGACTCTCAAGAGTCTTATCGAGCACCACAGTTCAAAAGCATCAATTCTTCAGTGCTCAACTTTCTTAATAGTCCAAATCTCACATCCATATATTACTACTGGAAAAACCACAGCTTTGACTAGAAGGACCTTTGTTGGCAAAGTAATGTCTCTGCTTTTTAATATGCTTGTCTTGGTTGGTCATAACCTTTATTCCAAGGAGCAAGTGTCTTTTAATTTCATCACTGCAGTCACCATCTGCAGTGATTTTGGAGCCCCCAAGAATAAAGTCTGTCACTGCTTCTATTGTTTCACCATCTATTTGCCCTGAAGTGATGGGACTGGATACCATGATCTTTGTTTTCTGAATGTTGAGCTTTAAGCCAACTTTTTCACTCTCCTCTTTCACTTTCATCAAGAGGCTCTTTAGTTCCTCACTTTCTGCCATAAGGGTGGGTATCATCTGTGTATCTGGGGTTATTGATATTTCTCCCAGAAATCTTGATTCTAGCTTGTGCTTCTTCCAGTCTGGCATTGTGCATCATGTACTCTGCATATAAGTTAAACAAGTAGGGTAACAATATACAGCCTTGATTTACTCCTTTTCCTATTTGGAACCAGTCTGTTGTTCCAGGTCCAGTTCTAACTCTTTCTTCTTGACCTGCATACAGATTTATCAGGAGGCAGGTCAGGTGGTCTGGTATTCCCTTCTCTTTAAGAATTTTCCATTTTGTTGTGATCCACACAGTCAAAGGCTTTGGCGTGGACTATAAAGAAAAAATAGATGTTTTTCCAGCACTCTCTTGCTTTTTTGATGATCCAGCGGATGTTGGCAATCTAATCTCTGGTTCCTCTGCCTTTTCTAAAACCAGCTTGACCATCTGGAAGTTCACGGTTCATGAATTGCTGAAGCCTGGCTAGGAGAATTTTGAGCATTACCTTACTAGCATGTGAGATGAGTGCAGTTGTGTGGTAGTTTGAGCATTCTTTGGCATTGCCTTTCTTTGGGATTGAAATGAAAACTGACCTTTTCCAGTCCTGTGGTCAATGCTGAGTTTTCCAGGTTTGCTGGCATATTGAGTGCAGCACTTTCACAGCATCATCTTTTAGGATTTGAAATAGCTCAGCTTGAATTCTGTCACCTCCACTAGCTTTGTTTGCAGTGATGCTTCGTAAGGCCCACTTAACCCACATTCCAGGATGACTGGTTCTAGGTGAGTGATCATACCATCGTGGTTATCTGGGTCATGAAGATCTTTTTTTTGTATAGTTCTGTGTATTCTTGCCACCTCTTCTTAATATCTTTTGTTTCTGTTAGGTACTGTTTCTGTCCTTTATTGTGTCCATCTTTGCATGAAACATTCCCTTGGTAGCTCTAATAATCTTGAAGAGATCTCTAATCTTTCCTATTCTATTGTTTCCCTCTACTTCTTTGTTTTGATCACTGAGGAAGGCTTTCTTATCTCTCCTTGCTATGCTTTGGAAGTCTGCATTCAAATGGGTATATCTTTCATTTTCTCCTTGCCTTAGCTTCTCTTCTTTTCTCAGCTATTTGTAAGGCCTCCTCAGACATTTTGCCTTTTTGCATTTCTTTTTCTCATGGGTATATACCCAGATAAAACCATAATTCTAAAAGACATATGGACAGCAATGTTTGTTGTAGCATTATATACAATAGCCATGACATGGAAGCAACCTAGTTATCTATCAACAGATAAATGGATAAAGAATATGTGGTACTATAAATACAATGGAATATTACTCAGCCATAAAGAGGGGCAAAATTGAGTTAATTGTAGTGTGATGAATGAATCTAGAGTCTGTCATACAAAGTGATATAAGTCCAAAAGAAAAATATATCATATATTACTACATATATAAGAAATTTAGAAAATGATACCAATGAACCTATTTCCAGGATAGGAAGAGAGATGAAGACAGAGAATCTGAACTTGTGGACACAGTGGGGGAGGGAGAGGGTGGGACAACTAAGAGAAAACACTGATGTATACTCAATGCCATGTGTTAAATACGTAGTTTGTCAGAAGCTGCTATATAACACAGGGAGCTCATCTTGCTGCTCTGTGATGACCTAGAGGGGTTGGATAAGGAGGTGGGAGGGAGATTCAAGAGGGTAGAAATATTTGTATACTCATAACTGATTCACACTGTTGCACAGAAGAAACCAACACAACATTGTAAAAGCAATTATCTTATAATTAATTTTTTTTTAAATTTTCATGTTGGTCAAAATAAATAATAGCTGAAAGATAACTCATAAATTAAATTTAAAAGCTATGGAATATATTTAGTTCTTATTGCAAACCAATAATCTGTTTTTACCATATTACAACTGCTCATATTAGAATTTTAACAAATGTTTATTTAAATTGAATTGGTAATTCCTAGGTGTCATGCTGCTGCTAAGTCGCTTCAGTCGTGTCCGACTCTGTGCTACCCCAGAGACGGCAGCCCACCAGGCTCCCCCATCCCTGGGATTCTCCAGGCAAGAACACTGGAGTGGATTGCCATTTACTTCTCCAATGCATGAAAGTGAAAAGTGAAAGTGAAGTCGCTCAGTCGTGTCCGACTCTTAGCGACCCCATGGACTGCAGCCTACCAGGCTCCTCTGTCCATAGGATTTTCCAGGCAAGAGTACTGGAGTGGGTTGCCATTGCCTTCTCTGCCTAGGTGTCCTAGGAATGTAGTATTAGTTTTTTCCACATAGATTTTCACTTCTGTAAATAATCTCCCACTTTTAAACACAGCCTTGACACTAATCCTCTTTAAATTTTCTAAGAGACTTTATTTTTTAGAGAAATCTTCCGTTCATAGCAAAATCAGCCATGAAGTAACTTGCTAGGGTTTTGATAAGGATATGATGAAACTATAGATCAAGTTAGGAAGAATTTGTGCATACTAAGTCAATTCAGCTGTGTCTGACTGTGCGATCCTATGGACTGTAGCCCACCAGTGTCCTCTGTCCAGGGTCCTTTTGCCTGATTCTCCAGGCAGGAATACTGAAGTGGGTTGCTGTGCCCTTCTCCAGGGGACCTTCCTGACCCAGATATCAAACCCACATCTCTTACATCTCCTGCATTGGCAGGCATGTTATTTACCACTAGCTCCACCCAGGAAGAATTTGTGTCTTGACAATATTGAGTCTTCCTATCCATGACAAGGTATCCATTTATTGACTTAGTTCTTTGATTTGTTCATCAGAATTGTGTAGTATTCTTCCTATAGGTCTTTTACATATTTTATTAGACTTATACCTAAGTATATAAATTAAAGGACACTAATGTAAATGATACTGTGTTTTTAATTTCAACTCCATTTGTTCATAATGGTAAATAGGAAAGCAATTGACTTTTATATATTAACCTTGTATCCTTCAATATTCATATAATGCATATTGCTTACAAGAGGTTTCTTGTTGTTACTTTTGGATTTTTTACAAGGACAAGTGTTTCATCTGTGAACGAAGACATTTTTAGTTCTTCTTTCCTAGTACGTATACCTTTTATTTTTTTTTTTTCCTCACTGATTGTTTTAGCTAGATTTTTCAGTATTTTTTTTTATTCTTAGTTTATTGAGAGTTTTTATCATGGATCAGTGTTGAATTTTACTGTATATTTTTCTGTGTCTATTGTTATGATTATGTGATTTTTTTTTTTTTTTAACTTTTCAGTCTGTTAATGCAGTTAACTGATTTTCAAATGTTGAACTAGTCTTGCTTACCTAGGATAAATCCCACTTGGTCATGATGCATAAATATTTTTATATTTTGTTTGGATTAGAAAAAATTTTGTTGAGAATTTTTGCATCTATGTTTATGAAAGATACTGGTTTTCTTTACTTGTGATGAAAAGATATAGTTTTCTTTTCTTATAATGTCTTTTATTGGTTTGGTATTAGGGTAATCTGGCCTCATTGTATGAGTTAAGATTCTATTTGTTTCTTCTGAGAAAATTTATAAAGAATTGGTAAAATTTCTTCCTAAATGTTTGGACTGGGTGTTTTGTTTTGGAAGCTTATTAACTATTGATTAAATTTCTTTGATAGCTATAGGCCTATTCAGATTATCTCTGTATTCTTGGGTGAGACTGACAGATTGTGTTTTTCAAGAAACTGGTCCATATCACTTATCTAATTTGTGAAATAAGGTTGTTCATAGTATTCCTTGATTATCCTTTTTAAAATCCAAGTGATATATAGTAAAGCCCTTCCTTCCGTTTCTGCTATTACTAATTTGTATCTTTTTTCTAAGTTAGCTTTGCTAGGGGGTATTGATTATATTGGTTTTTCAATAACCAATTTTTCTCATTTGTTTAAATTTTCTCTTTTGGTTTTCTATTTGCAATTTCATTGATTCTGCTTAATTTTTATTAATTATCTTTTTTGCTTTCTTTCAACTTAGTTTGCTTTGCTTTTTTCAGTTCTCCAAAGTAAAACTTAAATCATTTATTTCTCTGTACTTTTAGGCATTATTTTTGTGATCATTGTCCTTAGGGTCATATAATTGCTGTATGCTGTGCTTAGTCACTCAGTCTAAGCACTCAGTTTTCCTAAGTCTAAGCGCTCAGGTTTCCTGCACTGCAGGTGGGTTCTTTATTGTCTGAGCCACCTGGGAAGCTAGTAAGGTATGAAATGATAAGTAAAATGTTTTTGAGTTTATCTTAAAACAAGTACACAAGAGAGTAAATTTGTTGTTATTGTGGTTGAAGAGTTAGGGAAAGTTTCAAATATTAATAAATAATTATGGAAGAGAAAACTAAAAGAAAGAAGAAGTGAACAAAAACAAGACAATTCAGGAATAAATGATTACGCTATGAACTGAGTAGCTGTATATTCCTTGAGCATTTAAATTTCTGTACAAGCAAGTTTATATTTACTATTCACAACCAGTTCTAACAAAAGCTATGTTCTCTTATCTTCTCAGGAAAAATAAAAATGAAAGATTGTTAAGGTAAAATGATAAATTAATTAATGTACAATTTAGATTATTTCATTTCAATTAAAAAACCTCTTGAATAACAAGGAACAGAAAAATTGAAAATATGCACTTATAATTGCTTTGATTTTGTATCACATATGAATAACATCTTTTGTAGTTAGACAAAATTCCTGTTAAGGCTTTTTATCAAACATAAAATTTGAATTCACTTGTCTTTTAATTTAAAAATATTTTGTGATATTAAATTCTTAAATAACTTATTCAGAAAGATGAGTGCTATTTTAGCTCTATTTTTTCTGTGAAGAAAAGAAATATATATATATATATATATATGTGTGTGTGTGTGTGTATATATATATATCTTATAAATTGCCACTATTGCATTATTAAAGCTTCTTTTATAACTTTGTTTCTTTAAAACATAAGCAGTTTTGGTCCAGGTAACCAAAAAACCAGTAGTGTTTTATCCATTCTGGTTCATAGTGTTGAAAAAATGTTAACTATACACTTAAAAATGAAAGAAAGAAGAGATTGTAAGGACCTAAGTAGAAAGAGAAATACCAAAGAAGCAAGAGTAACAAAAATTTGAATCCATTAGCAGCTTGGAACTGATAGACAACTCCTTACATATACAGGGGTTGGGCTTCCCTTGTAGCTCAGTTGGTAAGGACTCTGCCTGCAGTGCAGGAGACCTGGGTTCAATCCCCGGGTCAGGAAGATCCCCTGGAGAAGGAAAAGGCAACCCACTCCATTATCCTTGCCTGGAAAATCTCATGGACAGAGGAGCTTGGTTGGCTGCAGTCCATGGGGTCACAAAGAGTCAGGCACGACTGAGAGACTAACAATTACTTACTTACACATACAGGGGTGAGGTGAAGTGAGGAGACCAGGCTTCCTATATGATCTCTGGAACCTAGGGAAATACCAATGTCTGCTAATTACATTTGCTCTCAACTCGGGATGAAGCCATCATGTGCCACTTTGAATATTCAGAGGAAAAAGTATTCATTGTCACAAATGATAAGAATTTGGTCTGTGTTACATGTGAGTGCAAGGTCAAGACTGCTCATCTGCAAAGGGTAAGGTCCACCAAACAGCCTAACAGTATGATGCATGCTTCTTATATTATCAGAGCTCTTATTGAGACTGATGATAAAGTATTCCTCTAGTAAAGAATGTGAGATGCAGTCTGTAGAGAATTTTTGATATTTGAAAGATCTAATAGGAAGGAAACTTTACATCACAGGAAATAGAGATCAAATAATTGATAAACAGTATTTTGTAATCAGATCAGATCAGTCGCTCAGTCGTGTCCGACTCTTTGTGACCCCATGAATGGCAGCACACCAGGCCTTCCTGTACATCACCAACTCCCAGAGTTCACTCAGACTCACATCCATCGAGTCAGTGATGCCATCCAGCCATCTCATCCTCTGTCGTCCCCTTCTCCTCTTGCCCCCAATCCCTCCCAGCATCAGAGTCTTTTCCAATGAGTCAACTCTTCGCATGAGGTGGCCAAAGTACTGGAGTTTCAGCTTTAGCATCATTCCTTCCAAAGAAATCCCAGGGCTGATCTCCTTCAGAATGGACTGGTTGGATCTCCTTGCAGTCCAAGGGATGCTCAAGTGTCTTTTCCAACACCACAGTTCAAAAGCATCAATTCTTTGGCACTCAGCCTTCTTCACAGTCCAACTCTCACATCCATACATGACCACAGGAAAAACCATAGCCTTGACTAGATGAACCTTTGTTGGCAAAGTAATCTCTGCTTTTGAATATGCTATCTAGGTTGGTCATAACTTTCCTTCCAAGGAGTAAGTGTCTTTTAATTTCATGGCTGCACTCACCATCTGTAGTGAGTAAGCTTAAACACTCAAAAGATAAAGCTTTAATTGGGGCTTCCTGGTGGCTCAGATGGTAAAGAATCTGCCTGCAGTGCAGGAGACCCAGGTTTGATCACTGAGTCAGGAAGATTCCCTAGAGAAGGGAATGGCAACCCACACCATATTCTTGTCTGTAGAGTTTCATGGACAAAGGAGCCTGGAAGGTGACAGTCCATGGGGTTGCACAGAGTCAGATAGAACTAAGCAACTTTCACAACAACAAAATCTTAAACCCTCAAAATGTAGATGTTTAATTAAGTTTCAAAAAACAAGTAGGGTGTTTTGTGTACAGAGAGATTAAAAAGATCACATGAAAATCTTGGAATTGATGAATATCACCTTTGAAACTAAAGTTTTAAAAATTTAGATAGGAATGATAAAGAGTATGCTAAATCTTGCTAAGGAAAAAATGAATGAACAGAAACCAGCAATAAAGGCAGAAGCTGACACTGCAGGTCCTGTGGTCAAACTGAATTGGTTTGATTCTTTAACCTCCCTATTATTCTTGGACTATCTGTCAAATGGAAATGATAACAATTTTTGCATCTTTAGCGTTGTTGTGAATGCAAATGGGTAAAATGTCAACTGCAGTACATGGTACCAAAATACGTAATAAATCAATTTCAATGTATCTGTTATATCACTATAATCTCCTAGAAGGCAATGTAATGAGACAGACTGCATAGCAAAAGAAATCAAGGCACAGAAAAATCAAAGGTGGGTCTCCAACATATATTTAGTAAGATTTCTAGAAGAGTAAAAAAGGGAAAGAAAAAGAAGTAACCTCAAAGAGATTTTTGAGGATGGATTGTTTTCAGAATAGAAAAAGACATGAAGATGCAATGGTTTTAATTTGTTTATTATGTTTGTCAAGCCAGTGAAATTGAGTCAAGGAATTGTAAAAATAAATATTTTTTGAGGAAGTAGGTTAATTATTTAATTATCTATGATTTATCCTTCTAGCTTTGAAACAGTTTGAAGTGAACTTTGAATTTATGTTTTAAACTTTTTGTGCTTTTTTCCATGATCAGGAAATTTGGCACAAAAACTCCAGTGTTCAACTTTGTGTTCAAATCATAGCTCTGGTACTTAACAATTTTGAGCTGTGCACAGTATTTAAATTTGCTGTGTATCAATTGTCTTGTTTTACCAAGGCCATTAAGGTAGTTTTGATAATTTGATTAATGTTACATGTAAAATATTTAGAACACTGTCCTACTCATAGTAAGTGCTCAATAAATTAATTATTTCCCTGCACAGACATGAGTTTAATGGCTCATCTGAAGAGCATTTGAAAAAATTTTTAATTTTTTTGTGGCCGCTTTAGTGGGATACTCCTAAACATAAAATTACATGTATTAGATATATAGATATTGACATAAACAATGTAATATGAGATTAGTTTGCCCAATGAATTGAAAATCATTAAAGTACAAGTAGAAAACGTTTCTATTTTTTCTAATATTTGCTACAAACTTTGATATCTCCCTTCCCACTGTGTAGTTGATTACTATAATTGCTTCTCATTTGAGTCCATGAACTTCAATCATTTAAAATATTTTCAATCAACTATTTGATTCAAAATCCTGTTTCTTCTCAGATTTAGTCTAGCCTCATAGCTCCTTCCATGAGTTTGGGTTGGATAGAGACAAGATCTGTTCTTTTCCCTGGACCTTTTCTTGAGCTTACTTTTCTAGTTGAGAAGATGCACAGAAAAGAGAGTTGAAAATAGCAACTCCATGTCAGTGGTACAGAATCTGTTGGCCCCATTGTATGGGGGCTATAATCTTCAGCTAATTCTAACTTATTTTCTTTTGTTTCTCTTTGGCTCCTTTAGAAAAAACATGTGTGATTATACAGATGGTATTATAGGACCTTCCTCCTGTACAAGAGACCTACTAGATCTAGACTAGTCCTGTTTCTACTCCTCACCCCAAACTAGTAAAATTATGACAAGAAGAACAGTTTTTTTTTGTTTGTTTTTTTTTTTTTTTAAGTTTAAATGCTATTCAGTTGAGTTGTTCAACTGATGACTGTGCAGAGTAATTATGCTTAATATTTATTGAGTGCATGCTATGGTGGTCTACTTCACTCTATTCTGTCACATTGACCCTTTGCTATGGAAATACCTCATTTTGAAATAATAATAAGACAGCTTAAGTCTATTAATGGAAAACGCCTCTGTTCTTATTGTGTCAAATGTGAGACACAAACTGCTCCTATGGTATTTTTACACCTGGCCAAACTATCTTCTAGTTTTGTTTTTTTTTTCCCCTTTCAAGATCTGATGACATCAGGTTATTTTTGCATGTTCTGTAATTTTAGACATCTCATTTCCCTAGAGTTGGCTCTACTTTGTAGTCAAAATTTTGTTTTATTGACATTAGGCAGAGCCCTAAAATTTTTTGAGGCTCAGTTTCTTTATAGTTCACACATAAGGATTCATGATGTTTTACTGAGGTTCGAGTGAAAGAATAGTGAATATATTGTCAGGGGAGTTTGTAATTTCCTCAGTTCTGTCTCGCTGCAGCAAAAATTTGAAGTGATGGATGAGTAGGTGTTACAGCTCAGTTTTATTAGGAAAAACAAAAGATAGTGCACCCTGGAGGAGTGAGGATGGGCGAGCCCAAAAGATAAAGGGAAGAGAAGCCTCAATCCTTCTAGGTCTCCTCCGCCCTGAGCCTGCCCTATGTAAATTGGGCTAGCCAGGAGGGCTGTTTGTCCTCAAACCCTCCTTTGTTCTATTTTCGCTGGCTTTTCCCTTCTTTATCTTTTAGCCACTGCCATTTTGGACTCCCTTTTCCTATTCAAACTACCTAACATTCCCCCCTCAAGAGATGGTAGGCCCAATTCTTTGGGAATAGGGGCATCAAAGTCTCTCTGGCTACTTTCCCCTGAATTGAGACAGTGAGGGGCATTGGGCCTTCCCCACTTGCTAGTCTCAAGCCTCAGAGTCCTTACAGAGGTGTCCATCTAAGGGTGAGTGATATTTTCTGTGGTTGGCTGTAGTTTTATATATCCTTGTTAAACTGGCACTGCATGTTGTAGCTTGTTGACCTGAGCAGAGACAAAATGGGTTAGACAATAGATAACACATGGAACACTCATAAGCAGCATCAATATGGTGATAACAAGGATTAGTAGGGGCATTAGCCAACTCCAAATTCCCACTAGCCAGGAAAAGGATCCCCCAAAGAAAGATTATAGCCACCCTGAGAACTCTCCAGCTTGTTCTTTGAGATCCAGTAGGATCTAAATGTTTTCCTTGAGATCATGAGACTTCCTTTAACTTATCTGGAGGTATTTACCCAGAAACGACACCTCTCATTTAAGATGGCTCAAGGCCCTCCTTGTTTAGGGATCAGGAGATCTATTTTGAAGTACAAACTGTCTTTTTTGAAGTACAACCCCTGCCAAGCTGTGGTGCCTCTTAGAGCTGTCCTGAGAAATCTTTTCCTCAGAAATTTAATTTTGGGGGTGTTCATTAGAATAACACTCATTTGTAGTCCTGAATAGGTATCTGAGATCTCCCAGGGGCTCACTGGTATACTGAGTGTCCTCTTCTGTTTTCTTCCATGATTTGACTAGTGAGTAGTGAATCCAGGAGTTGTATCCTGGTACCTTGACTGCTGTGGGGGTAGAAAGTATTACAGGGTAGGGCCCTTCCATGTGGCCTGGAGTTGAGCGTTTGAGGACCCATCTTTCCAGACTTTAATTAGGACTAGAGTCTCTGGAGCATATAGTGGTGGCTCTTTACAATCGTCTGGGTCCTGGTTGACACCCTACAAGCGTATATCCTGTTGGAATTGCCCAATGGCCATGGCATAAGACCAGAGGGACTGAGCTTATGGATCAAGGAAGAGGTAATTGACATAAACAAAAGGTCTCATAAGGACTAAGACCAACCTGTTTCTTAGGGACAATATGGGTGTGGATGAGAGCTATTGGTAAAGCCTCCTTCCATCCCATAGAGGTCTCCTGGGTTATCTTTTTTATTGCTTATTTTAACAATTGGTTGGCTCTTTCTATCCTGAAGACTGAGGCCTCCAGGCACAATGGAAATAATAAGTAATGCCCAATGCTTTAGAGACCCCTTGGGTGACCTTAGAAGTAAATGATGTCCCATTGTCTCTTTGTAATGACCTGAGCAGACCAAGTCTCAGAATGATTTCATGGTGTAGTTTTTTACCACCTCCTCAGCCTTCTCAGTCCGGGTGGGAAAGCCTTCAATCCATACTGTGAATGTATCTATCATGACTAATAGGTACTTATACCCTTGAGAAACTGGCATTTTGGTAAAGTCCATCTGCCAGTCCTCTCCTGGGTTGATCCCACGTCTTTGGATGGGCTGGGCCAGCTGGGGTCTTCGAGCACCTTGGGGTTGTTTAACTGGCAAGTAGGACATGAGGAGACAACTTACCTTATAGTCGTTGGAGGCCTGTTCCTCTGAAGAACCTTTCTAGTAATCTTTGGAGGGTCCTTTTCCCCTAAATGAGTGGTGGCAAGTAAAGAGTTAACCAACTTCCATTGGAGGTTCCCAGGCAGAAAAAGGAGTCCCTCCTTGTGGAACCACCCCATATGATCTTCTTGAAAGCCCTCACTCTTAGCTTTAAGAGTCTCATCTTCAGTATATGAAGGAGTTTCTGGCAAATTCATCTGTGGAACAAAGGTGACAATCCCTATTAGGTCATTGCTCTGTAATACTGCTCTCTTAGCTGCCTGATCAACTGCTTGGTTCCCTTGTGCTACTTCCGTGCTCCCTTTTTGGTGTCCTTTACAGTGGGAGACTGAAACCTCAGTGGGCAGATGGATTGCCTCCAAAAGCCTAAGTATTTGATCACCATATTTGCTTTTGGACCCTTGGGTGATCAAGTGGCCTCTTTCTTTCCAAATAGCAGCATGTCCATGTAGCACCAGAAAAACATACTTGGAGTCAGTGTAAATGGATACTCTTTTTCCTTTTCCCAACTCTAAAGCTTGAGTCAGGGCTATGAGCTCAGCTAATTTGGCTGAAGTACCTGGTGGCAAACGTTTAGCCTCTATAGTCTCAAAATTGGGTACTAGTGCATATTTGGCTCTTCTGTTCCATCCAAGACAAAGCTGCTTCCATCAGTGTACCAGATTTCCTCAGGATTGGTCAGAGGATCTTCTGACAGTCCCTCTTGGGATTTTGTCCAGTGGTCCAAGGTTTATAGGCAAGAGTGAAAGGGAGAGAGTCCTCGGGAGTAGGCAGGAGGTGTCTGGGTTAAGAAACTCACAAGGGGACATAGTCAAGCCTGGATTTTCCATCAGCACTACTTGATATCTGAGGATTCTTTGATCACACATCCATAAATGCCTCTCCCATTCAGGAGTTGTTTCATTCGGTGGCTGGTAAAAATAGTTAATTTGTCCCCAAGAGAGAGTTTTAAGGCATCTTCTATCAGGACAGAAATAGCTGCAAGACTCTGAAGGCAGGAAAGATTGTTTCCCAATAAGGGAGTTGCAGGTGCCACCAGAAACTGGTGGGAAAATATTTGCCCATGCCAGCAATGAAGAAGTGCTTGGGTGAATCTTTTGTAATTACTTTTTCCTGTAGCACCCAAAATGTTAAAAGATTTTAAGAAGAAGGCTCTGGAATAGGAGGTCAGGACAGAGTAGGTAGCACCTGTGTGAGCCAAGAAATTCTCGGATCTTCCTGCCACATCCAGTTGCACCCTTGGCTCCAGCTCTGTGATGGTTGTCTGTGACAGGTGGGCTGGCTGGAGTGGACCACCTCAGTCCCGTTGAACCATCGTGAGGAAAGGCTTGGTGCTTGACCTTGAGGCTCTTGGGACCCAAGGGCAGAGTGCCACCCAATGTCCCAATTGATGGCATTTGTAGCAAGCCATTTTAAAAGACTTGCCACGGTTTGGACACTCTTTGGCCCAATGCCCCCACTGTCTACAAATTAGGCATTTATCTCATGCCTTGTCCTTCAAGGACTTGGGGTTTGCCATAGGGCTTCCCTGGAGGGCAGCCAGCACCTGGTCATGCCTTATCTCTTTCCTTTTCTCCCTTTCTTGGCCTTGGCCTCCCTCTCCTGTTCTGTTATAAAAGGTATTGGTGGCTGTCTGGACCATCTCATCTAAACAGACAACAGGATCCTGCTGCAGTAGCTGTTGTAACTTTATCCTGATGTCTGATGCACATTGGGACAGGACATTGTCCTTTAAAGCCACCAGGCCCTCATAAGAGTCTAAGTCCAGATTGGTAAACTTTTAGAGGGACTTTTAGCCTTTCCAGAAAGACAATGGGGTTCTAGTTGGACTCCTGAGTTATTGCTGAGACCAGGCATAGTTCCACAGCTAATAGGCTTCCTTCTATTTTCATGGATAGACTTGCTTAGGGGTGAATCTTTTTGAAGCTTATCCTACCCAGTACTGTTGCAACCTCAGATGCCAGGGACCAGCCCCGGCTGAGCCAGGGTATTCGAAGGAGAGACGGCTAGGCGAGGGTCAGGGAATAACTGCTTAATTACACTTTAATTAAGGATACAAAGAGTAATAGAATAAGGATAGCTCAGTGAGGAAATTCAGTGGAGAAAAGCTGCTGAAATAAGGATAGCTCAGTAGGAAAATTCAGTGGAGAAAAGAAGCTGAGTGGCTTGGTTTACGCGGAAAATCAATATAACCCGTGACACCAGGTTAGCTCTGACCACGGAGGCCGCAGGCGCCCTCTCGAATAGCGGAAGGTGCCCCACCTTAGACACCTTCTCGAGTGGGTCTTAGAAGCCCAGGCAAATAAATGGTCGCAGAGGACATCCGCGCTCCAGATGGACGCTCAGCCGGAAGTTAAAGGGAAGAATGACATGGGGAGACCAAGTTTCAGTGAACAAGGCCCGCACTTTATTTTCCAAAGTAGTTTTTATACCTTAAGGTATGCATAGAGGATAATGGGGGAAGGGGTAGAGTCATGCAGCAAGCCAGGCTTTCTTCCTTATCATATGCAAAAGTTCAGGTGATTGACATCATCTTCTGGCCCGGAGGCCTGTTAACATTTTAAGAAACTTATCTTTCTCTAAAGGTGATTATTCCAAAGTCAGGCGCCAGCCTTCCAAAAAGCATTGGACAAAGCGGCATTTTACATTTCTATACACCCATTATATCAATCAATACACTGCCAAGGACACAGTAGGTAAGGAGTATGGAGACTTAGCAGCAAACATTGGCCCAACAAGTGAAAAACCCTTCACCAATACATTTTCTAATCAATCTTTTAACTACTCAAAGGAATCTGTGTTTAGGCAGTTTAGAACATCTCCTGCCTCTCACAGTTGGGAGGCTCTGAACAATCACATGTGGCCGGAAAAACCCATTCAGGCAGGCTAGAGGATTTCCAAAGGAGTTTGTAGGTTGAAACACTGTCACATCCAAGAATTATTAACTGGAGCTGTAAGCTAACTCTTTTTTCAGAGAGAGGTAGTGGGAGACAGCCCCCTGTAAAGTCAGAGGTGTAGGTGAAAGCACAAAGCAGAAAGTAGGCAGACTCTGGTTTTGGGGGTAGATGCTCGAGAATTTCCAGGGGGACTCCTGAGGCTCGATCCCGCCTTTGCGTATGCCGAGCCTCCTTCCTCATGACCTTTGTCATGGGCGGAGTTCCTCACTCTGGCTCCCAGCAGTGATAGAATTCCAGTTGAGCTATTACAGATCCTCACTCAATATGCAATATGTCGGCTCCCAGCACTCAGAGCAAGGCGCCCCCAGGCCAGGGTGCAGATCCCCAGGCAGGCTCAGGCATGACAGCCTCCTGGAGATCAAATCCCTGAGCAGGTCGAGGCATGTCGACCTCCTGGGACCCCTGGACTGGTGGATCTCCAAGCAGGTTGAGGCATGACAACCTTCCAAGAACAAGATCCCTAGGCAGGTTGAGGCATGTCGACCACCTGGGACCCTGGAGTCGGGCATCCCCAAGGTCTCCACCGTGACCAGTGCTGGATAGGATTAAGATATTGTAATCTTAACTCATCGCAGGTTTGTCCACTGTGGGAACGGATACCCTGATGTAAAGCAATCCAAGCCTGTGCCCTGAGACCAGGAACCTGGTGAAACAGCCATAAGCATTATTCTCTTATTGCCCTGAGGGAATTTAAGTCATTGATTTATTCTGCTACTCTTTCATAAGAACAGCTTAGGATGTCTCCAATGCTAAACATCTCATTGTCATAGACCCACTTTAGGTAATAACAGAAGCAATGACAAAGGAGCAGATTATCTGGTCCTGCTAGGGGCTTTAGGAGTATTTTAATAATAATAAGTGGGGTGGAGTGACGTTGCCTACAAGGGGGTAGGGTCCTGTTTGCAGAAGTTAGTAAGTGGCTTAAGAACAAATTGATAAGAGGCAACAGACCAGATGTTCCATAAAAGTGGAGTGGAGATTTGATCTGGGAGTATGTTTGCAACTTTAGGAGAGGGGTGGCAAGGGTTTGGGCCCAAACAGCCTACAGGGCTAACTCTGAAAGTGATAAACATTACCCTGGTAGCCCAACTGCCCTGAAGGGATGCCACCAGATGGACTTCTAGCAGGCATTGTGTGTCTCTCACCTGCCCTAGTGGGTTCACTGAGAGATATTCTTTTGCACATGTTGTAGGAAACATGGAAGATGAAGGCCTGAATATCTAGAGAGATTGAATATTACACAATATTTCTTTCCCAAGGACCAGCTATTTTCTGGTTGTCCCTCCAGAAGATTGTAGAGGCAACATTGTGGGCCTGGATGGGGCTCAGGAAAAGAGTGTGAAACAGGAAGGAAGAGGGCAGGGCACAACTTTTGAAATAATGGCATAGCCCAAGGGCATAACACAAACATATTAAAATCAAATGGGTCAAAAAAAAAAAAAAAAATCAAATGGGTCCAAGAGGACAAGTCAAATATTGTTGGAATGATCCTCACATTCATTAGCATATGAAGTCACCACACCACATTCCATGGCCACTGCTCTGCAATGGCCCACACCCTATGGAGTGTCAGTTCTGTTCAGTCACTCAGTTGTGTCTGACTCTTTGCGACCCCATGAATTGCAGCACGCCAGGCCTCCCTGTCCATCACCATCTGCCAGAGTTCACTCAAACTCACATCCATCAAGTCGGTGATGCCATCCAGCCATCTCATCCTCTGTCATCCCCTTCTCCTCCTGCCCCCAATCCCTCCCAGCATCAGAGTCTTTTCCAATGAGTCAACTCTTCACATGAGGTTGCCAAAGTACTGGAGTTTCAGCTTTAGCATCATTCTTTCCAAAGAACACCCAGGACTGATCTCCTTTAGAATGGAATGGTTGGATCTAGAGTGTGCTTCTCTCCAAATCTGAACAAATCCCCCTCTTACCTATCACTGTGTCTCACTGAATTTTTTGCAATGAGACATCAAGAGCTTGAGCTTTGTTATGTCCTAAAACCAGGCACTGTGCGTTTTGACTAGGCTCAGATCCCAGTTGGATATGACTGAGTGACTAGGTGTAGCACAGAGTCCCTGCCACACGGGTTTGAGTCCTAATCTTAGGTAAATGGTTTCAAACACAACTTTCAGAAATGGAAAGATGGTGACCTGCTCAATATTTTGTAAGCAGTGGCATAGATGGAGAGAGGAGCTGAAGGACAGAAGGAAAAAGCAGTGGGACAAACGTGCCAAGGAATCCCCTCATATCCTGCTGGAAAAAACTGCTAAATGCCTGAACTGTACCCATAATTTTCATTGGCCTGATGCTTGGCACAAAGAGATTAAGGGCAGAAGAATCCCCACCCACTTGGGCAACAGCTACTAAAACACAGCAGATAGTAGAGCCTTCGGGACACCCTGGGACACCCACCACCGCTCGCCTGTTTGCAGAGTGTTTGAGGAAACAAGAAATGAGAGATTGTAAAGGAGTTAAGATTTTGTTAGCTGTATGCCCTTCCAGCCATATGAGCAAGGATCTCCTACCTTAACCAAAGGTTTTCTGGAATCTGAGACTGTGCTTTGTGAGCTTTCTGATGAGTTTGTTTTTTTCTGTCCCGGTTTCCAGCACAGTGGGCTTCTTTTCACTTCCCCTGTGCTGGGTTTTCTGCATGTTCAGCTTCCACCGTGGAAGCTTTCACCAAGTTGGGTTTCTGCTGTGCTTGGCCTTCATCTCGCAGGGGCCAAGCCAAGGTTGTTTCAGCCCAGTTAAATCTGAGAAATGGCACTATAGATGTCAGGGGAGATTGTAACTTCCTCGGTTCTGTTTTGCCGCAGCAAAAATTTGAAGCGATGGATGAGTCGGTGTTACAGCTCAGTTTTATTAGGAAAAACAAAGAATACTACACCCTCGAGGAGTGCAGCCGACCCAAAAGATGAATAGAAGAGAGGCCTCAACCCTTCTAGGTTTCCTCCTTTTTTGCATTTGTCTCCTCACTCCAGGGCCTGCCCTATGTAAATTGGGCTAGCCAGGAAGGCTGTTTGTTTTACCTGAGGTCCTCACTCCTCAGGTCCTCAGATCGTCCTTTGTTCTGTTTTCACGGGCTTTTCTCTTCTTTGTCGTTCAGTCACCGCCATTTTGGACTCCTTTTTCCTATTCTAACATTATCAAGTTCAATTCATTTCAAAAATGAATACGAATATATGAAGAACTATTAATCCAAATATTTCTCTCTTATACATGCACATCTATTTTAGATATTACGTTGTGTGTAAGGTAAGGCAGAGCCTTTATAATCTAATTATAGAATATCACACCAATATCAAGTTAAAAAGTATAAAAATGAATAATATTTTGACTCCCATCAATCTGTTTGCTCCTTTTGCTGACTGAGCTGCCTACATTCCTTCTGTAGTTTTCCCTCTGGGACAGGAAGGCAAATGTACCTTACAGTAGGAGGAGGAAATGACTGTATTTGTTTTCTACTGTTGTCACAATGGATTACTCAAAATTTAACAGTTTAAAACAACACAGATTTATTATCTCACAGTTTTTGTAGGTCCATCTATATGGATCTTATAGGACTAAAATCAAAATATTGGCAAGGCTTGTTCTTTACTGGAGGCTTTGGCTATAATCCAATTCCAGACTTATTTAGGCAGAGTCCATGTCTATGTAGCTGTATACCTGAGATCCCCATTTCCTTGCTGGTTGTCAGCAAGTGGTCTTTTCTCATAGACAGTCCCCTTTCTTCCCCGTGCTTTCCACATGACCTCTTTCCAGCAGCAGTGAGTCTGGGCTGTTTCAAGTTTCAAAACTCTCCTCCCGTCTGTTCTGCTTCATCTCTCTGGCTCACCCCTGTTCCTTTCTCTTCTGCTGCTAAGAGCTAATGTGATAGTATGGCTCCACTTGAATAATGCAGAGTAATCTCCCTGGAGAGTAGACTGAACGTTTAGAATTCTGCCTGCAATAATGACAGTCATTGTGCTATATACAAAAACAGCTAGTTGAACTCTAAAGAGGAAGAAGATATTTTATTTCTGGGCTGAAGTGCAGAGAGGGATAGCATGTACAATCAGGCCAGTTATTTTCACTTATCTAAAAATTGTTTTAGTGCCTGAAAGAGATTGGCAGGAGATAGAAGCACAAGTTGCTTCCTGACCTTTTTCATCCCCAGATTTGTTCCTGAGTCTGAGTAGTGGGTGTGACACTAGTTCATTGAGGGTGGTTTGGGGAATCTGGGAGTTATCTGTAACGTATTTTAGGGAAGGTGGGAGAGCAATAGCCAAGACGTGAGCTTGCCTTAGCATCACAGAATTCTGTACACTGTTGTCTAGTATAGAAAAGCAGTCCAGAGCCTACAGCCTACCCAAGGAAATGAAGGCTGAAAAGAGACTTGAAAGGAATAAGGAGCAGTTGATCTTCCAGGAACAGAGTGCTTTCCCAGGATTTGAATCCCTTTTCCTGTAAAATTGATTAATTGGCATTCTCTCTTTCTTCTTTGTACCTCTTAACTTGGAAAGTACATCTGGAAGTTCTCTGAACTTGGAATGTAAGTAGAAATCTCCATTAGATAAAGCTTTTGATGCCAATTCTGAGGCAGCAGGAAAGTTTTGCTAAGAAACCATCCATTTATTCTAATACTGTTGATAGAGAGAACAAGTAATTGTTCACAGGTGAGAACCCTTAAACATAAAGAGCTTGGCACAGCACATGGTATTCTAATCAATCACAACCCCTAGTGTTTCACTCTTCATTTCTCAGTAATCTCTATGAGGTTAGAGATGCTTAATTTTTTCCGTATTTCATTCACCACCTTCATAGGGCTGGATAAGAAGTAAACACTCAACAGATTGATTCCTACCACTACTCTGGGCGGTGAGCATTTTATTTGGAATTTTTTTGTTCTACCTGTTATTAGGATAGGGGCCTCTTTTGGGAATCGGTAATTTCAGATGAGCTTGTTTATTTTTACTGTGACTAAAACCTAGATTTACAAAGAACCTCATATATTAATACAAGCATCACTTTAGGTGGGTAAATATTATTATCACTGCACTTTACCAAGGAGGCAACTGAGGCCCAATGTGAGAGCATGATCAGCCAACAAGAGACAGATGAAAGAACATTCTGCAAATTTTCTGACTCCTAGTATAGTGCTTCCTTCATTTCACAATGTTGCTCAAGCATAAACAAGCTGAAATCACTCCCTCTGCTGCTTATGCACACCAGAGAACTTAATCAAAAAAGCAGATGAAAATTGAATTAAATTGTTGTCCCTTTTGATACAGAGTGGCCTGACCTTTTCTGAGACAGAGGAACACTTGGCACTGGACAACATCCTATTCTATAAAGAGGGTCTCACTAGGCCACCTGGGAACTGTCAAGAGAATATCCTCCTGATGTCCTGTGGGAAGTGAATGACTACCCAACACAGATTACAAACATAGTCAGGTGGCAACTGTGCTTAAGGCTATACACCTTGAACTAGAATAAAAATAAGACCTGTGGAACCCAGATAGGACAACTTTCAGTTGAAAGAACAGACCATTAAAGAGTAAAGGGGATAAAACAAACAAAAAATAAAAACCTTCTTGAAGTCTGGTTTTCAATATGGACACTGAAATCTGGCCAGTTCTAAAGGACAGTCTGTTCACTTACCTCCTCTCCACTGAAGCTTACCAGCAGCTTGAAGGAGTGCTTCCAGTTCCTCAGAGAGAAGAATCAGCATCAGGCTGTGATGAGGCATATACCAGTCATCACCTGGGGCAGGGCTTCCCCTTGGTTGACCGGCTTTCTTCTCAAGATGGGAAGAGCGGGAGTGCAGCCAAGTGGAGAAACAAAAGTGGTGTCAGCGGATTTTGCTGCAATGGTTGCAAATTTGAAGTGTTTAGGCATATTAAAAGTCATATATAATTATAGAATTCTGAGGTCTGTGTTTTAAAATTAGATCATCTTTAAATTTGATATGCAACAGTTTCTTTTCCTCAAAGCCAAATTTCTTTCAGAATTTTAATGTAGAAGATTGATATAATTATTTGGATAAATAAAAATGAAGACAAACATGCTAGTTTCCATATAAATATCCTCAGGAAAAGAATGACTTAGTATCTTTTGCTAAAGCAGTCTTGCAACATCTCTACTTGATTTTGGAACCTAGGCTCTGAAATTTAATAATGCATGCTTTTAAGTGAAGAACAATTCCTATTCACTTCTGTGAATCTAAAATATATTAAGGTGTAGGGTTTTTATTTGATTCAATGTAATAAAGCTGCATTCATATACTTTCTATTTAACTCTCAATAGGGGATTTATTGTTTACAATAAATCATATTAGGTTATTTTGTATCTTTGTAGAATATATTTATGTGCCCGTATATATTTTTACTGAAGCATAGTTGATTTAAAATATTATTTTTGTTTCATGTGTATAACATAGTGATTCATTTTTTAGATTATACTCCATTTAATTACAGGATGATGGCTGTAATTCTCAGTACTATATAACATATGTTTGTTGCTGATTTATTCACAATAGTATCTCTTAATCCCATACCCTTATCTTGTCCCTACCCACTTTTCTCTCCCTAGGGGCAACCATAGTTGGTTTTCTATGTCTATGAGACTGCTTCTGTTTTGTTTTATACATTTGCTTATTTTATTTATTAGATTTCACATATAAGTGATAAAATATAGTAGTTACTCTATATGATTTATTTCACTAAGCATTGTATCCTCTAGATCCATCTACATCATTGCAAATGACAGAATGCCATTTGTTATGGCTGAATAATATTTCATTGTATATATCTTTATATTTATATATACATAATCCATACTATTTATCCATTCATCACTTGATATACACTTAAGATTTCTTCCATATATTGGCTATTATAAAAAATGCTGCTATGAATATTGGATGCATTTATTTTTTCAAATTAGTGCTTTCATTTTCTTCATGTATATACCCATTGGTAGAACTGCTGAATCAGATGCTAGTTCATACACTAGTTCTGGGAGTGGAGGGCGGGGGTGGGTTCCTGGTGGCTCTGTAGTAAAGAATCTGCCCACAATGTAAGAGACACAGATTTGATCCCTGAGTGGGAAGATCCCATGGAGGAGGAAATTGCAACCCATTCCAGCTTCCCTGATAGCTCAGTTGGTAAAGAATCCGCCTGCAATGCAGGAGACCCCGGTTCGATTCCTGGGTTGGGAAGATCCCATGGAGAAGGGATAGGCTACCCACTCCAGTATTCCTGGGCTTCTTGTGGGATAATATGGTAGTTCGTGGCTTCTCCGGTAGCTCAGCTAGTAAAGAATCCACCTGCAATTCAGGAGACCCCGGTTCAATTCCTGGGTCAGCGGAGAAGGGATAGGCTACCCACTCCAGTATTCTTGGGCTTCCCTTGTGGCTCAGCTGGTAAAGAATTTGCCTGCAATGCAGGAGACCTAGGTTTGATCCCTGGGTTGGGAAGATTCCTTAGAGAAGGGAAAGGCTACACACTCCAGTATTCTGGCTTGGAGAATTTCATAGACTGTACAGTCCATGAAGCCACTAAAGAGTCAGAAATGACTGAGCAATTTTCAAGTTCACTTTCCAGTATTCTTGTCTGGAAAATTCCATAGACAGAGGAGCCTGGTGGGCTCATAGAGTCAACAAAGAGTCAGGCAGGACTAAGTGACTGAGCACCCATGAGCATGCTAGTTCTATTTTTTTAGTTTTTTAAAGAACCTCCACATTATTTTACAGAGTAGCTTCACCAACTCACATTCCTACCAACAGTGTACCAGGGCTTCTTTTCTCTACATCCTCACCAACATTTTTTATTTGTAGACTTTTTGATGATAGCTATTTTTGACAGGTGTGAGGTGGTATCTTACTATGGATTCAATTTGCATTTCTCTAATGATTAATGGTACTGAACATCTCATCATTAACCTGTTAGCCATGTCTGCTTTGGAACAAATGTCTGTTTAGGCATTCTCCCATTTATTAATTGAATTGTTTGGGTGTTTTTGATATTGAGTTATATGAACTGTTTATTTATTTTGGATATTACCCCCTTATCTGTAGTATCATTTGCAAATATTTTCTTCCGTTCCATAGGTCATCTTTTTGTCTTCCTTACATTTTATTTCATTGCAAAGATAAAATCATAGTTAACTTAATGCTTCTCTCCCCCATTAATGGGCTCCTGTTTTAATTCTAATACATTTTTATTACAAAAGTGTTGCAATGTACATGTTATTTATGTCTTGTGATAAATGTTCAGATAAATCTATAGGACAGACCTCTTATGTAAGACTTCTGGAAATACTGATAAACACCTTGGTCATTCTGATCAATATTTCCAATTGTGTTCTACAGTTTATTGCTGTTATACCATTTCTACCAAACAATGTTCATGCATGACTGAGGGAAGTATACTACCAACATCGCATAGAGGGTCTTGCTTCTTTGTATTTGTTTTCCATGTGAGAAGGTATTTTTTTCACCTCTCTACCCTGAACAAGGAATGTGGAAAGAGTATTCCAGGAAAAACTGCCATTGTTCTCTCTCATTTCACTATGTTAAGAGCAGGCAAATGGGCTAGCTAACAAAAGCTTACATAACAGGGACTGCTTTATTTTATAGATAAGATAAAATGAAATGCTGATATCTCAAATTTGAGAAAATGAGCAGACATCTAAATAATCCAGTGACACTAAAAAAGCAAATGATTGGAAAATTCATCTTGGTAAAATGCAAAACTATGAATTTTTAAAGTTCTTTTTCAGGTAGTCTTTGTGTATTTAATGGCTATTTATTTTGCTTTTCTCTCTTTCACTTCTTCCTTCTCTGGCTTTTTTTCTTCCTTTTCTCTCTCTCTTCCTTGCTTATTTCTTGTCTTTTTTTTCTTTCTTTCTCTCCTTCTAACTTTTTCTTTTATACACCTAGGGAAACTAAGGATAAGGATGAAATGCAAGTATACACCTAATTTTAAAATTAACTGTTATACTGGCATTAATCAGTTAACATTTAACATGTACAAAATGTTGTGTCTCTAGCTTAATCTTATCTATAATCATTTTTTTATAAATTGAAAGCTCCTAATGTAACTGTATTTTATTTTTCAGTAGTTACCCAATGATCAAAAACAGTACAGAAATGAAAGCAACTCAAAGTATTCTTTCAAGATTTTCTATATATCTCAGTTCAGTTCAGTCACTCAGTCATGTCCAACTCTTTGTGACCCCATGGACTGCAGCATGGCAGGCTTCCCTGTCCATCACTAACTCCCAGAGCTTGCTCAAACTCATCTCCATCAGGTCAGTGATGCAATCCAACCATTCCTCTCCTGTCCCCTTCTCCTCCTGTCCTCAACTTTTTTCACAGCATCAGTCCTTTCATAGAATATTCAAGGTATTCATATATATATGAATATAATATATATATGAATATATATATGATATATCATATATATCTCATATGATATATTATATATATTATATAATGATATATAATATAATATATATAATAATTATATATTATTATATAAGATATATTATATATGATATTATATTATTATATATTGATATTAATATATATCAATATATATTAACAGTATACATTAATATGCATATATTTATATATGAATATATGAATATATATTCATATGAATATATGTGAGTGTATTATATAATATATTCATATATATGAATATATTATATATATATTATATTATATTATATATGAATATATGAATATATTATATATAATATATATAAAATATATGAGTATGTATGAATATATATTCATACATATATATGAATATATATTATATATTATACAATTATATATTAATTACATTTATAATTAATTATATATAATTAATTATATATATAATTATATATGTGATATATATTATATATAATATTATCTATATATATGAATATCATATACATATATATATGATATATATCATATATATATAATGGCAGAAATAGAAATAAATATGTGTAATAAAATAAGAGATGTTTGAGTCAAAGTATTAATAAACTATAATGGAAAAATAGATTAAAAAAGTGTTCAGGGTGGGGAATTATGGTTAGATGGGTCAGGGAAAAACATACAGATGAGGTCATATATGAATTGGCTTTTAAAAGCTAAGCAAATTTAATATTTTACATGTAAAAGAGAGAAATACTTCTCCAAGAGGTCAGTAGTTTTATTAGGTGAGAGTTTTACAAAGATTACATTGAAGTAGTGTGTAGTATGGACTGAATTGTGAAGAGAATTGTGACAAAGAATGCATTAGACATTGTAAAGCTTCAGGGAAGGGAATTATGGTTAAGGGAAAAATCAGGTGGCAGTAGAAAAAAGAAAAAAATTGCTTGTGAAGAGTGAAGGTTTTCTAGGCAGGGGGCCAGTTTGTTAGATTGACAAGAAGACATCAGTAAGTGGAGAGGGTTCAGCAAATTAGGCAAGCTAGAAAGGAGAGGAAATGAGAAAAAGTGATTCTGCTATGTTGGAGTCAACAATAAAAAGAAATAAGTGAATGTCTCTCTAGTAGCTTCTCCTTTTTTCTTTTAACCGCACTAATCCATCCTCCTGCTGTGATCTATTTCAGTAAAGGATTCTTTTTCAGAAAACAAGAAAAAGACATCTCATCATTTGGAAACTTGAAGCTACTTAAATTTGAACAGAAAGTTGCTTTTTATAACAAAAGTTTTCTCTTCAAACAAATATTGTTTACATAATTAACATTAAAGTATTTTATTCTTGACTAAGCTAGTGCCATAATTTTATGGATCACATTAACTGAAACAAGATATGTCAGGACATCACATTTATTCTGTTTTAAATAAACTCAACACACCATCCTCAATGATTCATTTATTCTTCCACTTAACAAGTGACTTTTGAGTGCTGATTATGTGCCAGGGGATCTTTTAGGAACTGTGAATACCATGGGGTCACAAGAGTCGGACACGACTTAGTGACTAAACCACAACCACAAATGCACTGCAAACCTTACGGAGCTTTCCTCCTAATGAATAAAAAGACGAATACAGTAATATAAAATATTTTGGAAAATGATAAAGTTATGAAAAGGAAAATTATTAGAAATAAAATAATTAATTTTTTTGTAGAGGGTTTGCTAGAAACGATCCACTGAGAGGCTGACATTAGAGTAAAGAAATGAAGCTGGTAAATCAGTAAACCATGATACATCTGAGGAGCAACAACCTAGAGGAAAGAGCAAAGACCATAATGTGTTCAAGGAGACTCTCCTGTATACTATAGAAACAGTCAGAAGTCCAAGTGACAAAAGCAAAGTGAGCAGAAAAGAGAGCCAGAAATTAGCACCAAGGGATAATAGGGTCCAGGTGATGAAAGGCTTTGCAAATCATACAGCCTTTGCTGTTCGTCTGATTTAGATGAGAAGCCCCTAAAATAAACAGAAAAGCAACAGGATTCAACTTATATTTAACAGTGTCATCCTAAGAGATATCAAGAATATACTGAATGTAGGCAAACAAGAAGTAGGAAAACCAGTTAGGGAACTCTTGCAAAAATCAAGATGTGGCTCTGTAGTCCCCTGGAGAAGTCCAGATTGAAGATTTAAATTTGGAATTCATTAGGAATTACATATTTGTCCCAATTATGTCTTTTAAATGTAACAGATGATATTGGAAAAACAGCAATAACCTTGCCTTCAATGAGTTACAGCTAAATTGAAAGGCATAATGTATATTAGTAAAATAGCAAGCAACCAATTTCAAATTGTATAGATCAGTGCTAAAGTATTTTTATGTCAAGGAGGGAGTTGTTTATAGCTAGAGTTAACAGAACAGATTAATCTTCAGAACTTAGAAATATTTTAATAAGAAGAATAAAAGAAATAGAATTTTCAGAAGTGGAAAGAAATTTGAGAGAGGTTTGAAAATAAATTTATTTTCTTTAATCTACTTGGTTTCCTTTCATTTTGTCTTTCTACCTTCTTCCATTTTTACCCTTGTAAATGTCATCTTTCAAAAACAAATATCTCTACTCTATAATTTCTATGGGATAAAACCAAACTACTCATAAGATATATAGCACCCTTCACATTTTGGTTGCTATGTCTACACTGCCCATCTTTTTCATTCTCTCTATAAGAATCTAGTGGTCTTCTCTTGAACTCTTTTGTACATTTTTCTGTGATGTGCAAAGTTCCACATGGTCTAACAATCAGCTACCTTACTAAGCTGATAAACTCAGAATTTCCTCAAATATGCAATTCTCAATGACTTATTTGCATCTGTCTTACTCCTGGAACTGGCGAGAGTAGCTCCTATTTTACAAATTTTGTATTTTCCTGTTTATTTTGCCTGGGATTCTCTTCTTCAAAATCATTTCAAGGCTAATTTCTCCTGATCATGTACACTTGTCCCAATTATGTCTTTTAAATGTAATAGACAGCATGGAAAGACAAAAATATGATGAGATGTCATGTCTCCTTAGGCTATCCTGGCTATGACAGTTACCCAGACTTTCTTTCTTTTTGTGTCCTTGACAGTTTTAAGGAGTAATTGACATGTATTGTAGAATGCCCTCCTATTGAAATTCACTTAATGCTTTTCCTAATGATTACATGGGGTTTATGTACTTGGGAGAACATTACAGAACTAACTATCATTTTCATCACATCATAATATCAACATGACTTATGACTGTTGGCCTTGATAACGCTATTGATCAGGACTATTGACTCATGATATTGACCTTGGTTACCTGGCTGATGGTATCTTTTGCAAGTTTCTCTGATGTAAGTTATATTTCTCTCCCCTCTCCCATTTCCATGCTTTACTCTTTGTAAGTCACTCTCTCCTGCCCATACTTAAGGAGTTGGGATTTGTGTTCCCTGTCTTTTAGGGTGTAATATCTACATAAATTATTTTCAGTTCTACTCCTCAGGAGATACTTCTACTTCTCACCTATTTGTTAATTTTTTCAACCATTGATTTATCAGTATGGACTCAGAAATATTCAATATCTTTAGTTTTAGTTTGTCTTTTATGGAATATCATATAACTGAAGTCCTATAATATGTAGCTTTCTTGGATTAGGCTCTTTTAGATAGCAATATGCATTTCACATTTTCCATGTGTTTTATGGCTTGTTAGCTCATTTCTTTCTTTGCTGAATAATAGTTCATTGTACATAGATAACACAGTTTATCTATTTAAATACTGAAAGACATCTTGGATGCTCACAGTGTTTGGCAATTATGAATACCATTGCTATAAATATTCGTGTGCACATTTTTTGTGTGGACACATGCTTTTAACTCATTTAGGTAAATACATAGGTGTGTGATTGTTGATCATATGGTATGACTATGTTTAGCTTTGTAAGAGTCCTATGAATGAATCAAATTTGCTTTCTCTATATTAGTTGTCTGAGTTGATTATTTCTTCATTGTAACATAAGTTGCATTATCTCACTAGTGTACCAATTTTAAACTCAATTTAAGTAAGCACATTTTTTAGCCATTTAAAGCTTGCCTGCTTGGCATACTCTGAATAACTTAGTTAATCTGTCTACCATAACAAAACACCACAGACTGGGTAATGTAAATAATGGAAATTTATTTTCTCACAGTTCTGGAAGCTGACAAGTCTAAAGTTAAGATGTGAGCTATTCAGTTTCCTTGCTTGCAGGAAAGGTCTCTATTCCTTTGAGGAACAGAGGTTGAAATATATTTTCCTTGCTTGCAGATGGCTGCCCTCTCTCTTAGTTCTCAAATGTTTGAGCTCCCTTTCAGCTAATCTCTCCTGTATCTTTTCTTCAGTTCAGTTCAGTCACTCAGTCACGTCTGACTCTTTGTGCCCCCATGAATCACAGCACACCAGGCCTCCCTGTCCATCACCAACTCCTGGAGTTGACCCAAACTCATGTCCATCGAGTCGGTGATGTCATCCAGCCATCTCATCCTCTGTCATCCCCTTCTCCTTCTGCCCCTAATCCCTCCCAGCATCAGGGTCTTTTCCAATGAGTCAACTCTTTGCATGAGATGGCCAAAGTATTGGAATTTCAACTTCAGCGTCAGTCCTTCCAATGAATACCCAGGACTGGTCTCCTTTAGGATGGACTGGTTGGATCTCCTTGCAGTCCAAGGGACTCGCAAGAGTCTTCTCCAGCACCACAGTTCAAAAGCATCAATTCCTCGGCGCTCAACTTTCTTCACAGTCCAACTCTTACATCCATACATGACCACTGGAAAAACCATAGCCAGACCTTTGTTGGCAAAGTAATATGTATGCTTTTTAATATGCTGTTTGGTTGGTCATACTTTCCTTCCAAGGAGTAAGCGTCTTTTAATTTCATGGTGGCAGTCACCATCTGCAGTGATTTTGGAGCCCCAAAAAATAAAGTCTGACACTCTTTCCACTGTTTCCCCATCTATTTGCCATGAAGTGATGGAACCGGATGCCATGATCTTCGTTTTCTGAATGTTGAGCTTTAAGCCAACTTTTTCACTCTCTTCTTTCACTTTCATCAAGAGGCTCTTTAGTTCCTCTTCACTTTCTGCCAGAAGGGTGGTATCATCTGCATATCTGAGGTTATTGATGTTTCTCCTGGCAATCTTGATTCTAGCTTGTGCTTCTTCCAGCCCAGCTTTCTCATGATGTACTCTGCATATAAGTCTTTTCTTACAAAGGCAATAATCCCATCAAGAAAAGCCCCACCCTAGTGCTAAACTTAATCTCCTTCCAAAGGCTGTATCTCCAAATACCATCATGTTAGGGGTTAGGGCTACAACTGAATTCTGGGGGAGGATACAGTTTATTTCATAGTGCTGTGAAAATTGGTCCAGTGGTCTCTGGCCATTGATGAGATAGAGCATTCCGTTATAAGACCCTAAGCCACTAATGCCCATTAAAGTTTCTGACTGAGATGGATAGTCTATGATGCTGCAGGGAGTTATCACCTAGACACACAAATTTCCTCTCCAGTCCCCTTTCCCCCAATAATTCCCTTGTCCTGCTTATTTCTGGGTGATAATCTCCTCACATGCAAAGCTTGTGGTGTGTTACTGCTTCTCATGGCCACATTCTTTTTTGTGTGCAGTCACAAATCCCCTGAATCCTCCACACAGTAAATAATAGCCAAACTGTCTGTCAAAAAAAGCTGAGGCATTTTGCATTCTCACCAAAAATGAAGAGACACACTTGCTTTTCCACATTCTGTTCAGCATTTGGCATTTTTAGTGTATTGCATATTAGCTACTCGCATAGATGGGTTCAGTTCAGTTCAGTTCAGTTGCTCAGTCATGTCTGACTCTTTGCAACCCCATGAATCGCAGCACGCCAGGCCTTCCTGTCCATCACCAACTCCTGGAGTTGACCCAAACTCATGTCCATCGAGTCAGTGATGCCATCCAGCCATCTCATCCTCTGTCGTCCCCTTCTCCTCCTGCCCCCAATCCCTCCCAGCATCAGGATCTTTTCTAATGAGTCAACTCTTCACATGAGGCCAAAGTACTGGAGTTTCCGTTTTAGCATCATTCCTTCCAAAGAAATCCCAGGGCTGATCTTCTTTAGGATGGACTTGTTGGATCTCCTTGCAGTCCAAGAGACTCTCAACAGTCTTCTCCAATACCACAGTTCAAAAGCATCAATTCCTCAGCACTCAGCTTTCTTCACAGTCCAACTCTCACATCCATACATGACCACTGGAAAAACCATAGCCTTGACCAGACAGACCTTTGTTGGCAAAGTAATATCTCTGTTTTTTAATACGCTGTCTAGATTGTTCACAACTTTCTTCCCAAGCAGTAAGCGTCTTTTAATTTCATGGCTGCAATCACCATCTGCAGTGATTTTGGAGCCCCCAAAAATAAAGTCTGACACTATTTCCACTGTTTCCCCATCTATTTCCCGTGAAGTATTGGGACCAGATGCCATGATCTTCGTTTTCTGAATGTTGAGCTTTAAGCCAACTTTTTCACTCTCCTCTTTCACTTTCATCAAGAGGTTTTTTAGTTCCTCTTCACTTTCTGCCACAAGGGTGGTTTCATCTGCCTAGATGGGTAGTGATATCTTATTTTAATTAGTAATTTCCTAGGGAAAAATGATGTTGTGCATCTTTTCATATGCTTATTTTCTATCTGAATATTTTCTTTGGTGAGATGTCAAGATTTTTGCTAGTTTATAATTTGCATTGTTGTTTTCTAACTGGTTAGTTTTATGAGTTTTTAAAATAGACACAAAGTGTTTGTCAGATATGTGATATGACAGATAAGGGGGGTAATATCCAAAATATATAAATAGTTTATATAACTCTATATCAAAAAGAAAAACCCAAACAACCCAATTAAAACATTTTCTTTCAGTCTGTGGATGACTCTTTTAGTCTTTTACAGTGTCTTTTGTAGAGCAGATGCTTTTAATTTTGATAAAATCCAAGTTATAATTTTTTAAACAAATTTTATGGATTGTGATTTTCTGTAATTTTGTATCAAAATGTTCATTGCCAAATCCAAGATCACCTAGCTTTTTACCTATATTCTTCTTTTTTTAAGATTATTTTTTTGATATGGACCATTTTTAAAGTCTTTATCAAATTTGTTATAATATTGCTTCCATTATTTATGTTTTGGTTTGTGGAATCTTAGGCATGTGGACGGAGAAGGCAATGGCACCCCACTCCAGTACTCTTGCCTGGAAAATCCCATGGACGGAGGGGCCTGGTGGGCTGCAGTCCATGGGGTCGCTAGGAGTTCGACACAACTGAGCAACTTCACTTTATTTTTTCACTTACATGCATTGGAGAAGGAAATGGCAACCCACTCCAGTGTTCTTGCCTGGAGAATCCCAGGGATGGGGGAGCCTGGTGGGCTGCCGTCTATGGGGTCGCGCAGAGTCAGACACAACTGAAGTGACTTAGCAGCAGCAGCAGCAGCAGCAGCAGCAGCAGGCATGTGGAATCCTAGCCTTCCAACCAGGGATCGAACATACACCCCCCCTTTGGAAAGCGAAGTCTTAACTACTGGCAGGCCAGGGTGTATATATATATTTTTTTTTGGGGGGGGGGGCCAGGGTAGTTTTTATAGTTTTGCATTTAACCTGTGGTTCTATGACACATTTTGAGATTCAATTGTGGGAAAATAGTAAGGTCTGTGTCTAGACTCTGAGTGTGTGTGTGTGTGTGTGTGCATGTGTGTGTGTGGCATATGAATGTCAGATTGTTCCAACATCATTTATTATATATTGTAAAGATTGTCCTTTTTTCCATTTAATTGCCTTTGTTTCTTAAGCAAAGACTCACTGGCTGCATTTATGTATCTTCTTGTGAACTTTTTCTTTATGATATCATTTATTTGTAGGTTAACTACTACGCCATTTGGCTGTTTTTTTTTTTTTTTAATTTATCTTTAATTGGAGGATAATTGCTTTACAGTCTTGTGTTGGTTTCTGCCATACCACAGCATGAATCAGAACCTCCCTCCCAGCACCCCCATCCCACCCCTCCTGGTTGTCACCGAGCACTGAGCTGAGCTCTCCGTGTTATACAGCAGCTTTACCCTAGCTATCTATTTTATGCATGGTACTGTGTATATGTCAATGCTATTCTTTCAGTGTGTACCCCCCTCTCCTTACCCTGCTGTTACCCTTTATTCTGTTCCAATGATCACCATGTGTCTATTCTTTCACTAATACTACTCTGTCTGGGTTACTATAGCTTTATAGTAAGTGCCTTTTAAAGTTGGGTAATGAAAACCATCAAATTTTTACTTTCTCAATGTTGTGCTGAATATTTTACATCTTTGTATTTCTATATAAACTTTTAAATAGGTTTTGTAGAACTCTACAAAATAGTTTCATTTGATTGAGATGACATTGATCAAGTTAGACTAATTGACATCTTAAAAATGTTGAGTCTTTCAGTTCATGAATATTAAATATTATATCTCCATTTAATTTTTCTTTCAGTTCATCAGAATTTTGCATTTTTCTCTAAATATAGACCCTGCATATGTCTTGTTAGATTTTTACTTAAATATTTAACTTGTGGGGGCTAATGTAAAGGGCCCTGTGTTTTTAATTTCAAATTTTAATGCTTCTTTGCTATTGTTAACGAAAGTAATTGACATGTTTGTTTACCTGGTATCCTGTGACCTGACTATAATTGCATATTAGCTCCAGAAGTTTTTGTTTGTCAATTACTATAATTTTATACATAGGCTATCAACCTGTTTGTAAATGAAGATCATTTTATTTCACCTTTTCCAAATTGTGTATAATTTTTCTGTGCATTATTGCATTAGCTAAGTCTTCCAGTATGATGTTGAATATGAGTTGTAAAAAAGAATATTTTTACATTGTTCCCAGTGTTAAGACAAAAGCAGCCAGCTTCTCACAATTAACTATTATGTTAGTTAAAAGATTTTTTTTTAACGTTGTTTATCAAGTTGAGGAAGTTTTTCTCTATTCTTAGTTTGCTAAGAGTCTTTTTTTAATTACTGAGTGTTGGACTTTGTCACATGTAAATTTTTTCTGTATCAGTTGATATGCTTATATGACTTTTCACCGTTACCCTGCCTATTTATTGGTGAATTATATTGGTTTTTTTTTTTAATAGTCAACTAGCTTTGTATAAGTAGTATAACTCCTCTCCCTTAGTCTTGGAGTATAATTTGTTGGCTATGACTTCCTAATATTTTGTCGAGAATTTTTGCATCTTTGTTCATAAGAGATATTAGTTTGTTTTCAGTGTCAAGTGTTTATAACTCTTATTTATATTTTTTTCCTTTCTTCTGTTTGGTTTATGCTTAAATTACTCTTCTTTCTCTAAATTCCTAAGGTGAAGGTTAAATTAGCTTCAGCTATTCTTTTTAATATATGCATTCAGTATTATAAAATTTTCTCTATTGCTTTGGATAGTTTTCATTTTCATTTAGATTTAGTTTAAATATTTATATTTCTCCTGATATTTCTTTATTGCATGTATTATTAAATATGTGTGATTTTATCTCCAAATAGTTTTGCATTTTCTATCTATCTTTCTGGTATTGATTTCTATTTAATTCCATTGTAGTTTAAGAACACACTTTGAGTACTATTTCTTATTTTAAGTTTGTTGAGATGTGATTTATGACCCATAATGTGATTTTTCTTGGTAAATGATCCATGTGAATTCAAGACTAATATGTATTTTACTGTTGTTGGATGAAGCATTTTCTAAATGTCAGTTAGGTATGGTTGATTAATAATGCTGCTCAAGTCACATCCTTACTGATTTTCTGTCTACCTTATAGCCTTTACTGAAAGATGGATAGGTCTTGAAATCTTCAACTATAATAATAGATTAATTTAATTTTCCTGGTAGTTCTATCAGTTTTGTCTCATGCAATTTGATCTCCCACTGTTGAGTGCCCACATGTTAAGGATTGTTATTATCTTCTTGGAAAACTGGCCAAATTATCACTATAGAATGACTCTCCTTATCTCTGTTAATTTTCCTTGCTCTAAAGTCTGCTCTGTCTGAAATAAATATAATTGTTTCCTTTCTTTTAATTAGTATCATGTTATTTTTTTTCATATCTTTACTTTCAATCTAGCTTGGTTTTTATATTTAAAGTAGATATCTTATAGACAATGTATTGCTGGGTCTTTTTTAATCTACTCTGATATTTTCTGTCCTTTAATAATTTTATTTAGGCCATTTATGTTTAAAGTGACTAAACCATATGATTAATATCTACCATGTTTCTGTTTTCTGTTTATTGTACATGTTTTCCATTTATTTATTTATTTTTTTAATTTTCCCTCTTTCATGTCTGCCCTTATGGTTAGGACTGAGCATTAAAAGATTCAATTTTCTTTTCTTCATTAGCATATCAATTATATTTCTTTTAAATTGTTTTCAGTGGTTGTCCTAGAGTTTGCAGCATACCTAATGAATCTGTACAACTAATCTAAGTCCATTTTCAAATAACACTTCATGGGAAGTGGAGCTACATTATACATTTCTGTCTCTAACTCTTTCCCTCTCTTCATGTTCATCTGACACTAAGTGTGTGGAACAGTGATGATCAGAAGTGTTTCTTACATTTTTTTTTCCCCTCCTTTTAGGAAAACTAGAAGGATTGAAAGGGAAAAGTGAAAGGCACTAAGGTGTGCCCCACTCTTTGCAACCCCATAAACTATACAGTTCATGGAATTCTCCAGGCCAGAATACTGGAGTGGGTAGCCTTTCCCTTCTCCAGAGGATTTTCCCCACCCAGGGATCGAACCCAGGTCTCCCACATTGAAGGCAAACTCTTTACCAGCTGAGTCACAAGGGAAGCCCAGGAATACTGCAGTGGGTAGCCTATCCCTTCTCCAGGGGATCTTCTCGGCCCAGGAATACAACTGGTGGCTCCTGCATTGTAGGTGGATTCTTTACCAACTGAGCTACCAGGGAAGCCAGAGGATTGAAATTGGCTAATATGTCTTTTCCCAGTTAGAGAAGGCTCTGGTAAATTAGTTTTCCTTTTAGAATAGGGATTAGACCAAGGGATACATGTGTTATTCAATTACAATTGACCCTTAAACAATGGCAGGGATTGGGGTACCAACCACCACACAATCAAAAATATGCATCTAATTTTAAAATCAGCCCTCTGTATCCATGAATTAACTGTAAAATTTATTTTTATATACTTTTAGAAAATTATTTGGTTATAGTTTCTTCACAGGGTTGTACTAGTTTCTGCTGTACAGCAAAGTGAATGAGCCAAAAGTGTACTCAATCCACTTCCATCTGGATTCCCCTCCAATCCAGGTCACCACAGAGCATCAAACACAGTTCCCCTTTTATAACAGGGGTAGATTAGTTCTAGTTTATATCCTGCTCTCACTTGTTCAAAAGAGAAAACATTAGAGGACTTCTCTAGGATCATCAGTATGATGATCCTAGAGAAGAATGGGGGGTTGCAAAGAGTGGGGCACACCTTAGTGCCTTTCACTTTTCCCTTTCAATCCTTCTAGTTTTCCTAAGAGGAGGGAAAAAAAAATGTAAGAAACACTTCTGATCATCACTGTTCCACACACTTAGCGTCAGATGAACATGAAGAGAGGGAGAGAGTTAGAGACAGAAATGTATAATATAGCTCCACTTCCCATGAAGTGTTATTTGAAAATGGACTTAGATTAGTTGTACAGATTCATTAGGTATGCCGCAAACTCTAGGACAACCACTGAAAACAATTTAAAAGAGAACTGTACCCAATGAGTCTTACAGGTAAACCCACAAAAGTATAGAGGTCCTTTAAAACAGTCCACCAGAGTTTCTCACAAGTGCATCCAGCAATTTGTGAAGGTGAAAGTCGCTCAGTCGTGTCTGACTCTTTGCGACCCCATGGACTATATAGTCCATGAACTTCTCCAGGCCAGAATACTAGAGTGGATAGCCTTTCCCTTCTCCAGGGGATCTTCCCAACCCAGGGATCGAACCCAGGTCTCCCTCTTTGCAGGCAGATTCTTTACCAGCTGAGTCCCCAGGGAAGCCCAAGAATACTGGAATGAGCAGCCTATCACTTTTCCAGTGGATTTTCCCAACCCAGGAATCACACCAAGATTTCCTGCATTGCAGGTGGGTTCTTTACCAACTGAGCTATGAAGGAAACCAAATTTGTCAAAATGACCATGTAAATATTCCTCCAGGTGAGCTGATCTGGACTATGATTTTCACTATTCTCCTATATTCCAGATTTCTAAGTGGCAATTTGCCCCATGATCTCAGTTATTTGATGGATCCTAGGAAAAGTCATTGATTCCCAGTGCATTCACCTTTTATCTCATAAAATGCAAATTTCTTGTAAATTTTTAGAAAATTTAAGATATGAATGAAATTTAACATTTGTAGTAGGCTGCTTCATATTGCAATCAGATACTATGAGCCAATTTATTTTCCCATGTCTCACATTGCATAAAACCTTTCCAAAAATTCCACTTCTGGCTCCTTCTTTTTCACTTTTCCTTGGTACTTCTTTCTTTCTTCTATTTAGTCTTTCTCTCTCTCCCCTTTCCTTTCTCAATTAACATCAACTCTCCTCTCCAACAACCTGCTTTTTCTTCTCTCCTATTCTGAACTCCTTCTCTCTTCCAATATCAATAGAATATTTTCCCATATTTATTTTTTCTGTTCATCTTAATTATTTCCTTATTACATTTGAAGTGGCCAAAGGAAAGAAAAAAGAAAACAAATTGAAGTCAGATTTATTTTAATGAGTAGTATAATCTTCCTCTAAAGCTTCTGAAATGCTATAAAGTGACCCTTTTAGAATTTCTACAGAAATCTCACTTGATCATTCTCTTTTAATCAAATGTTTTTAGTCAACCCAAGAATCAATAAAAGAACTAATTTTTATTCTATTTTTTCTCTGTTTTGTTTAATTGGTAGTCTTGCAACAGTATTATTTTTCTACTATTTTCCATTGCAAGTACACATTATTTCAACTACATTATGGACTAAATAGAGTTCTGTGAGCTTGTCTGAAATTTAACTACCATTTATAGCATTGTTTCCATGGGAAAATTACTCCCCAGGTCTAAGGAATTAACTATATAAAACTTTTTGAATAAAAACTATTTATAAATGTGATAAAGCAGATTTCCCCTTCCCACTTTGATCACCCTTCCCCATTAATCAAAGATAAGACTAGATGGTAATTTACCCCAGAAAGCCAGCATTAATTCTGTTGCTAATAATGTGAAATATACTTTCTTACTCAATACCTACTCTGGATCATGTGGAACCCTATGTTAAGTACAGTGAACATTGTAATTTTCAAAATAATTATATTAAGTAAGTATTACTATCACATTTCATGTGTATAGAAATTGATTTATGGTTGATTAAGGAAATTTCTCAAAATAACAACATTTCTAAACCACAGAACTGAAATTCCAACCTGGAATCCTTTGAACACAGGCAACACTTGGCTATAGCTTCAAGATGATGCTAATTAAATGGAAGAGCAACACTGCAATTTCTCTTTTCTCCATTGTTTTGCATATATTTAGTTTCTAACATGTTATATAATGTGATCTCACCAGCACCAGGACTGCTCCAGGCATTCTTATTGTCTGTTTAAGCACCAATATAAAGGCATTATCTAGCTGTATGTCACTTTTAGAATAGGCTTCATGGTAAAATATGTAGGGCATTAATGCAGAGAGGAGCATTTTAGCATTCCAAAGTGCTAAATATTGTGAAGTCTGAAGGAAAATATAAATATTTTAAAAAACAAAAATAACACAGGAATTTATGTTCCTTAGGTAGCATATAAAATGGTCCTAATATGTCTTTTTGCATTTATCCATCCTTTTTTCAAGTATTCTTGAGACATCACAGTGTAATGCAAGTTTTCTTTAACTTACATTTATGTGCTATCACCCCCCAAAAAAATCACAAAAAATCATATTCTATTATCTTTAATTATGATGACAATCCAAAAGAAAATGTTTTAGCATATTTAATTACAGTGCACTCTCTGTGTTTACACAAATTACAGTATAATGTGCTGCATGAACAACGTTTTTCAGAAGTTCAAATAGAGAAGAGATTTGAGTCATTACATTACACATGACATCCAGGCATTTTTGCCTTAAAAGAACCCATGAAACAAAGTGCAGAATAGTATTAAAGTTTTAAGTAAGTGGATTGTAGATACTCTATTTTCAAGTCCAAACTTTCCAACCTTTAATATTTTTCCATGTCTACTAATATTTAGATATAAAGTGGCCTTGGCACATTTTCATAATGCACCACCTTAGTACCATAGCATTACGAAAATGTGGAGACAATGCAGGAGACACAAGAGATGTAGATTCAATCCCTGGGTCAGGAAGATTCCCTGGAGGAGGGCTTGGCAATGTATTCCAATATTTTGCCTGGAGAATCCCATGGACAGAGGAGCCTGGAGGGCTACAGTGCAAAGGGTTGCAAAGAGTCATACATGACTGAAGCAACTTAACATGCATGGTACTAAACTTAGTTTTACCTTGACAAGAGTGTTAATAACAAAAATCAAGGACACATAATGAAAATTCATATTTGTGGTTGTTCATTGATTGTGTATGTGGCTAATTAGCTACACACGCAGGAGGGCCAAGAGGAGCTACTCCATGTTTAAGATCAGGAGGGGTGGCTGTGAGGAGATACCCCTCATCCAAGGTAAGGGGAAGCAGCTGCGCTTTGCTGGAGCAGCCGTGAAGAGATACCTCACGTCCAAAGTAAGAGAAACCCAAGTAGGACGGTAGGTGTTGTGAGAGGCATCAGAGGGCAGACACACAAACCATAATCACAGAAAACTAGTCAATCTAATCACATGGATGACAGCCTTGTCTAACTCAGTGAAACTAAGCCATGCCGTGTGGGGCCAACCAAAACTGGCGGCTTATGGTGGAGAGGTCTGACAGAATGTGGTCCACTGGAGAAGGGAATGGCGAACCACTTCAGTATTCTTGCCTTGAGAACCCCATGAACAGTATGAAAAGGCAAAATGACAGGATACTGAAAGAGGAACTCCCCAGGTCAGTAGGTGCCCAATATGCTACTGGAGATCAGTGGAGAAATAACTCCAGAAAGAATGAAAGAATGGAGCCAAAGCAAAAACAATACCCAGTTCTGGATGTGACTGGTGATAGAAGCAAGGTCCAATGCTGTAAAGAGCAATATTGCATAGGACCCTGGAATGTTAGGTCCATGAATCAAGGCAAATTGGAAGTAGTCAAACAGGAGATGGCAAGAGTGAACATCGACATTCTAGGAATCAGCAAACTAAAATGGACTGGAATGGGTGAATTTAACTCACATGACCATTATATCTACTACTGTGGGCAGGAAGCCCTTAGAAGAAATGGAGGAGCCATCATGGTCAACAAAAGAGTCTGAAATGCAGTACTTGGATGCTACCTCAAAAACGACAGAATGTCTCTGTTCATTTCCAAGGCAAACCATTCAATATCAGAGTAATCCAAGTCTATGCCCCAACCAGTAACGCTGAAGAAGCTGAAGTAGAATGGTTCTATGAAGACCTACAAGACCTTTTATAATTAACACTCAAAAAAGATATCCTTTTAATTATAGGAGACTGGAATGCAAAAGTAGGAAGTCAAGAAACACCTGGAGTAACAGGCAAATTTGGCCTTGGAATATGGAATGAAGCAGGGCAAAGGCTAACAGAGTTTTGCCAAGAGAACACACTGGTCATAGCAAGCACCCTCTTCCAACAACACAAGAGAAGACTCTACACATGGACATCACCAGGTGGTCAACACTGAAATCAGATTGATTATATTCTTTGCAGCCAAAGATGGAGAAGCTCTATACAGTCAGCAAAAACAAGACTGGGAGCTGACTATGGCTTAGATCATGAACTCCTTATTGCCAAATTCAGACTTAAACTAAAGAACGTAGGGAAAACCACTAGACCATTCAGGTATGACCTAAATCAAATCCCTTATGATTATACAGTGGAAGTGATAAATAGATTTAAGGGCCTAGATCTGATAGATAGAGTGTCAGATGAATTATGGACGGAGTTTCATGACATTGTACAAGAGACAGGGATCAAAACCATCCCCATGGAAAAGAAATGCAAAAAAGCAAAATGGCTGTCCGAGGAGGTCTTACAAATAGCTGTGAAAAGAAAAGAAGTGAAAAGCAAAAGAGAAAAGGAAAGATCTAAGCATCCGAATGCAGAGTTCCAAAGAATAGCAAGGAGAGATAAGAAAGCATTCCTCAGCAATCAATGCAAAGAAATAGAAGAAAACAAAAGAATGGGAAAGACTAGAGATCTCTTCAGGAAATTAGAGATACCAAGGGAATATTTCATGCAAAGATGAGCTCGATAAAGGACAGAAATGGTATGGACCTAACAGAAGCAGAAGATATTAAGAAGAGGTAGCAAGAACACACAGAAGAACTGTACAAAAAAGATCTTCATGACCAAGATAATCACACTAGTGTGATCACTGACCTAGAGCCAGACATCCTGGAATGTGAAGTCAAGTGGGCCTTAAAAAGCACCACTATGAACAAAGCTAGTGGAGGTGATGGAATGCCAGTGGAGCTCTGTCAAATCCTGAAAGATGATGCTGTGAAAGTGCTGCACTCAATATGCCAGCAAATTTGGAAAACTCTGCAATGGCCACAGGACTGGAAAAGGTCAGTTTTCATTCCAATCCCAAAGGCAATACCAAAGAATGCTCAAACTACCTCACAACTGAACTCATCTCACACGCTAGTAAAGTAATGCTCTAAATGCTCCAAGCCAGGCTTCAGCAGTACGTGAACTGTGAACTTCCAGATGTTTAATCTGGTTTTAGAAAAGGCAGAGGAACCAGAGACCAAATTTCCAACATCTGCTGAATCATCAGTAAAGAAACAGCGTTCCAGGAAAACATCTATTTCTGCTTTATTGACTATGACAAAGCCTTTGACTGTGTGGATCACAATAAACTGTGGAAAATTCTGAAAGAGATGGGAATACCAGACCACCTGACCTGCCTCTTGAGAAACCAGTATTCAGGTCAGGAAGCAACAGTTAGAACTGGACATGGAACAAAAGACTGGTTCCAAATAGGAAAAGGAGTATGTCAAGGCTGTATATTGTCACCCTGCTTATTTAACTTATACGCAGAGTACATCATGAGAAACGCTGGGCTGGAAGAAGCATAAGCTGGAATCAAGATTGCTGGGAGAAATATCAATAACCTCAGATATGCAGATGACACCACCCTTATGGCAGAAAGTGAAGAGGAACTAAGAAGCATCTTGATGAAAGTGAAAGAGGAGAGTGAAAAAGTTGGCTTAAAGCTCAACATTCAGAAACCTAAGATCATGGCATCTGGTCTCATCACTTCATGGGAAATAGATGGGAAAACAGTGGAAACAGTGTCAGACTTTATTTTTTGGGGCTCCAAAATCACTGCAGATGGTGATTACAGCCATGAAATTAAAAGACACTTACTCTTTGGGAGGAAAGTTGTGATTAACCTAGATAGCATATTCAAAAGCAGACTACTTTGCCAACTAAGGTCCATCTAGTCAAGGCTATGGTTTTTCCAGTGATCATGTATAGATGTGAGAGTTGGACTGTGAAGAAAGCTGAGTGCTGAATTGATGCTTTTGAACTGTGGTGTTGGAGAAGACTCTTGAGAGTCCCCTGGACTGCAAGGAGATCCAACCAGTCCATTCTAAAGGAGATCAGTCCTGGTGTTCATTGGAAGGACTGATGCTAAAGCTGAAACTCCAGTACTTTGGCCACCTCATTAGAAGAGTTGACTCATTGGAAAATACTCTGATGCTGGGAGGGATTGGGGACAGGAGAAGAAGGGGACGACAGAGGGTGAGATGGCTGGATGTCATCACTGACTCGATGGACATGAGTTTGGGTGAACTCCGGGAGTTGGTGATGGACAGGGATGCCTGGTGTGCTGTGATTCATAGGGTCGCAAAGAGTCGGACATGACTGTGTGACTGAACTGAAGTGAACTGAATAGCAAAGATGTGACATTGATACTATCTTAAGCACCATTCTCTTTCAATATCCACTTTTGTCACTGATATTACTAAAGTCATAATACATGAGTAGAATAAAATAGAACTTAATCGGTTGTTTTAGGAAAGCAATACGATCAGTCATCTTTTATTACTGCTATTATTTTGATTTGGATATTTATACATAATTTATAAGTTTAAAAATATTTATACTTTTAAAAGTACTATAACCACAAGGATTTATACCTTGACATGCTGTTTATGGAAATATCATCTTAATATTTTTAATTCCACTGGATGTTCATGACTATTTTCTGAGAGAAAAACTAAAGCAGTACTCACATTTGAAAATTTTTGTGTTGTAAAAGGAAATAATAAATGAAAAAATGCAGTACCTCCTACACAGTGGAAGTAAACAATTTCCAATTTTACTATTAGATGACCTAGGTAAGCAGACAAGACCCTTTTATTTTCATTTCCATAGTACCTGGAAGAAAAGACCCTTTACTAGAAGTAGTAGTCCACATTATCAGGAAAATCTGCATGTCTTTAGATATCACTAAAGACTCAAATATAAACACAATTAAATACACCTCAAAATATATTTCTGTCTATAAAATACATCAAATTTTTGTACTACCTTTACTCTTATCTACAGTAAAAAGCCAATTCTGTAATAGAATGAAAATCAAATCATCAAGTCAGATCATCATCAACACAAAAATGATACTCTAATTTTGCTGTTCTATTTTCATAAAAATTAGTACCAAATTCCAATTTCACACTCCCATTTCACACTCCCAATTCCCATTTCACACACTCAAAAAGATATATGATAATTTAGAGCATGTCCTTATAAGATAGACAGAAAAGAAATTAACAAAATATTATATCTTATGGCTTCCCTTGTGGCTTAGATGGTAAAGAATCCACTTGCAATACAGGAGACATGAGCTTAATCCCTGGGTCAGGAAGGTCCCCTGGAGAAAGGAATGGCAACCCACTCCGGTATTCTTCTCTGAGAATCCCATGGACAGAGGAGGCTGGCGGGCTGGTGCCCATGGGGGTCACAAAGAGTCAGACACAACTGAACTACTAACGCTTTCATTATATTTTATACTATCTATTATCTGCTCAGCTGCTGTAGTTGTTACAGTCAAAAGGCAGTCACAGGTTGGCTGATTTTATTTTTAAAAGACTGTAATCAGAAATATTAAATATTTCCATATAGTTATCTAATAAAAATTGCCTTAAATCCAACTATGGAGGACAATGAGAATAATAAAATTAGGAAATATAATATTAAAATACGTTGCAAATTCCAAATAGGTTTCATTGATTGATTCCTCCTATATAGGTTTATGGGATTTAAGGATAAAAGCAACTAATTTTTTCTTGCTTATAAGGGAAAAAGGATATTTCTTCTACATTGTTTTCCCTTTGGGAAATGTTTTTAGCACTCTATGTACCTCAGTTGAAGCAGTCAAGCTGTCAAAGTCTTTTGCTTATAATCATTATTATATTTTAGTATGTTTTGGTTGCTATAATTCTTTGGGTGATTTCCAAAACCATGTGTATTTATTATTTTTGTCTGCATTTTAATTTTCTTTTCAGCTGCTTCCAATTTATATTTTGAGGCTGCGTACCTATTTATTTTTGTTTTCAGTATAAAAGATAGTACTAAGAGGTTTATTAGTAAGCTAGACTTTATTTTAAACTTAAAGCTGGCTACTTTTGCCTTCACTTTAGCAGACTCTACAGGAGATTATCTTACGATGAATCCTCCTTCAGATTTGATGATTTGATCACTAAATGAGTCTAGAGAGGAAGTAATGCAAGCAGCTGATCAAAGCAGTAGCTATGTTTACTCCCTTTACTGAGGAATGCCCCCCAGGAAAAAAAAAAAGAGAACTCTGGTGACCTGCTCTAAAATCTATCTCAATTGGAACTCTGGATGATAAACTAATGATATTTGCAAAAGTTAAAACCTACAGACTGTTCTTAGCTAGGTAACCCTGGCAAAAGATTACTTATAGTTAATACCCAGATCTATGAATTTATTACGCAGGATAAGTTTTGTAACTCTCTAAGGTATAAAGTAGAGATGTTCAAAATGTAAGCCCTCACTGCTATGTGAGATGATCCACAGACTCTCTCATGGGCCTGATCCATCATTCTGGGCAAGGATACAGGCTACTATGGAATAAGAGGGAGTTGCTCTCAGGGTCTAGGCCTCTTTTTTCTTCTTTTGTGCCTCTTGATTGTCTTTAATTAAATTATTATAATGCTATTTTTGGTGATATTAATTTAATTTGTATGAGTTTTGACAACCCATTCTAAATGGTAGCTTAGAGTTTTACCTAATATAATAGATTCTGCTACCCAGACATTCATGCCATAAGATAATTAAGGAGAAAAGCTTTATTACCAGAAACAAAAAAATTACCAGAAATTAAAAAAAAAAGATTTAAAGAAAATTTTTAAGTGTTGTTCAATCATTTTTAGCTATCTGATTTGATAACGTTATATCAAATTTAATCTTTTGAGACATAACTGATAAGTAAAAATTGTATAAAATGTGACACGTGATGACTAGATAAACAAATATATTGTGAAATGATTACCACTATTAAGTTAATTAACACATCCATCACTTCACATATTTACCTTTCTTTTTTACAGAGTGAGAATATTTAACATCTTCATTTTTTTTTTAGCAAATTTCAAGCATATAATACAGTTTTATTAGCTTTAGATCCTCAGAACTTATTAATCTTGTAACCAAAAACTTGTACACTTTGACCATCCTCTCCCTGTTTCCCCTAGTCCCAGCGTCAGTTTCATTATTTTACTTTCTGTTCCTATAAATTCAACTTTTTTAAGATTCCATATGTAAGTGATATTACACGTATTTCTCGATCTAGAATAGCACCCTCCAGTTATGTGCATGTTGTAGCAAATGACAGATTTCCTTTTTCTCATAACTGAATAATATTTCATTGTATATGTATCAACATATTTGCATTTATTCATCCATAGATGGATACTCAGCCAGTTCAGTCCCTCAGTCGTGTCCAACTCTTTGCGACCCCATGGACTGAAGCACGTTAGGCCTCCCTGTCCATCACCAACTCCCGGAATTTACCCAAACTCATGTTATTGATATTTCTCCCAGCAATCTTGATTTCAGCTTGTGCTTCATTCATTCCAGTGTTTCTCATGATGTACTCTGCATATAAGTTAAATAAGCAAGGTGACAATATACAGCCTTGATGTACTCCTTTCCCGATTTGGAACCAGTCTGTTGTTCCATGATCAGTTCTAACTGTTGCTTCTTGACCTGCATGCAGATTTCACAAGAGGCAGGTCAGATGGTCTGGTATTCCATTCTCTTTAAGAGTTTTCCACAGCTTGTTGCGATCCACATAGCCAAAGACTTTGGCATAGTCGATAAAGAGATGATCCAAAAGATGTTGGCAATTTGATGGACACTCAGGTTGCTACAATGTATTGACTATTGTGAAGAAGCTGAAATGGATTTGAGAATACAGATATCTCTAAAGGGTATTGATTTTGCTCTCTTCAGATATTTAACCAAAAGTGGGATTGTGGGATAATATGGTAATTCTGGGCTTCCCTGGTAGCTCAGCTAGTAAAGAATCCACCTGCAATGCAGGAGACCCCGGTTCAATTTCTGGATCAGGAAGAGCCTCTGGAGAAGGGATAGGCTACCCACTCCAGTATTTTTGGGCTTCTTGTGGGATAATATGGTAGTTCTCAGTTTTCCTGGTAGCTCAGCTAGTAAAGAATCCACCTACAATGCAGGAGAACCTGGTTCAATTCCTGGGTGAGGAAGATCTGCTGGAGAAGGGATAGGCTACCTATTCCAGTATTCTTGGGCTTCCTTGAGGGCTGAGATGGTAAAGAATCCACCTGCAGTGTGGGAGACCTGGGTTTGATCCCTGGGTTGGGAAGATCCCCTAGAGGAGGGCATAGCAACCCACTTCAGTATTCTTGCCTGGAAAATCCCCATGGACAGGGAAGCCTGGTGGGCTTCATGATGTCGCAAAGAGTTGACCATGACTGAGAGACAAAGTACACACACACGGTAGTTCTACTTTTTGTTTTTAGAAGAACCTCCATACTTTTTTTATTAATAGCTGTTCCAATTTACATACTTACCAATAGTCTACAAGGATACTCATTTCTGCACATCCTAACCAAAAAGTATCTGTCTTTTTAGTTATAGCCATTCTAAGTGGTAAGATGATACCACATTGTGGTGTACCTGCATTTCCCTTATGAATGAATAAAATAAAACCCTTTTGTTTACTTTCTGGTCATGTGTATACCATTTTTTGAAAAATGTCTATTCAGGTCCATTTTTTAAATTGGGTTATTTGGGAGGTTTTCTCTATTGAATCATATGAATTCCTTAAATATTTTGGATGTTAATCTCTTATCAGGTTTGCAAATATTTTCTCCCATTTCATAAAATGTTTTTTTTTTATCATTTCGCTAGTTGCTTACTATGCAGAAGTTTTTTGGTTTTGTTTTGTTTTAGTTGGCATAATCTCAATTGTTTAATTTTATTTTTTGTTGCCTTTTCTGTTGGTGTCATATCAAAACAAAGCATTGAGACCAGTGTCAATGAGTTTCTTCCTTCTGTTTTCTTCTTTGAGTTTTACGGTTTTAGGTTTTGCATTTGTCCTAAATTTATTCCAAGTTAATTTTTGTAAGTGGTATAAGTTAGGAATCCAGTTTCACTCTTTAGCATGTGGCTGTTGTTTTCCTGTCACCTTTCATTGACAGCATTGCCTACACAAGTGCCTGGTGCAGGCACCCTTGTGAAAGATTAATTGACATTAAATGTGTGGGTTTATTTCTGGGGTCCCTATTCTGTTCCATTGGCATATGCATATGGTTTATGCTAGTATCATGTTGTTTTGCTTACTATAGCTTGGTAACATAATTTAAAATCAAGAAGTAAAATGCCTCCACCTTTGCTCTTTTTTCTGAAGATTTCTGTGGACACTTTGGGTCTTTCGTGATGCCAAAACATTTTTAGCAGTTTCTTTTTTTTTTCTTTGAAAAGGGTTTTGGGGATTTTTATAGGGTTCAATTTTTATTGGGTTCAATCCCTGAGTTGGGAAGATCCCCTGGAAAAGGGAATAGCTACTCACTTTAATATTCTTGCCTGGAGAATTCCATGGACAGAGGAGCCTGGCAGCTCTAGTCCTTGGGGTCACAAAGAGTGGGGACTTAGTGACTTTCACTTTTACTTCTTAAGAACTATTAGAGCCATCTTACAGAAAGAATCAATGAACTTTTTGACTAACCAATGTTATAAATAAACAAAAATTGATAGGGTAATGTTGGAAAGTAAACAGTAAATATATCCAAAAGTCTCTTCTTATATGTAAAGGAGGCTATGAGTTCAGTTGTTTTAACATTTAAATAAATGAAATAAATGCATTTACATCTAAATGCATTGCAAACATTGTAAGTAACATCCAGAAGCATAAAAAAAAAAAAAAAGATGGTAAACTTTTTATTATTGCTGTATCATTGGTTCTCAAATTTTGGAGTATCTCAGAATTTTTTGTTGCCACTGTTAGAATTAAATAGTCCTAAAATTCACTCCAAGAGATTCTAATATTATTGTCCTTGGGGAAGGCTAGGCTGTCAGCATTTTCAATGAACAATTTAGGTAATTCTGATGCAGATAGTGTTGGAACTGAATATTTGAAACATACTGAATTTGAAAAGGGAGAAAGAATGGAATTTCCATGATTTAATTAATATAACTCAATTCAGAATTTTTAAAGACAAACTGAAAAATATGATATAGAGTAGTATAAGAAATAAGACTAAATGCTCTGATATTGCATGTTGCAGTCAGCACTGATAAAATAATACATCACATAATTTCTATTTCTTCACATCAGTAAACCTGGGTGAAAACTGTAGATATGTTATTGGCACAATTAAAGTCATTTCTTTATGCTGGCAGCAAGAAAATCTACAAAATATTGTGTTTTTTTATTTTTTTTTTATATTGGAGTATAGTTAATCAACAATGTTGTGCTACTTTCAGTTGTACAGAAAAGTGATACACATATATGTATCTATTCTTTTCAAAATTCTTCTCCCATCTAGCTTGTTACACAATGTTGAGCAGAGATAGCAGTTTTGGATTGACGTGTACACACTGTTGTGTTTAGGATACATGGCTCTTGAGGACCTGCTATATAGCACAGTGTGTTGCTCAAAATATGATGTTTCCTTATTTATAATTCTTAACAGTATGGGGGGCATTCACGCTTTTCAGAAATTTCAAATGTAACTAACATTAAAAATGGTGAATCACTAGCAAATGACTGCTATCTGATACAGCTCTCAAAGAGAAAATATAGGTATTAATTTTAAATTAAAAAAAAATCACCCTGCTTGCCATTTTTTCCTAAGTACTAGTATTTTTTTAGAAATAACTCCTTGGAATTCAGTGTTGATCCAATGGTTAGGACTCTGCTTTCACTGCTGGGGTGGAGTACAGTCCCTGTCTAGGGAACTAAGATCCTGCAAGACACATGGTGCAGCCAAAAATAGACAAAAATAATAAAGAATTTCCAATTTATTTTCAGATTTTTAAAATACATTATCAGTCTCTACTTTTAATATCCTTAAAAGCTGCATTTTATTTCAAAGTGATTATTTAAGCTCTTATTTAGATTTTACTATAATTGGAGTCAAAGAAATATATCCTGTGTGTGAAAAGACAAACATTTTTGTCTGTAGAAAAATACAGAAGAATACTTACTGATAAATATTTTATATGCCAATTTTATTCAGGTGTCAAACAGTTTGGGAGGCTACTCTTTCCATATGTATTGTAGTTTTATTAGGCTACTGAATCTTGAAACAAATTGCCAAATTTCATTTAAAATGTTCATTGCATCTTATGTTATTTCCAACAAAGATTAAGATTAGAATGGTAATCACTAATTATGATCAGGTTTCATATCTCCCTTGTAATTACACTAGCTGTGTTGACATTTTAGGTGAAATATTTTTCTCCTTCTGTCTCCCTAGATATTTATTAAAAGTGAAATTTCTAATATTAAAGAGCATGTTGAAGTCATGAAGACAGAAATACTTTTTTAATTGTGAAATTACAGAGATAGATGCTCTGCCCAAATTCAATTAGAATAAAATAAAATAAACATGAAAGTAAAAGCATTGCTCTCAGAAACCTGCCTTCTGCTGCTGCAAATTTTGGATAATGTTAATAGCATAGTCATTGCTGAGGTTTAAAGCCCCAAGAATCATAGAACACTCTTTCACTTTCTTGACTCAACCCATTCTATCATTTATTGAATTTTACTTATCCTATATGTTCATTCCAGGCAAACTCCACAAGATAGTGGAGGACAGAGGAGCTTGGCATGCTGCAGTCCATGGGGTCACAAAGAGATGGCCGTGACTTAGCAAGTGAACGACAACAATGATATTTTCAGTGTCTTCTTTTTTCAGTGTCTTTTATTGTGCTTATACCATTTGGAGTCTCATTAACCTTTGTCTTTCATTATTCCAACAGGATTCTCTTTTCTCTATCTCCTTGTAGCTCCGGTCCACCCCATCTCTACTGACAGTGATAGCTGTGTGGAGCAAAAATTGGAAAAATATAATGCAGTTCCATCCAGCAGTGTGTAGAGGAAACATACAAGTTTAAGACATAGCCTCCATATTTGACTGGAGTTCCCATTTTTAGACTGATTGCAAGTTGCATTTCTCCACTATTTCTCTTCACCTTTTGTTCAGGGTTTCTGGAATTCTCATTCTTTGATGAACCTATCCATCTTTCATGAATCTTTGTTTATTGTAAATGTTTCTCTAATGGTTAGGCTTGATCTATGTTCATATATTTAATTCATTGAGATAAAACTAACACTTTAAAATAGAGGTCAAATTCTTCAAGCAGTTTAGATATTCTGTAAATATTTTCAACTGAACCATCTGTTTCTTGAATTATATATTTCAGCTTAAAATGTTTAATTACACATGCAGGTTGTTTTAGACTTAGGCAACAATTCAATGTTTCCTTTATATGCATTGATTATACAGTTCCAGAACAGTTCAGAAATCAAATACAAAATCTTAAATAATTATTTTTTAATTTTATTTTATTTTTTAACTTTACAATATTGTATTGGTTTTGCCATATATCGAAATGAATCCACCACAGGTATACATGTGTTCCCCATCCTGAACCCTCCTCCCCCTCCGATTATTTTAATCTTAGATATTTTAATTACTGATGTTTCTCTAAATGAAAATTTTACACATTCTATAAAAAGAAAGTACCTAGTTTAAAAAGTAGATTAATATATATAGCTAATAAATGTAGTTCGAAAAATACTGTAATATTTGATTTCTAAGCAAAAGGTAATATACGTATGGTGGATTACAAATTTTTTAAATGGCTACTTTCTTGACTTTGTGAAATTCACAATTCAATTGTAAAAAATAAAGTCTTCAGTCATAAGTTTCATGACATTTCTAGATTTAAAAAAAAAGCAGCAAAGAGCAACATAAGACAGGATGAAGAAGTAGTACATGCTCAGTGGCTCTGTTGTGTCCAATTCTTTGTGACACCATGGACTGTAGCCGCCAGGCTCCTCTATCCTTGAGATTTCACAGACAAGAATACTGGAGTGGGTTGCCATTTCCTCCTCCAGGGGATCTTCATGACCCAGGGATCTAACCCATGTCTCCTGCATTGCCAGGCAGATTCTTTACCACTGAGCCACCAGAAACAGTATAGATCTATTAATTATACAAATAAACATGATACTTTTAACAAGATGCTTAATTTTTTTAATATGGATAATTTAATTTTTTTCTGAATAGTGTTCATACAAGTGAACAGAATAACTATTCAATTTCGTTGTTGTTCAGTCACTAAGTGGTGTTTGACTCTTGTGATCCCATGAACTATAACACACCAGGCTCCCCTGTCCTGCACTATCTCCTGGAGTTTGCTCAGATTCATGTCCAATGAGTTGGTGATGCTATCTAACCATCTAATCCCTTGTTGCCCTCTTCTACTTTCGCCTTCAATCTTTCCCAGCATCAGGGGCTTTCCAATGAGATAGCTCTTTGCATCAAGTGGCCAAAGTATTGGAGCTTCAACTTCAGCAACACTTCTTGCAATGAATATTCAAGGTTGATTTCCTTTAGAATTGACTGGTTTGATCTCCTTGAAGTTCAAGATGTATTCCATTACAAATGCACATATTATAAAATGATCAAAAATAAGCATAAAGTCATAAGTACATGTTAAGTTGTGACTTTGGAAATTAAAAGAGTCTCTTGCCTGTGTTGGGGCCTAAGTTAAAATCAAAGCAGATAAAAAGTTATGAAAATGTTAAGGAAACAACAAATCACAGCAAAATGAAGTAAAAATTTAAAAGCTATTAGTATCAAACAAAAGTTCAGAGTACAAAAATTCAGGGAAGATTTAACATAAAAGTGAAGCTGCATTTGTGTTGAAATCACCCTCTTAAGATCTGGGTTTGATCATTTTACCTGCATGTGTGTTAATCACTCAGATATGTGTCTTACTCTTTGTGATCCCATGGATTGAGGCCCACCAGGCTCTTCTGTCCTTGGAATTCTCCAGGCAAGAATACTGGAGTCAGTTGCCATTTCCTTCTCTGACAGATCTCCTTGATCCAGGGATTGAACCCAGGTCTTCTGCATTGCATACTGACTCTACCTTTTGAGCTACCAAGGAAGTCATCTTACCTATAACTAACCATAATAAATGCCAGAACTATAGGAAGTAGTTTTGGTTAAAGAAAAGTTTTTGCATGGTAAATTACAGCATAAAAATATGTAATTCATAAATTCTACCCACTCTAAATAGATGGGGAAACAGTGAGAGACTTTATTTTGGGAGGCTCCAAAATCATTGCACCTGGTGACTGCAGCCATGAAATTAAAAGACGCTTGTTCTTTGGGAAAAGAGCTATGACCAACCTAGACAGCATATTAAAAAGCAGAGACATTACTTTGCCAACAAATGTTCATCAAGTCAAAGCTATGGTTTTTCCAGTAGTCATGTATAGATGTGAGAGTTGGACTATAAAGAAAGCTGAGTGCTAAAGAATTGATGCCTTTGAACTGTATTGTTGGAGAAGACTCTTGAGAGTCCCTTGGACAGCAAGGAGATCCAACCAGTCCATCCTAAAGGAAATCAGTCCTGAATATTCATTGGAAGGACTGATTTTGAAGCTAAAAATCCAATACTTTGGCCACCTGATGTGAAGAACTGACTCATTTGAAAAAACCCTGATGCTGGCAAAGATTGAGGGCAGGAGGAGAAGAGGACGACAGAAGATGAGATGGTTGGATGGCATCACTGATATGATGGACAAGCTCCAGTAGTTGGTGATAGACAGGGAAGCCTGGCATGCTGCAGTCCATGGGGGTCGCAAAGAGTCAGACACGACTGGGCGACTAAATTCTATTTATTAAAAAATATTCACATTGCAATTTTTCTTTTCAGGAGTTAGCTTGCTCTGTTTGCCTTGATGTGATCTGATGTAATTTACTGATAACTTTAATTTCTGGATACCTCTGCCTCAGTCTCAGCCTTCAAATTTTGGAAACTTTCATTTAATATACTCTCAAGTGAATGATTTATTTCATCCTCAAAGTCACCATCTAAAACAGGAGTATGATCTAAGTAATAAGAGTAGGATACAAAGAAGAAAAGCATCTCCCTAGGTTTATGTATGTTGTTTAACTCAGGAAGTCTGATATTAACATTCTACATGTGATCACTTTCTGAGAAATGCTGTAAATGAAGCATTTTACATTCTTCTTTTTATACTAAGGCTGGGAAAGGTGGTGACTATCTTATACTTAGAGCATGTTTCAGTTTGGATTGGCCACATTCAAGTGCACAGTAGCCACTGCGCCTGGTAGATGCAGTGTTGCATGGGAAACCGCTTGATGATCTCTAAGTTTTCTTCTATCGCTAAAAACTCCTAATACCAGGATGTAAATATTTAATAGGTAAAAATAGCAAGTAATTAGACTGAAATCAGATTGATTATATTCTTTGCAGCCAAAGATGGAGAAGCTGTATACAGTCAGCAAAAACAAGATGGGGAGCTGACTGTGGCTCAGACCATGAGCTCCTTATTGCCAAATTCAGACTTAAACTGAAGAAAGTAGGGAAAACCACTAGACCATTCAAGTATGACCTAAATCAAATCCCTTATGATTATACAGTGGAAATGAGAAATAGATTTAAGGGACTAGACCTGATAGATAGACTGCCTGAGGAACTATGGAATGAGGTTCGTGACATTGTACAAGAGACAGGGATCAAGACCATCCCCATGGAAAAGAAATGCAAAAAAGCAAAATGGTTGTCTGGGGAGGCCTTACAAATAGCTGTGAAAAGAAGAGAAGTGAAAAGCAAAGGAGAAAAGGAAAGATCTAAGCATCTGAATGCAGAGTTCCAAAGAATAGCAAGAAGTGATAAGAAAGCCTTCCTCAGCGATCAATGCAAAGAAATAGAGGAAAACAACAGAATGGGAAAGACTAGAGATCTCTTCAAGAAAATCAAAGATACCAAGGGAACATTTCATGCAAAGATACGCTCGATAAAGGACAGAAATGGTATGGACCTAACAGAAGCAGAAGATATTAAGAAGAGGTGGCAAGAATACACTGAAGAACTGTACAAAAAAGATCTTCACCACCAAGATAATCAAAATGGTGTGATCACTGACCTAGAGCCAGACATCCTGGAATGTGAAGTCAAGTGGGCCTTATAAAGCATCACTACAAACAAAGCGAGTGGAGGTGATGGAATTCCAGTTGAGCTATTTCAAATCCTGGAAGATGATGCTGTGAAACTGCTGCACTCAATATGCCAACAAATTTGGAAAACTCAGCAGTGGCCACAGGACTGGAAAAGGTCACTTTTCATTTCAATCCAAAGAAAGGCAATGCCAAAGAATGCTCAAACTACTGCACAATTGCACTCATCTCACACTCTAGTAAAGTAATGCTCAAAATTCTCCAAGCCAGGCTTCAGCAGTACGTGAACCATGAACTTCCAGATGTTCAAGCTGGTTTTAGAAAAGGCAGAGGAAACAGAGATCAAATTGCCAACATCCACTGGATCATCAATAAAGCAACAGAGTTTCAGGAAAACATCTATTTCTGCTTTATTGACTATGCCAAAGACTTTGACTGTGTGGATCACAATAAACTGTGGAAAATTCTGAAAGAGATGAGAATACCAGACCACCTGACCTGCCTCTTGAGAAATGTGTATGCAGGTCAGGAAGCAACAGTTCGAACTGGACATGGAACAACAGACTGGTTCCAAATAGGAAAAGGAGTATGTCAAGGCTGTATATTGTCACCCTGCTTATTTAACTTCTATGCAGAGTACATCATGAGAAATGCTGGGCTGGAAGTAGCATAAGCTGGAATCAAGATTGCCGGGAGAAATATCAATAACCTCAGATATGCAGATGACACCACCCTTATGGCAGAAAGTGAGGAGGAACTAAAAAGCCGCTTGATGAAAGTAAAGAGGAGAGTGAAAAAATTGGCTTAAAGCTCAACATTCAGAAAACTAAGATCATGGCATCTGGTCTCATCACTTCATGGGAAATAGATGGGGAAACAGTGGAAACAGTGTCAGACCTTATCTTTTGGGGCTCCAAAATCACTGCAGATGGTGACTGCAGCCATGAAATTAAAAGACACTTACTCCTAGGAAGAAACCTTATGACCAACTTGGATAGCTTATTGAAAAGCAGAGACATTACTTTGCCAACAAAGGTTCGTCTACTCAAGGCTATGGTTTTTCCAGTGGTCGTGTATGGATGTGAGATTTGGAATGTGAAGAAAGCTAAACGCTGAAGAATTGATGCTTTTGAACTGTGGTGTTGAAGAAGACTCTTGAGAATCCCTTGGACTGCAAGGAGATCCAACCAGTCCATTCTAAAGGACATCAGCCCTGGGATTTCTTTGGAAGGAATGATGCTAAAGCTGAAACTCCAGTACTTTGGCCACCTCATGCTAAGAGTTAACTCATTGGAAAAGATTCTGATGCTGGGAGGGATTGGGGGCAGGAGGAAAAGGGGACAACAGATGAGATGGTTAGATGGCATCCCGAACTCGATGGACGTGAGTTTTAGTGACTCTGGGAGGTGGTGACGCAAAGGGAGGGCTGGCGTGCTGTGATTCATGGGTCGCAAAGAGTCAGACACGACTGAGCGACTGAACTGAACTGAACTGAACTGAACAGCTTTTCATTTCAGCAGAGTAAAGTTGCAAAAAAGTATGGATTGTCATTGCTAGACCTCAGTGTACTCCCCTGAACCTCCAGGGTTGTGCCTCTTTCCTCCTAGAAAAGGCTGAGCTAGCCATTCTGAACAATTTCAAAAGAGTCCTTTAGCCACAATTACATTTCTAGACTATTAGATTTGGACCTTCGTTATCTTTCCCACCCAGTCAGGTCTTGAACTACATATTTTTGCCTCCTTTGACCTTGATTTCCCTCATGTCCAGTCCAGTTCACTCCTGATTTGTGACTCTATCCTTGGATCCACTATGTTTTCACAGAAATTGATTTAATCTTCCTTTTTTTTAATCTAAAAAAGAGATACTCTATCAGTACACTACGGTTATTAGATGGGTCTTTCCAGTAGTCTACACAGATAACATACAGATCTGTTGAGGGTAGCAACTCCATCATTTCACCTAAAAAATGTGATTGCAAAGTGACTATGAAAACAGAGATTCACAATCAGATTTTAGCATTTTTCACTGACTTTGTTTTGCCCACTACTACTCATTGCTCTCTTACTGAATCAAAAAAAAAAAAAAAAAGAAGAAGAAGAAGAAGAGAGCTTGTAGACTTGTTGGAGATCATATACACTAGAGTTTGTGTATCCAGTTTTTCTTGCTGCGGTAAAAAAAAAAAAAAAATATTACCACAAACTTTGTGACTTAAAGCAGCATAAGTTACATTTCTGTAGGTCAGAATTCTAAAACAGCCTCAATGACTGAAATCAAGCTGCTGGTAAGACTGTGATCCTTTCTACAGGTTCTAAGGGATAATTAGTTTCCTTGCAATTTCCAACTATATAGTCTATAATCTAAGTTTATGTTTCAATCTGTGGCATATGTTGCTAGTTAAGGACAGAAGTCCATGTAGTTTACATAAGATTATCTATTTTTTCCAGCATTATTTCTTTACTATCTTGTTTCTATTGTTGTTTTTTTTTTTGTTTGTTTGTTTGTTTTTTTTGCTTCACTGTCAAATTTAGTGTTAGTCATTCAGTCGTGTCTGACTCTGCAACACCATGGGCTGTAGTTCTGTTGGGTTCCTCTGGCCATGGAAATTTCCAGGCAAGAATACTGAAGTGGGTTGCCATTTCTTTCTCCAGGGGATCTTCCTGACCCAAGGGTTGAACCCAGGTCTCCCACACTGCAGGCAGACTGTCAAATTTAATTAAACATATATGTGTAAGACTATGTGTGGACTTTCTTTTCTGTATCTTTGATCAATTTTCTTCTTTTCACACCAAGGCTTCTATGTTTTGATAATGAAGCTTTATGTAGTTACGTGTTGCAATCTGATAGTGGACATTCTCCAAGTTTGTTTTATTTTTCAGAGATGTTTTGTAAAATTCTAGGTTCTTTGAATTCTTCTGAATTTTAAAACCACCTTGTCAGTTTCCACACACATACAAAAAAGAAAAAAAAAAAAGCCTATTAGGATGTTGATTGATATTTCATAGAACCTACAGATCAACTTGGATAAAACTAGAATAATGATACTGAGTATTCAAATCCACGACAATGTATATTGCTCCATTATTTAACTCTAATCTGTCTTTCGGAGAAGGTGATGGCACCCCACTCCAGTACTCTTGCCTGGAAAATCCCATGGATGGGGGAGCCTGGTGGGCTGCAGTCCATGGGGTCGCAAAGAGTTGGACACGACTGAGCGACTTCACTTTCACTTTTCACTTTTCACACATTGGAGAAGGAAATGGCAACCCACTCCAGTGTTCTTGCCTGGAGAATCCCAGGGATGGGGGAGCCTGGTGGGCTGCAGTCCATGGGGTCGCAAAGAGTTGGACACGACTGAGCGACTTCACTTTCACTTTTCACTTTTCACACATTGGAGAAGGAAATGGCAACCCACTCCAGTGTTCTTGCCTGGAGAATCCCAGGGACGGGGGAGCCTGGTGGGCTGCCGTCTATGGGGTCGCATAGAGTCAGACACGACTGAAGCGACTTAGCAGCAGCAGCAGCAGCAATCTGTCTCTGCATGTATCTTTGAACATAGTTAAAATAACTATTATAAAACCCTGTCTGCTAATTCCAACATCTGGATCACTTTGAGATTAGACTGTGCTAATAGCCTTTCCTCTTAAATCTTGGTCACATTTTCCTATTTCTTCCTGCACATAGTGATTCTAAAATATATCCTAGACATTATGAATGACACATAGCTATAAGCTCCAAAGTCCATTATGTTTCTGGTAGGGGAAGCACACTGCCTGGAACCACCCACCCTGGCCAGGCACCATAGTAACCATTTGCATGAGTTGTTTTACAATAGGAGGTCCTGGTAAGGCACACGGAACTAATAAGCCACCACCAACCGGAAGAGTTCAGGAGAGGTCAAAAGGAGACACCACATGTCCGACCACCTCCCAGAATCCTTCTCACTGGCATCCATCTTGGCTGAACAAGGTGTGCACCACCAAGAAGGATTCTGAGTCAGAATGATTGGCTAAAGACAATCCAGAAACTAACCCCATCACCATAAAACCTGAGATTGCAAGCTGAGCCATGTGGCAGAGCTGTTCTCCTGGGTTCCTTTACCCTATTGCTTTCCCCCCAGGTGCCCTTTCCCAATAAAATCTCTTGCTTTGTTAGTACATGTCTCTCCTCAGACAATTCATTGCTGAGTGTTAGACAAGAGACCAGTTTTGGGCCCTGGAAGGGGTCCCCCTTCCTGCAATATTTCTTTGGAAAATTTTGATTTCTCTTTTTAGGAAGGCTAGTAAAATTGTCTAGACTCAAACTCTAAATTTTGTCTTCCCTGTCCTAGGTTACAACAGAATTTCTCTGTTTATTTATTTGGTTCTTGGCTTATCATCTTGAAATCTTCCCCACACACATAATTTAGGAGTCAGTTTGAGATTTGGGCAGGTATCTGTTAGAAAGTTCGAGGTTAATACATATGGCCCTCTCTTTCTGATTTACTTTTCTTCCTTTCCAGTTGCTGTTTTACCCCAATTTCTGTCCTCTTGTTATTCCAGTCAGTAAGATTGAGCTTACTCTCTGGAAAACAAAAAACAAAAATGAGTCCAATAGCCAATATTTGTCAATGTTATTGCCTTATCCCAAGTGTAGACTGCCATCCAGTGTCTGCTTACTTTTGAAGACCTTCCAATACTTTCAAGAAACTCTTTGCATTTTTTCCAAAGATTATAGTTGTTAACTGAAAGAGTTGGTACAAGACAAGTCATATCTACACTAGTAGACTGAGTGCTTCACCTTGAAACTGATAATGAAGTGAATTGCATTGGTAACATTTATAATGTAAAAGCATCTTTGAAAAGATAAACAAGTAATTCTTGGTCAAGAGGCACTACTATTTAAATAACTATGAAATATGTTTTGCCTTTGTGTTACTTTATTGAATTTTCTAGTGATTTTGGTCTCTAGCATTGTTTTGTTGTTCTGTCCTTTCTTGGTTCTAGTTTCAGGGTTATGTTCAATTCGTTATCTGTAATTTTCCAACTTTTTCCCCCTGTGCTTTGAACTCGATTAGTAATATCTAACAGTTCTTTGGTGGTCCACCGGTTGAGATTTTGGCTTCTAATGGAAGGGGTGCAGGTTTGATCCCTGGCCAGAGAGTTAATATCCCACATGCCTTGGGGCCAAAATGCACACACCAAAAAAAAAAAAAAAAAAAAAAAAGTGGTAATATCATTTAACTAATCTTTAAATAACTAATAAGGAAGGATTTACTTTTGCTATTTGTTTCTGTAGGTCTTATATTACAATTTGTGTTATAAAAAGTCAATGAAAATGGGCATATTTCTTTTAAAGAAACAAAGATAATACAGTAATGACAGCAGACAATTGTTACAAATATAGGAGTGTGATATCAATAGAACACTGCTGCTGCTGCTAAGTCACTTCAGTCACGTCCGACTCTGTGTGACCCCATAGATGGCAGCCCACTAGGCTCCACCGTCCATGGGATTCTCCAGGCAAGAACACTGGAGTGGGTTGCCATTTCCTTCTCCAATGCATGGAAGTGAAAAGTGAAAGTGAAGTCGCTCAGTCGTGTCTGACTCTTAGTGACCCCATGGACTGCAGCCTACCAAGCTCCTCCATCCATGGGATTTGCCAGGCAAGAGTATTGGAGTGGGGTGCCATCGCCTTCTCCGCAATAGAACACTATCAATACTCAAAAAAATATCCCTCAACAAAATAAAAAATAAAGACTATTGGAGACAAATAGTAATTGAGAGACAATAGATCAGCATTGTAAACAAATGTTAAATCAATTCTTCAAGGGATAGAAAAATGACCCAAGTTAAAAACCTGAATGTACATAAAAGAATAAAGAACACAGGAAATAATAAATGTGGAGGTAAATATATTATTTTTCTAATTTCTGTATTTTAAAAATACAACTTATTCTTTAAAACAGAAGTAGTAAGTCATAAGTGGATTATGTTGAATTAGTTTTCAGGATTTTTTTTTTTTTTTTTAAAGAACAAAACAAGGCTTCTTAAAGATAGGATAAATTAAACAACAGTCTTCCAAGAAACAGTCTCATTAGAAATAGACTCTAATCTGACATGTTGAAACTATCTGAAAATTTAAAACATGATAGATTTAAACTGGCTATTAATAATAAGAATACTATTAAAATAGGAGCAGTTAAAACATATAAATTAAAAAATATGTTCTATCTTTTAAATAAGATCCAGCTATATACTGTATGTAATAAACCAATTATAAGGACATGTATAGCTTACAAGTAAAAGGATAGAAAACATATACCATAAATACACACAAATACACCAAAACTAAAGGGCATTCTACAAAGTAATTGACCAGTATTTTTCAAAAGAATTGAAGAGAACAACTTTAAAACATTATGGCACATTCTGGATTGGCTAACACTAACGGACTTAATGAAATGTGTGATCTAGGTTTGATTCTGGAAAAAACTAACAATTGAAAAGCTACTGTAATTCAAATTAAGCTGTAACTTAATTAATAATACTGGACTGACACTAAATTTTTAGTTTTGGCAGTTTTACTCTGGTTACATAAGTTATTTGTATTGGAGAAAGTTGGATGAAGGGTATATGGAAATTCTTTGTACCTTTTCTATAATATTTTAGTAAATCTAAAATTATTTCAAGGAAGCAGTGAGAAAAAAAGAAAGAAAAAAGGTTTAAAATAACATGCAAGTCTACTGAAAGGAAAAAGACATTTGCATTCATCCCACACGCTAGTAAAGTAATGCTCAAAATTCTCCAAACCAGGCTTCAGCAATAAATGAACCGTGAACTTCCAGATGTTCAAGCTGGTTTTAGAAAAGGCAGAGGAACCAGAGATCAAATTGCCAACATCCACTGGATCATCGAAAAAGCAAGAAACTTCCAGAAAAACGTCTATTTCTGCTTTATTAACTCTGCCAAAGACTTTGACTGTGTGGATCACAATAAACGGTGGAAAATTTTGAAAGAGATGGGGATACCATACCACCTGACCTGCCTCTTGAGAAATCTGTAAGTTAGGAAACAACAATTAGAACTGGACATGCAACAACAGACTGGTTCCAAATAGGAAAAGGAGCACGTCAAGGCTGTATATTGTCACCCTGCTTATTTAACTTATATGTAGAGTATATCATGAGAAACACTGGGCTGGATGAAGCACAAGCTGGAATCAATATTGTCAAGAGAAATATCAATAACCTCAGATATGCAGATGACACCACCCTTATGGCAGAAAGTGAAGAAGAACTACAGAGCCTCTTGATAAAAGTGAGAGAGGAGAGTGGAAAACTTGGCTTAAAGCTCAACATTCAGAAAACAAAGATCATGATATCTGATCCCATCACTTCATGGCAAATAGATGGGGAAACAGTGGACACAGTGGCAGACTTTATTTTTAGGGGGCTCCAAAATCACTGCAGATGGTGACTGCAGCCATGAAATTAAAAGATGCTTACCCCTTGGAAGGAAAGTTATGACCAACCTAGACAGCATATTGAAAAGCAGATACATTACTTTCTCAACAAAGGTCTATTCAAGTCTATGGTTTTTCCAGTAGTCATGTATGGATGTGAGAGTTGGACTATAAAGAAAGCTGAGCGCCAAAGAATTGATGCTTTTGAACTGTCATGTTGGAGAAGACTCTTGAAAGTCCCTTGGACTGCAAGGACATCCAACCAGTCCATCCTAAAGGAGATCAGTCCTGAGTGTGCATTGATAGGACTGATTCTGAAGCTGAAACTCCAATAAAATTGGCCACCTGATGTGAAGAACTGACTCATTTGAGAAGACCCTGATGCTGGGAAAGATTGATGGCAGGAGGAGAAGGGGACAACAGAGGATGAGATGGTTAGGTGGCATCACCGACTCAGTGAACATGGGTTTGGGTGCACTCCGGGAGTTGGTGATGAATAGGGAGGCCTGGCATGTTACAGTTCATGGGGTCACAAAGAGTCGGCCACAACTGAGCGACTGACTGAACTGAACACATATTTCTTCCAGTAGTACCTTAGGAATTTTCTAGACTTCCTAAAATTCATTTTTCTTATCTCAAAAAAAAAAAAAACCAAGATAGTAATATGTACCATTTAGTGTTATGGGATTATCAGAAGAGTATAACTATGTCATGTTCCTAACACATAGAAAATGCTCCGTAAATGACAAAATCCCAGTATTTCATTCAAACACAGTTACTGATGTAATTATAATAATTTTCACCACCTACTATGTACCATCACCCTCAAAAACAAAGTGATCACAGAGTGTGTGCATGCTTGCTAAGTCGTTTCAGACCTGTCTGACTCTGCGACCCTAAGGTCACCTGCCAGACTCCTCTGTCCATGGATTCTCCAGCCAAGAATATTGGAATGGGTTGCCATGCCGTCTTCGGGGGGATCCTCCCAATCCAGGGTTCAAACCCGCATCTCTTACTTCTCCCGTATTGGCAGATGATTTTTTTTTTTTTTTTTTTTTTACCACTAGGGCCACCTGGGATGTCCAAGTACAGAATATCTGATTTGTCTGCAGTCACTCAATCATGGCTGACTCTTTGCCACCCCATGGATTGTAGCCCTCCAGGTTCTTTTCTCCATGGATTTCTCAAGGTAAGAATACTGGAGTGGGTTGCCATTACCTTCTCCAGAGGATTTTCCAATCCCAGGGATCAAACCTGGGTCTCCTGCATTGCAGGCAGATTTTTACTGTCTGAGCCACTGGTATACAGAATAACCCTACACAAATGAGATTCTTCAAAACTTTTTAGAGAATGATCATTTAAGAAGGTGATTTTCAACTGATAGAATAGCAGAATAACGAAATAATGTGATACAGAAAAAAGAGAATAGGAAAGAGAAGGTCTGGCTTCTATAATTTTTTCTCCCTGTTAGGAGGTACTGGTATTTTATAAAGGCTAGAGTGTGCTTTAAAAAAAAAATGGGGGAGGTGTTGATGTTATCATGCAATTTATATTATGAATGGAAAGCATTACTTTATATTTCAAACAATAAAGAATTAAGCCATGGTGTACAAAATCTAGATGGTAGGGATAAATTCTAGACTGTAGAAAAGACATTGTCATCTCAAAAAAAAGCAAATTTAGATACTGTGGTGGAAGAAATACATCAGAATGCAGAAGATGAGGATAAGATTTTCTATTTATCAAAAGAAATAATGACCTGAAAAGTTTGAGAATCAGTGATGGATTCATATTTTATGGTTTGGGGAATCTAACTAACTGCATACTTTTGAGAGAAAACTTTTATTTTCTTTGAGCCTCAGTTACATGCTTACTAAAATTTGTGGATTAGAGATGTATCTCATGATATTGATCTGCTATTAATGATATTTATTATACATTTGCTTTAGTTATATCCAACTCTTTGCAACTCTTATGGACTGTAGCCAGTCAGGCTCTTCTGTCCATGGGATTCTCTAGGAAAGAATAGAGTAGATTGCCATGCTCTCCTCCAGGGAATCTTCATGACCCAGGGATAGAATCTGTGTCTCTTATGTCTCTTGCACTGGCAGGTGTGTTCTAGCACACCCTGAGAAGCCTATTAAAATATTTAAAGATCAAATATTTTATATATTTCACAAATAAGTAAAACTTTATTTGGGGGGGCTCCAAAATCACTGCAGATTACCATCTGCAGTGATTTTGGAGCCCCCCAATAGCCATGAAATTAAAAGATGTTTACTCCTTGGAAGGAAAGTTATGACCAACGTAGACAGCATATTAAAAAGCAGAGACCTTACTTTGCCAGCAAAGATCCATCTAGTCAAGGCTATGGTTTTTCCAGTAGTCATGTATGGATGTGAGAGTTGAACTGTAAAGAAAGCTGAGTGCATAAGAATTAATGCTTTTGAACCTTGGAGTTGGAAAAGACCCTTGAGAGCCCCTTGGACTGCAAGGAGATCCAACCAGTCCATTCTAAAGGAAATCAGTCCTGAATATTCCTTCGAAGGACTGATGTTGAACCTGAAACTCCAATACTTTGGCCACCTGATGCAAAGAACTGACTCACGGGAAAAGACTCTGATGCTGAGAAAGATTGAAGGAAGGAGGAGAAGGGGCTGACAGAGGATGAGATGGTCGGATGGCACCACTGACTCAATGGACATGAGTTTGAGTAAACTCCGGGAGTTGGTGATAGACAGGGAGGCCTGCCATGCTGTAGTCCATGAGGTCGCCGTAGAACACGAGTGAGTGACTAAACTGAACTGAACTGACGTAAACGCATACAAAATAAATAATTTAAATATAGGATAAATATATTTAAGTGTAGAATATATATATATATAGAATATATATATATAGTATAAAAGGTCTTTTGATATGTATATTTACTTTAACAGTTAATGAAATATTTCAAACTGTGATGTTTTTGAAAACATGAGTTTTCTTTTTCTTTTATTTGTCTCTGTTACTGTAGTTGGATGAATAGATAGAAGATGACATGAATTATCAACATTATAACAGCATAATTATTTACACTTATGTATTAACACTTTACTTTTTCAAGTACTGTCTCAATTATTTAATCAAATTCTATGTTTTATAGCACCATTGGTAACATTACTAGCATCTGCTCCCATCCCCAAAGGTATATGTATAAAATACCAGAAACTTCCAAGAATAGTCAAAAATAGGTATTCACACATGTATGTTCTTTGTCTAAAGAGTTTTTATGGAGAAAAAGTAAGAATTCTTTAAAACTTGATGGCATTATAAGCACAAAAGGAATAAAACTTTTTTTTTCCTGAATGCTGTTATTATTTCCTTTAAACCTGGTGACAAACTTAAAAAGAGGTAATACATCATCTTTTAAATAATGGAAATACTAATTTATACATGCTTTCAGTAGAGGGAGGGCAGAAAACTTGAAATTTCTAAGGATCAGAAAAAAAGGATAGACTCTTTTATTAGTATCAATGTGTGTAAAAACATATTATTAAAACTTTAAATTATTTATCAAAGTAATTTCTTTTCTCTTAGCATTTCTCGATGTAGTTTTTCACTGTATTGCTAAATTTTACTTCTTTTTTTTTTTTAACTAAGACTTATGGTGAACGAGTTTCAAAAATTTCTCTATTCTGTATATTTCCTGGATGTGAAGCATTTAGTGATCAAAAAATGCCCTACTTGTTGTAATAGAAGTATAATATGAATGCATTCTCACCCTTATTGTTGAAATAGTAAAGGTTAGTGATGGTTTGAGGACTCAGGGAGGTCCCATTAGATCATGGGAATTGTGCACAGGGAACTAATCCTCCCTCTTAAAACAGCAAAATTAAATATTAAATCTTTAAAATTTCACCTTCTTCTATATACAGTCTGTAAGTAAAAATAAAACAGAAGGCAGTATGAGTGCATTTTACTTTTGACAGGTAAAGAATCGCACAGTTATTTTATTTGTGTTAGTGATAGCTTACAGGAAATGCTGTCGGATTCTTGACCTCCGAAGAAAATCAAGCCTTCGGACCAGGGACCAGGCTTATTCACTCAAGAACTTTTGTGTCAGGGTTTTATTAAAGTATAAAACAGGGACAGATGTATAGAACAGTCTTTTGGACTCTGTGGGAGAGGGAGAGGGGATGATTTGGGAGAATGGCATTAAAACATGTATAATATCATATAAGAAACGAATCGCCAGTCCAGGTTTGATGCAGGATACAGGAAGCTTGGGGCTGGTGCACTGGGATAACCCAGAGGGATGGTATGGGCAGGGAGGTGGGAGCGGGGTTCAGGATGGGGAACACGTGTACACCCGTGGCAGATGCATGTTGGTGTATGGCAAAACCAATACAATATTGTGAAGTAAAAATAAATAAATAAATAAAGTAATAAACTCCATTTTTGTCTTGTTAAAAAAAAAAAAGGGACAGAGAAACTTCTGATGCAGACAACAGAAGGGGGATGGAGAGTGCCCCTGTTGCTAGCCTTAGCAAGGTAATTATATACTTTTTAAAATTTGTTATTACAATAACTCAAGAGAATGTCTCAAGGTTCTAAAGATCTTACAAAACCCACTCCCATAATTTACATTTTAAGATGACAGGATTAGAACTAACAATAGCAATATCTTACCAGACCACTTCAATAAGATACATTTTAAAATAACAAGATTAGTCACAGGGTTTTCAGGATGGAGAAACTGTCTTCAAACAGGATACACAGTTGTTATATAATCCATAGTACAGAGCTTGAACTGAGTTGTTTGTTGTGTAATCATTCAGAGTTCACTTCAGTCACTCAGTGGACTCCCAGTCTTTGCACGCCAGGCCTCCCTGTCCATCGCCAACTCCTGGACTTTCTTCAAACTGATGTCCATTGAGTCTGTGATGCCATCCCATCATCTCATCATACGTCATCCAGCCTCTTCTCCTCCTGCCTTCAAACTTTCACAGCATCAGTGTTTTTTCCAGTGAGTCAGTTCTTTCCATCAGGTGGCCAAAGTACTGGCATTGCAGCTTCAACATGAGTCTTTTCAATGAACACTCAGGACTGATCTCCTTTAGGATGGACTGGTTGGATCTCCTTGCAGTCCAAGGATATCTCAAGAGTCTTCTCCAACACCACAGTTCAAAAGCATCAATTCCTCAGTGCTCAGCTTTCGTTATAGTCCAACTCTCACATCCATACATGAATACAGGAAAAACCATAGCCTTGACTAGATGGACCTTTGTCTTCAAAGTAATGTCTCTGCTTTTTAATAAGCTATCTAGGTTGGTAATAACTTTTCTTTCAAAAAGAAAGCATCTGTTAATTTCATGGCTGCAGTCACCATCTGCAAAAATAAAGACTGTCACTGTTTCCACTGTTTCACCATCTATTTGCCATTGAGTGATGGGACTGGATACCATGATCTTAGTTTTCTGAATGTTGAGCTTTAAGCCAACTTTTTCACTCTCCTCTTTCACTTTCATCAACAGGTTCTTTAGTTCTTCTTCACTTTCCGCCATAAGGATGGTGTCATCTGCATATCTGAGGTTATTGATATTTCTCCCTACAATCTTGATTTCAGCTTGTGCTTCAACCAGCCCAGCGTTTCTCATGATGTACTTGCATATAAGTTAAATAAGCAGGGTGACAATACACAGCCTTCATATACTCCTTTTACTATTTGGAACCAGTCTGTTGTTCCATGTCCAGTTTTAACTGCTGCTTCCTGACCTGCATACAGCTATCTCAAGAGGCAGGTCAGGTGATCTGGGATTCCCATGTCTTTAATAATTTCCCACAGTTTTGACTGTTATCCAGACACTTTGGCAAAGTCAATAAAGCAGAAATAGTCAATAAAGCAGAAATAGATGTTTTTCTGGAAGTCTCTTGCTTTTTTGATGATCCAATGGATGTTGGCAATTTGATCTCTGATTCCTCTGCCTTTTCTAAATCCAGTTTGAACATTTGGAAGTTCATGGTTCACGTCCTGTTGAAGCCTGGCTTGGAGAACTTTGAGCATTACTTTGCTAGTGTGTGAGATGAGTGTAATTGTGTGGTAGTTAGAGCATTTTTTGGCATTGTCTTTCTTTGGGACTGGAATGAAAACTGACCTTTTCCAGTCCAGTGGCCACAGCTAAGTTTTCCAAATTTACTGGCATACTGAGTGCAGCACTTTCAGAGCATCATCTTTTAGGATTTGAAAGAGCTCAGCTGGAATTCGATCACCTCTGCTAACTTTGTAGTGATGCTTCCTAAGGCCAGCTTGACCTTGCATTCCATACTGTCTGGCTCTAGGTAAGCAATTACACCATCGTCATTACCTGGGTCATGAAGATTTCTTTTGTACAGTTCTTCTGTATATTCTTGCTACCTCTTCTTAATATCTTTTGCTTCTGTTAGATCCATACCATTTCTGTCTTTTATTGTGCCCATTTTTACATTAAAATTTCCCTTGGTATCTCTAATATTCTTGAAGAGATCTCTAGTCTTTCCCGTTCTATTACTTTCCTCTATTTCTTTGCAATGATCACTGAGGAAGGTTTTCTCATCTCTCCTTGCTACTCTTTGGAACTCTGCATTCAAATTGATATGTTTTTCCTTTTTTTCTTGGCCTTTCACTTCTCTTCTTTTCATAGCTGTTTGTATAGGCCTCCTCAGACAACCATTTTGCCTTTTTGCCTTTCTTTTTCTTGGGGAAGATCTTGATCACTGCCTCCTGTACAATGTCATGAACATCCATCCATAGTTCTTCAGGCACTCTGTCTATCAGATCTAACCCCTTGAATCCATTTGTGACTTCCACTGTATAGTTGTAAGGGATTTGATTTAGGTCATACCTGAATGGTCTAGTGGTTTTCCCGACTTTCTTCAATTTAAATCTGGACTTGGAAATAAAGAGTTCATGATCTGAGCCAGTTAGCTCCTGGTCTTGCTTTTGCTGACTGTATAGAGCTTCTCCATCTTTGGCTGGAAATAATATAATCACTCTGATTTTGGTATTGACCATCTGGTGATGTCCATGTGTAGGATCTTCTCTTGTGTTATTGGAAGAGGTTATTTGCTATGACCAGTGCATTCTCTCAGCAAAACTCTGTTAGCCTCTGCCCTGCTTCATTCCGTATACCAAGGCCGTATTTGCCTGTTACTCCAGGTGTTTCTTGACTTCCTACTTTTGCATTCCAGTCCCCTATAATGAAAAGGACATCTTTTTTGAGTGTTACTTCTAAAAGGTCTTGTAAGTCTTCATAGAACCGTTCTACTTCAGCTTCTTTGGCGTTACTGGTTGGGGCACAGACTTGGATTACTGTGATATTGAATGGTTTGCCTTGGAAACAGAAATCATTCTGTCATTTTTAAGATTGCATCCAAGTACTGCATTTCAGACTCTTTTGTTGACCATGATGGCTCCTCCATTTCTTCTAAGGGATTCATGCCCAAAGTAGTAGCTATAACAGTCATCTGAGTTAAATTCAACTATTCAAGTCTGCTTTACTTTGCTGATTCCTAAAATGTCGAAGTTCACTCTTGCCATCTCCTGTTTGACCACTTCCAATTTGCCTTGATTCATGGCCCTAACATTCCAGGCTCCTATACAATATTGCTGTTTACAGCATCGAACTTTATTTCCATCACCAGTCACATCCATAACTGAGTGTTGTTTTAGATTTGATTCCATCTCTTCATCCTTTCTGGAGTTGTTCCTCCACCTTCTGCAGCAGCATATTGGGCACCTCCCGACCTGGGAAGTTCATTATTCAGTGTCCTATATTTTTGCCTTTGCATACTGTTCATGGGGTTCTCAAAGCAAGAATACTGAAGTGGTTTGCCATTCCCTTCTCCAGTGGATCACGTTTTGTCAGAACTCTCCATAATGACCCATCCATCTTGGGTGGCCCTAAATGGCATGGCTCATAGTTTCATTGAGTTAGACAAACCTGTGTTTCATGTGATCAGATTGGTTAGTTTTCTGTGATTGTTGTTTTCAGACTGTCTCCCCTCTGATGGAGAAGGATAAGAGGCTTATGGAAGCTTCCAAATGGAAGAGACTGAATGGGGGTGGGGGTGGGGCAGGGGGGTGGTCTTGTGATGGGCGGTGCACACAAGGCACGTTTGAGTCCTCTGAGCATCTCTGGCGTGTATGGGGTTTGATTCTAAATGTGATTTTCCCCTTCCTAACATCTTGCTGGGCTTGCTGTGTGATCATTAGTTCCCAGCTTAAAGGAAAAAAAAAATGTTTTATGTGACCAAGACTAAGGAATGTAGAGATTAAAAAAAAAAAAAAAAAAGACGTTTGTCCTCTCCTTCTGCTCGAGAATTCCAGACCCCTATCTCTTCCTCAAGAGCCCCAAGCCCCTCTCTCATCCTTGGGAACACTGGACTTCTCATCAACCTGCTTAGGAACTGACTCTCTCCTTTTCTTTTTGGAGAATTAGGTGGCCAAGGGAAAAGGGCATCATTTTCATTCAATAACTACTTCCAGCTCTTGAGGGGCATCACCCCTAAATTGTTGAGGCAACATTTTCTCCTAACCCTCATATTGAGGGTCTCTGATCCATGGGCCCCAAGTAATAGTTGGAGGAGGCTGTGGCACTTGTAGGAGCCTTGACAACCATTTGTAACTTAAAAGCTTTCAGACAGAAACAAATCCAGTTACACAGTTATAGATGCAGGGACAAACAGAAGAACAGAACAATTAGAATTATTACAATTAAGATAGTTTTCCACCATGGGAAGCTTGTTGTTGCTGCTGCTGCTGCTGCTATTAAGTCACTTCAGTCGTGTCCAACTCTGTGCAACCCCACAGACGGCAGCCCACTAGGCTCCTCTGTCCCTAAGATTCTCTAGGCAAGAACACTGGAGTGGGTTGCCATTTCCTTCTTCAATGCATGAAAGTGAAAAGTGAAAGTGAAGTCACTCAGTCGTGCCTGACTCTTAGCGACCCCATGGACTGCAGCCCACCAGGCTTCTCTGACCATGGGATTTTCCAGGCAAGAGTACTGGAGTGGGGTGCCATTGCCTTCTCCATGGGGAGCCTGTTAGGATTTCCCAAAGTGAGGTGACTAGTGCTTCAAGAGAATCCATAGCCTGAATCATCTTGTTCATGTGTTTAGTAAAGTGAGTAACATTAGTACTCATATCTGATATACATGTACAACATTGGGTATGAATATGGCACAAGTTCATCCTCGTGCAGCCATTAGAATATCTAAGTAGCAGTGTTATTCACTCAGTCAGGTCTGACTCTTTGTGACCACATGAACTGTAACCTGTCAGGGTCCTCTATCCATGGAATTCTCCAGGCAAGAATACTGGAGTAGGTTGACGTTCCCTTTGCCAGGGGAATCTTCCTAACCCAGGGATTGAACCCAGGTCTCCTGCATTGCATGCAGATTTTTTACCATATGAAATATCAGGGAAGCCCGTTTTGTAAAACCACTTTTCTAATTTGTATTTGTTCAGCGTTAAGGGCTGAAGGTAGTCAGAGCATCAATTTGTAACATAACATGTAGTTCCCAGAGAGGGAAAAAATATTGCAGCCAGATAATCATACAGTGAAATACATATATTGCCCAAAGAGTTTCAAGGTATGGCAGGTGAGTAAGCTTCTTGGAAGCTGTCCAGAGGAGGTTGGACAAACACCTGAGAAAAGAAAAGATGCAAAAGGCAAAAGGAGAAAATGAAAGAAATACCCATTTGAATGCAGAGTTCCAAGGAATTGCAAGGATAGATAAGAAAGCCTTATTCAATGATCAATGCAAAGAAATAGAGGAAAACAATAGAGTGGGGACTAGAGATCTCTTCAAGAAAATTAGAGATACGAAGGGAACGTTTCATGCAAAGATTGGCACAATAAAGGACAGAAATGGTTTGGACCTAACAGAAGCAGAAGATATTAAGAAGAGGTGGCAAAGGGTACACAGAAGAACTATACAAAAAAGATCATTACCCAGATAATGACAATGGTGTGATCACTCACCTAGAGCCAGACAGAATGGAATGCAAAGTCAAGTGGGCCTTAGGAAATATTACTATGAACAAAGCTGGTAGAGGTGATGGAATGCCAGTTGAGCTATTTCAAATCCTAAAAAAAAAAGATACTGTGAAAGTGCTGCATTCAATATGCCAGCAAATTTGGAAAACTCAGCAGTAGCCACAAGACTGGAAAAGGTCAATTTTCGTTCTAGTCCCAAAGAAATGCTCAAACTACCACACAGTTGCACTCATCTCACACACTAGCAAAGTAATGGTCAGAATGCTCCAAGCCAGGCTTCAACAGTACAAGAACTTCCAGATGTTCAAATTGGATTTAGAAAAGGCAGAGGAACCAGAGACCAAATTAAACATCCGTTGCATCATTGGAACAGCAAGAGAGTTCCAGAAAAACATCTATTTCTGCTTTATTGACTATGCCAAAGCCTTCTTTTGTGTGGATCACAACAAACCGTGGAATATTCTTAAAGAGATGCAAATACCAGACCACCTGATTGCCTCCTGAAAAATTTGTATATAAGTCAAGAAGCATCAGTTACAACTGGACATGAAACAACAGACTGGTTCCAAATAGGAAAATGAGTACATCAAGGCTGTATATTGTCACTCTGCTTATTTAACTTATATGCAGAGTACATCATGTGAAATGCCAGGCTGGAGGAAGCACAAGCTGGAATCAAGATTGTCAGGAGAAATATCAATAACTTCAGATATGCAGATAACCCCACTCTTATGGCAGATAGCAAAGAAGATGTAAAGAGCTTCTTGATGAAAGTGAAAGAGGAGAGTGAAAAAGTTGGCTTAAAACTCAATATTCAAAAAACTGATATCATTCCATATGGTCCCATCACTTTATGTAAAATAGATGGGGAATTAATGGAAACAGTGAGAGACTTTATTTTTATGGGCTCCAAAATCACTCCAGATGGTGACTGCAGCCATGGAATTAGAAGTTTCTTGCTCCTTGGAAGAAAAGTTATGACCAATGTAGACAGCATATTAAAAAGAATAGACATTATTTTGCCAGCAAATGTCCATCTAATCAAAGCTATGGTTTTTCCAGTAGTCATTTATGGATGTGAGAATTAGACTGTAAAAGAAAGCTGAGTGCTGAAGAATTGATGCTTTGGAACTGTGGTGTTGGAGCAGACTCTTGTGAGTCCCTTGGACTGCAAGGAGATCCAACCAGTCCATCCTGAAGGAAATCAGTCCTAAATAGTCATTGGAAGGACTGATGTTGAAGCTGAAACTCCATACTTTGGCCACATGATGTGAAGAACCGACTCATTGGTAAAGACCCTGATGCTGGAAAAGATCAAAGACAGGAGGAGAAGGAGACGACAGAGAATGAGATGGTTGGATGGCACCACTGACTCAACGGACATGAGTTTGAGTAAGCTCAGGAGTTGGTGATAGACAAGGAAGCCTGGCGTGCTGCAGTCCATGGGATTGCAAAAAGTCGGACACATATGAGTGACTGAAGTGAACTGACTTGAAGCTGTGAATATATGAAGCCATGAGTAAAAGCTAGACCTAGGTTGCATCTCCCTATCCAGCCAGGGGAAGCCACGCCCATAGGCAAGACCCGCATATCTAGTAGGTCTCATTTGGAGCACACCAGCATCACTGCAGGATCCAGTCCCTGTGAGTTCCTGGCCAGGAAAAAGGAGGACCAGAACTGGAACTGGAAAACACAGGAATGATTACACTGCATATTTCTTGGGGCAAAGATCCCAATTGTTTCCAATCATTATAATTAAGTTTTTAGCTAACTTCTGGGGATGACCCTATTTGTTTCTAGACTATGTGAGTAGTAGATAGTAGGCAACCCTTTTCATGAGTTAGCCATATGACCTCATCCCATATTTGATAAGCATCAGGTAGGAAACCAACAGATCTAGACCCATTTATCTTCTTATTTGTAGCAAAAGTCATTAAACCAAGTCAAAACATAATCAAAATTAAAAGTTACATTATGTCCATAGTCACATCAGTCCATCTTAGGATTGCTAGATGTCATCAGATCAAGAGGATGCATCACATATGATTGTCATTGGTGAAGGTATTTGCAGAGCTGAAGAAAGTCTTTGCCTTGAAGCAGAGAAATCCACCATGCGAAGCCTTCAAATTGATGAGGAGGTTGAAAAGCTGAAAGCTGAGTCACATAAGTTCTAAGACTTTAGGATCTATGACAATATCTGTCCACAAAAATGGTCTGTCATTGATATAATTCCATTTTGGGGAGGGCAGTTCAAGTCCTCAGTAAAGTATGGTAAAACTTTAAACCAACTGAATTGTGTGTCCTGAGTTAGCCTAAGCAGATGCCTCTTAATAATGTCATTAGCCTTTTCAACCATTTCTGAAGACTGGGGTCTCCAGGAACAGTGTAAGTGATATTCTATTCCTAGAGTTTTTGACACTGCTTGAGTTACAGCAGTTTTAAAGATGGAGCCATTGTCACTCTGAACTTTAGAGTTTAAGACCCCTCTTGCATCATGAGAAGTCAGTACAGTAAGATCTTTCCCATCAGTAAATTTATGAGCTTTGCTGCTAAGTCACTTCAGTCGTGTCCGACTCTGTGCGATCCCATAGACGGCAGCCCACCAGGCTCCCCTGTCCCTAGGATTCTCCAGGCAAGAACACTGGAGTGGGTTCCCATTTCCTTCTCCAATGCATGAAAGTGAAAAGTGAAAGCGAAGTCGCTCAGTCGTATCCGACTCTTAGCGACCCCATGGACTGCAGCCTATCAGGCTCCTCCGTCCATGGGATTTCCAGGCAAGAGTACTGGAGTGGGGTGCCATTGAGCTTTAGGCCTTAGTAAAACAAAAGTAGCAATTACCCTCAAGCAATGTAGCCATAGCCTTTATTTTCAGTTACAAAGAAACTAAACTCTGATCCTATGGGCAAGCTCAAAGCAGGAGCCTGTTTAAGAGAGCAGTTTGAAGAGTCTTAAAAGCCTTTTGAGTCTCTGGGGTCCAAACGAGCTTGTCCGTTTGGGCCTGCTGAGTTTCAGTTATAAGTTTATATAAAGGCTGGGCAAGTTCCCCATAACCCAGAATCCAAATGTGGCAGTAGCCTGTGATTCCCAAAAATCTTCTCAGTTGTCTTAAGGTCACCGGTAGAGGATGATTTAATATAGGTTTAACTCTAAAAAGCAACCTTGAAATCAATGACAGAAAAAATATTTGGTTTGTTCAGGAATTTCAAACAATAAAGTATAAGGATTAGGCACTTATTTGTATATCTTAAACTAGTCTCCATTTATTACTTGACTTTTTTTACACCCAAAATAGGAGTGTTGCATGGATTGTTATAGGGAATTAATAGCCCTTGTTTCTTTAAATTTTCGATGATGGGTTTTAACCCTTCCTTAACCTCAGGCTTTAATGGCTACCGCTTTTGTTGTGAAAATAGGTGAGGGTCATTGAACTTGATAATGACAGAAACAAGGTTTTGTGCTCTACCCACAGTTTTTTCATCAACTCACACTCTAGGATTTACATTTTGTTCCTTTAAAATGAGCAGGCTCCATATTCATGAAAACAGAGGCAGGGACCTTGTTCAGTATATCCCTCCCCAGAAGGGGTGAGGGAGACTCTGGCAGGATCAAAAACTCGTGAGGGAACAGTACAGAGTCCCAGCTTTAGCTTAAAGGATGATTGAAATAATACCGTTTGGCTCATCCAGACAGTCCCATTATGGTAGTGGATCGGGAGGAAAGCTGACCAGGGGCTTCAGTGAGCACAGAGAAAATTGCCCCAGTGTCCAAAGAAATCGACTGATTGGCCCCCCACAGTTATTAATACCTGGGGTTCCTCAGGTGTAATTGGGACGGGAGCTTGTGTGAGGATCCCCAGACACTTTCAGTCTCAATTGTCCTGAGAGTCTGACCCCTGGGGCCTACACCTCAGAGGGCAGTCTCTTCTCTGGAGCCAGGGATGCCTGAGGGCAATCCCGCTTGAGATGCCCCTCCTTTCCACAGTGATAACAAGTCCATCCCTTTTCACCTGGGTCCCTCTGGGCATTTTTCTCAGGCTGTTTCAGAGCAGATCTAACAGCCATTGTTGGGGCTTCAGTCTTTCGCCTGGCTCTTTCTTCCTCCTGTTTTCCTCCTTGTATTCTCTACCATAATATACCATCTGAGCCAGCTGCAACAGTTTTTCTAAAGACTGATTCGGTCCAAACTCCTGTTTTTATAACTTGTGTCAGATATCTGGAGACAACTGAGTGAGAAATTTATCATTTAAGATCATTTCTCCCTCTGAACTTTCAGAATCAATGTCCATAAGCTTGCAGAAAGCCTCCTAAAGTCTATCTAGGAATTTACCAGGAGTTTCCTTCTCTCCCTGTTCTATGTCAGCCAACTTAGCATAGTTTAAAGTCTTAGTGTGTGTTTGCTTGAGTCCTTCAAGAATACATCTTGCAAAATGGTTCTGATCCCACCCTCCTTTAGCCATCTTATAGTCCTCGTCTGGCTCTGTCATGGGAATTCCTTGACTCCCAGTAGGGAGAAGGGCTATTTCATGTTTTCCCTTTCCCCTTGTCTCATGTTCAAGCCATTCATCTCCAAAAGTAGTAGCTTCTCCCAAAACTCAAGTTCTTGAGTCAGGAGTCAGCGTCTGTCACAAGACATACATTACGTCTCTGCAAGTAATGTCATAAAGTAGTTAGTCCTGTAAAGGCTTCTATGTACTTTTTGGATCCTCTGGGTAATCTTGACTGTAATTTCTACCAAGACTGAGGCAACCCCTCCTGGAAGGGTGTCCTGATCCTCAGTATGTTCATTTGGGAGCCCCATACAGGGGGAAAGTACAAGAGGGAGCTGAAGGTTTCACACTCAAATCTGCACCCTTAGGACATAAGTCTGGCATGTCTCTCAGAGAGATAAAGAGCAACACATATGAAATATCAACCCATTTCCCTTGTTTTCTACTGAACAAATCTAATTAATTGTAGAACAGTATTATAATTAAGAGACCTTTCAACTGGCCAGTATTCTCGGTCTTCCAAAGGATATTGTGGCCATTCATTATCACAGAGAAAGATCAGGTATGTCTTTTTTTAAATTCTGGGGATCAAATTTGTCCCAGTTTTTAAAAATACAATTTAAAGGAGTGGTTCTGAAAACTGCTAGCTCCCATCTGTAAGACAGAAAAAAGCGGCATCCACAGCAGTGGCTTCTGTCCACCAGAGGCGTCCCTCCCTGCTCTAGATGGGGGTGTAGACAGACTTTCCACAGAAGCTTTCCTTCTCTGGTCGGACTTAGTCTGTCCCTTACTGACACAGGGGCCTTACTCATCCTTCCCAGTTCTATCACTGAGGTGGGGTGGAGATGCACCAGGGTAGACCTGATGGCATCCCAGATTGATTTTTCGTTCCTTACCATCAAGACCTTTGTTTGATTTGTCTATTTCTCTGATGCTGCCCGGGGAGGAGCAGAGTAGCTTTCTTGGAATGTTTCCCAAGCCAGGACTACTATGAGAAGCATCCATTTCACGTGTGCCTGAGCACATTCCTGAGTACAGTCCTGACTGCAGTAGACATGACGAGTCATAAAGGGATGCACAACAACCAAGGCGTCCCTTCTGAGTGTCACCACACCAGTATATGTGACAGCAAAACAGATTGTGGAGGGTTGCCCCGCGAAGAAAAAGTGAGTTTGGCCTCAGCTACTAGGGCCAATTCTTCATTTCCACAGATTCCACAAAAAGAATATCTAAGGAGTTGAGGCAAAAGCCACTGGAGAGCTTTCTCTGGTCTGCTAAGAACTGGCACTATTGAAGGAGGAAGCCCCCTGTACTTCCAATCTGACCAGATCCTGCAATTCCTGGTCTGTGTCCTCAAAAGCCTCACAGTCACCATCAATGCGTCTATCTACACTGATCAGAGGCACAGCCACGACAAAGACTCACTATCAGGTCTCTGGCCCCTGAGGCAGGCAGCCAAGAGAGTGACCCCTAGCCTGAGAGATGTTCTTGAAGTTAGAGCTCTGCCTTGCTTCCAAAGTACTCACATAACTTTTGGCTCCTACCACGGCTAGGCACTTCAATACATGGGGTCTAAGTAAAAGTACATAGTAACGCCATGAATCACAAGTCCACTGAAACTCTATGCAGATTAGGATAGTAGTTCTAATTCATAATACAATTACAAAATGGTCAAAGAGACCAGGAAAAGCTGACCAAGAAAGGAAAGTTCAGTCCACACGCTTCACCCATTTCTGGCCACTCCCGTCGCAGGGACGTTGGCTGTCTCTTGGCATTGGCAGGTCAGTATAAACCCTCAATAAGGTTCCCCTTTTGGGGGCTGCCTTCAGTCACTATGAGGCCTGGTGAAACCACAGAGCAGGGCTCATCACTTGCTTCGTGCAGGGCATGTCATTCATTCACACAAGCACACCTTAGAGTTAACAAAGTAAAGCAGAAAACGTGTATATTGAGGAAGCAGAGAGGCTAGAGCTCTGAACGTTCTTACCTTGTCCTAAAGATCCCGGATGACCCCCAAGAAGATCGCTTATGGTGAACCTGGATTCTTGATCTCCAAAGAAGATTTAGCTTCAAGACCAGGGACCAGGCTTGATCACTCAAGAACTTTTGTGTAGCAGAGCTTTATTAAAGTATGAAAAGGGACAGAGAAACTTCTGCCACAGACATCAGAAGGGGGATAGAGAGTGGCCCCCTCTCTAGTCTTAGCAAGGAAATTATATACTTTTTTAAATTGGTTATTACAATAAATCAAAAGAATATCTCAAGGTTGTAAAGATCTTACTAGACCCATTCCCATAATTTACATTTTAAGATGACAGAATTAGAACTAACAGTAGAAAGATCTTACCAGACTCACTCCCATAAGATACATTTTAAGATAACAGGATTCAGTTTAGTTCAGTCACTCAGTTGTGTCCAACTCTTTGCAACCCCATGAACCATAGCATGCTAGGCCTCCCTGTCCATCACCAACTCCCAAAGATAACAGGATTAGTCAGAAGGTTTTCAGGAAGGAGAAACTGTCCTCAAGCAGGACATATTGTTGTTATATAATTCTTAGTACAGAGTTTGAATTGAGTTGTTTGCTGTGTAATCATTAGTTCTGGACTTAAAGAAAAAAAGCCCAGACTTTGTGACTAAGACTAAGGAATGTAGAGGAAAGAAAAAAAAAAAAAGATGTTTGTTCTTTCTTCCTCTTTGAGAGCCCCACATTGCTCTCTCCTCCTTGGGGATCCCAGACTTCTTATCAACTTGCCTAGGAATTGACTCTCTCATTAGTTAATCCTGATTTGTTTCTATAAAATAATAACTTTCAACCTTATATTGGGCAAAGCTCTTTTAAATATCAAGACATTAATCTTGAGCTTGGGTTTTGAAAACTATTTTCTGTTTCAAATGAGCTGCTTTATTCTGTGTGAAATAATTTTCTTTCTAGAAAACTGTGAACAATTTTCCTGTCTTCATAAGTAAAACAAAATAATACAGAGAAAAAGAACTGATTTTACTTTTAACCTATGACAGTCCTATTTTTTTCTTAAAATGATTAAACTCTTTTATATTTCATGTCTACTATTTATGTTAAACACATATTTCATAGTCCCAGTGTCCATTTAATGTTTGGCTTATATGCATTTACTACCAACTAAAAATAGTTATTTCATTACATGCATCTATATCACACTTAAAAGAGACATCTATGGTCTCAAATTTCTGAAATCCAAGGTCTAACCTTTAACCACAATGAAATACTCCAAATTTACAAATGCACTGACATAATAGATAAAAGTGGCTTAGATGTATCAAAAGATTACCCAGTAGTGCCACATGGTAAACCACTGATTTATTATAACCTGTTCCCAGGAGAGGATTTAGGTTTTGAAATAATCATGATTCTAGGAAACATTTATTGGGGAGTTAATATATTTTAAGTACTGTATTCTGTACTTTATTATCACACTTAAGCTCCAACTGCTAAGTCGCTTCAGTCGTGTTTGACTCTGTGCAACCCCATAGACGGCAGCCCACCAGGCTCCCCTGTCCCTGGGATTCTCCAGGCAAGAATATTGGAGTGGGGTGCCATTTCCTTCTCCAATGCATGAAGGTGAAAAGTGAAAGTGAAGTCACTCAGTCATGTCCGACTCCTAGTGACCCCATGGACTGCAGCCCACCAGGCTCCTCCACCCATGGGATTTTCCAGGCAAGAGTACTGGAGTGGGGTGCCGGAAGAAAATATTATCTCTGTTTTACAAAAGAAGGCAATTATTCTGTCTACAGTTCAGGTCAGTTGGTCAGTTGCTCCGACTCTTTGCGACCCCATGGACTGTAGCACACCAGGCTTCCCTGTCCATCACCAACTCCCCGAGTTTACTCAAACTCATTTTCATTGAGTCGGTTCTGTCTACAAGGTCGTAACTAATAACTGAGCTAGTTGCAAACCAGATCACTGGATTCTAAGGCACATGGCCTTAAAAAGGCTGTATAGAGAAAATAGCCTTGGAAGAATGGTCACTGAGGGAGATAATTGCTTATGATGACTGCACTCTAAAATGGTTTAAACATCCCACCATTGAGAAGTTCTTTGTCTTCTTTGAATATGCCACAAGGAATATAACACTATAAACTTCTCTTTGCTTTTTTTAAAATGATTGCCCAGCACGTGGAAAGTTTTCAGAAGTCATGAGGAGGAAATGAACTAGTTCAAAATCCCTCATCAGCTTCTCACAGAAGGCAGATTCTTTTGTACAAATGCATTTTGCTGTAAACAGTTCCATTATTAGCTGCTATCCCTTCCCAGCAGGTAGAATGTGACACAACAATAAATGTCTATTCCCCATGTAACTTTTGATGAAACAATGAATAACATTGTTCAAAAGGCCAATTATTTTCTACTTCTCAACTGTTTGGATGGAAATAGGTGACATGATGTCTATTATATCTAAGGATATAATAATCATTTAAATCTTGATTGCAAAGGTTCTATTCTAAATTTTAGACCTCTGTGGAACTACAGAGATTAAATTGCCCAATTTTGCTTAACTTGTAGGTGAAGAAATTCAGGCTCAGAAAACTTGTGTCTTTTTAGGGTCACACAAGTAATTATTGACAATTCTGAGAATAAAACACAGTTGTCTTGAGTACATTTCTGAGGCTGAACTGAGGTACCAGTTTAGATATTTATTTTTTGGACATATGTTGTTGTTGCTGTTGTTCAGTCACCAAGTCATGTCCAACTCTTTGAGACCCTATGGACTGCAGCACACCAGGCTTCCCTGTCCCTCACCATCTCTTGGAGTTTGCCCAAGTTCATGTCCATTGATCAATGATACCATCCAACCATCTCATCCTCTGTCACCCTCTTCTCCTTCTGCCTTGAATCTTTCCCAGCATCAGTCTTTTCCAATGAGTTGGCTATTTGCATAAGTTTTTACATATATTTAAAATTTAATTGTTTTTTTCTCTTAACCTCAAAGTTACATTCTTTGCTACTTCTAACAAATCTTTACCATCCTGGATCCCATTCTTTTTCACTTCATTTATCACTTACATATGCTTAAATGAAAGGGTATATAATCATCTAGATTTTGTTGTTTGTTTTTCAAAACTTAAATGTAAGATCTGTAAAGACAAAAGCTTTATTTCTGGTAGGATGACCAATCACACTGGTTTCCCTGGGACTGAGTTTTCTGGATGTGGGGGTTTTAGGGCTAAAATTGGGGATATCCTGGAAAAATGGGGTTGGGTTTGTCATCCTATCAGGGCTTCTGCATATAGTTTTATAAGTCATTCATCTTGCTCTTCCAAGGAGTATCATTAACATCAGAAATAACCAGAAATTTAATTATTACTGATGTATTCTGGATCTTAGCAATGTGGCATTATTTGCAAGGGGTTGCTATTTGAATTGGGATGGTGCTGCTTCTGTCCTCATCCTTAAAGGACACTGTATATGTACCATAGACACTCAATTAACAATTGTTGCCTGATACCCCTGTTAAAATTATAGCAGAAAGGGAAAATGTTTAGTTATGGTTTGTCTATGCGTTTCTCAGTCTCAAATTTTGGGCAAAATAATTTCTTGTTAAGTGGGGAAGCTATAATATGCATTGTAAGATCACACATATATACTCAGAAATATACATGTATAACCCATACTATGCATATATATATTCATATTTTTGTATGTAAAATAAGCTAGGAATTCATGATCATATTGGTACCATATATGCATACATATTGTCTTAAATGCTATTATTTTATTTTATTATTTGACTCAAGATTGTCTAATAAAGGCAACAGGAAAAAGTAAATAGAAAACAAGGATCAACAAAAATTTTCTTGGCTTCAGGAAACAGACAGCAAATCTCTTCAGTATAAGAATAGAACCCCTTATAAAAAATGTCTTTTAGATTAATCATAGCAAAGTGACCATCACTATAATGAGTGAGGCTTGGCAGAACTATCTTTAACTCCATTCCCCACTGTGACAGACAACAAACCATATACTTAGTACCTGCTTGCATTGTTGAGATGAAATTTGTCATGTCACTTCCTATATAGCCCGTGATTGTGTTTGTGGTTTGGGGTGGCTCTACAAAGTCTTCATAGAATTGCAGTTATCAGCTATTCACTGCTATCACCAACCACAAAATTACTATTTTTTTATTTTTTTTTTGCAATCATCCACTTCCAATAGTTCTTCCCAGACCCTACAATGACTAGTTTAGGCATTTGGTAATTTTCTTTGGACCTCAACATTCACTTTGCTCGCAACCAGACTTCTTTTTTCATTGTTATGAGGAATACCTTTACAAAAGCCTCTTTAAGTGTTTTTATAGAGGCTATTTTGTGGCTTTGTTAGCTGTTCCTCTTGATCTGTTGATCAAAATCATGCCAACAAGCCTGTGATAGAATATTTTGCTTCAATTTCTCCTGACTTATACTTTACCTCCTGGTCTACACACTCAAACTCTTTAGTCACTACAGTATTCTTAAACCAGTTCAGCTGCAAACATTGAAATTATGTTTGCCTCATCTTTCAAAAATTCCTTAAAATGTATCTGGGGAAGGTACAAAGCTTTATGCTTTTATAAATATTTATGTATAACTTAGAATTTGTCATAAGCCTCCATTTTTACAAGGAAGGAAATATTTTATCTGAGGACCAATAGGTTTTCCTACACAAATGAAAAATGATGAAATCATTTTTTCTTTTTACTCTCTTGTTTGCTTCAGACTTCTCGTACTAAACAGGCCAATCACATATCATATTAGCACATCCCCTAGGAAGCAAAAGTAAACCTTCTATAGAGAAAGGTAAGATAATACAAAATATAGTATTATCTCTATAATTGTCATATATAATGTTATGACCACTCACTTATAAATTATCACTCATAAAAAAAAGAACAAAATGCAAAAGAAATTGTGTCCGACTCTGTGCGACCCCAGAGACTGCAGCCCACCAGGCTCCCCCATCCCTGGGATTCTCCAGGCAGGAACACTGGAGTGGGTTGCCATTTCCTTCTCCAATGCATGAAAGTGAAAAGTGAAAGTGAAGACGCTCAGTTGTGTCTGACTCTTAGCGACCCCATGGACTGCAGCCTACCAGGCTCCTCCATCCATGGGATTTTCCAGGCAAGAGTACTGGAGTGGGTTGCAATTGCCTTCTCCGAGAAATTGAGCTTCAGACAATTATATATTGACATTAAACAAAATTTAAAAATAAATGTGACCAATGTTTTCAAGAAAACAAAGAGATAAAATGTAGAATTCTAGAAGATAAGTCAATAAAATAGAATCAAGCACAAATTCCAGTATTAAGATGTAAGTTTATTGATTTTAGCATGCTCAGTCACTCAGCTGTGTCTGCCTGTTTGCGACACCATGGACTGTAACCCTCCAGGCTCCTCTGTCCATGGAATTCTCCAGACAAGAATATTGGAGTGGGTTGCTATTTCCTACTCCAGTGGATCTTCAAGGCCCAGGGATTGAACCACTGTCTCCTGCATTGCAGGGGATTCTTTACCACTCGTGCCACCTGAGAAGCCCCATTGATATTAAGAATGCAAATAATTAAGAATGCAGGCTCAGGCTGTTCAGGTAAATCTGAGGATTCAAGGTTTTCAAATGAGCCTATCAATATATCTCCATCCCAAGTTTAACAGCCCCACTTCCACCCTATGAAGGCCCTAAAATTCACATAATAAAATTATTTAGCTTTAGAATTCATCCTTCCTTGAATTTTTCCTGCTTGTAAAATTAAGTTCCTTGCCTGACCTTTAACTATTTGTGACCACTGGCTGTGTATAATAAGGATCTCTTTAAATGCTCCCTACAAGGCTTTTTGAATTTATCTTCTTTACTTTAAAATATTGATTAACATACCTAAACTTGTAATTTTCTCTCTTCAGTGACTCAGTCATTTCAACTCCATTGTCTTTGTAATTAGCGTGTTTTCTATACCTCTCAATTGTCCAAGACTTGTAGCAGCTAGTGAATTTCATTCCACTTGCATCTCTAGAATTGCATCTGCACAATTTGCTTCTTAGAACAACTTCCATTAAATATTTAGAGGAAAGAGTCTGAGGAAGGGTTTTTTTTCACTTGTTTATTGAGGCCGAAGAAGAATGAGAAAAGTGAGACTGCATAGAGGCCAAAAGCAAAGATAGAATGTGATCGCTGGTGGAAACCAGCCTTAACCTGATCTCACTAGGATGATATGAAACATAGATGCACATCAAATTGCCCTCCTGTGAGGCAAGAGGTATAGCTACTGGTACCAGTGTGTCAGTTAATCATGGGCTGATGGTCAAAAATGGGGGGCGGGGTGGTGGACAGAACTTCCCTGTGTAGGTGACTTCAATCAGCCAAAGTGAGTTCATGGACAAGTAAAGAAGCTGTGACCCATGGAAACACAGATTAGCTGATTGGATGTATTGGTCTGGGGTGTCCAGAGAAACTGAACCAATAAGGGATATGATAGATACTAATATATCTATATTTATCTGCATATCTCTATATATATTGATACAGAGAGATTGGGATTTATTATGAGAAATTTACTCACATAATCATGCAATTGTAGAGACTAAGTCTTAAGATCCATCTATAGTCAACAAGCTGGGGACCCAGGAAAGCCAATGATGTAAGTTCCAGTCCAAAACCTGGCTGGCTTGAAACCCAAGAAGTGCTGCTTTTTTGTGTTTGGTGATTTATGAAATAAATGATTTGTGTAATCCTTTGCTGTGCTTCATTAAAAATATCATTTAAAAAGAATACAGCTTGACAAGTTGACAAACAATTATATTTCATTGTTTTTTGGGCTCTGGTTATTAAAATTAGTGCAAGAATCTGGGAAGTTTACATGGTATCCAGAAAATGGTTTAAGTCCTTGCCTTTGCTTCATGTTAGAGGCTCAACCTTTTCTCCATCTGCTAATCTGGCAGCTCTTGAGTTTTATCCTACGTTATCTGTTGGTCAGCCACCTGTTAGAACCACTCACGAATGGCTCTCTTCTCCCTTATCATTGTTTACGGAGCCCCATCGCTTAGGATAAAATTCCCAGTGGCAAAAAAGAGTCATGAATAATCTCTCTAAATTCCTGTCTGTAAATAACGGATAGGTCTCATTTTCTTTCCTGTCACTTTTTGCCATTTTCTTTCCTCTTTTCCTTCTGAGTGAAGTAACTTGTTCAAGTCACTTGAACAAGTGACTTGTTCAGTGAAGTGACTGACCAAATACACTGTTATTATCAAGTTCTCTTCCTCCCATCTTTCTAGAGATTCCCCAAATAAAATATAAATAAATACAATTTCTGTAGCATTTTCTATTTTCAATCCTTCACTCCATAGCTTACTGAAATATTTTAAGTGATTAAGAGATCACTGAAGGCTAACTATATCTTAGAAAACAGAAGGACAAAATATCTTTTTTTTCAAATTCTCCACAATTAATGTAAAATAAATAAATACATGTTTTAACCCACTATAAAAAGGTGACTTGCCATCATTTGAAATATTAAAGACTATAAATCAATTTTTCAGTGGTTTCTGTGAAAGTGACGGTTTCTCCATGAATAGTCCCAATAACCTGTCTTATAATGGGAGCCCACTCACCCTGTCACCATTGTTTGGACTCAAATTGGGAAAATAATATATACTTCTGTGGTTTCATAACTAGACCCAAGTAATTTAATTTACCTGAAGAGTTGTCTTGGCTGATTTATAAAGTTGGGAGCTATAGAGTGGCCATTACTAGCCTGATACCTAAAAGAAGGAGTAGAAAAATCTATTCTTATTAAACAAAACAAAACAAACAGTGGAAGAGGTATATAGAAAAGAGAAAAAGTAGGCTGATGCAGATTCTAATTCCAATTCTTTCCTGAAAGCCAGCTGTGATGTCAACTGTGGTTGTCTATAGGTGCAATGGATACATATAAATTCTATCCTTTGGTTTCAATGTGCCCACATTGTTTTTCTCTTATATGGGGCCAAAGAGTTCCAAATTATGTCAACTAATATCAAATGGTAACATCATTTATTTTAGTTAGTAAAACATATATGTATATGAAATATTGTCCATAGAAAGCTACTGTAAAAATGTGATTATGGACATGTACAGCTACTATTTAGATCTCCTAAATACTAGAAATCAATTACTTGTGTGAAATAAAATGGCAAAGCCCACACATTTGATAATATAATTTATCAAAACAAACTTTAATGAACTGGGTATCTACCAAAATACAAATGTGTGGTGATTCCACCCTATTCAAAAAGAGCAGAGTTCATTGCAGTTGAACAAAGGTGATTTTATTTGCTCTCTGAAATGAGGGAATGAGCAAGGCATGAAATGGGGGTGGGGGTGGTATGAGAAGTCTCATTAAGAATGTTAGGACTTTCTTACAGGATTTGAACTTTTTTAAGTGATTTGAAGAGAGTGCAAGAAAACATAATCTTCTTCTGGATTAGATATTGCCAGAAAAAGAAAAGGTGATTGTATGATTGATTATCTTAGTAATTTTGTCTAGAAGCTGAGAAGGAGCTAAAAGTGTTAATCCTAAGAAAAGTAGCACTCACTTGTGTTAGCTGGGAGGGAGATGTTTGGTCACTGTTGTCTGACAATATTATTATTTTTATCATTGTTGAGATAATTATGGATTGCTTTTCTTTTGGCTTGGCCTCATCTTGGTAGTACTATATCAAGAGTATCAGAGTAGCATTGTCTGATATTATTTTATTGTTCCACAAGGAAACACCATACATGCCTCAGCAGTCTTCAGGGTCTGTTCTGATTTTCCCTGCTCAAAGCCAAAATCTGAAATTCATGGCCACAATTTGGCTGAGTGAAGGAAACCCATATCCTAATTAATAACACTAATGCACTCAGATAAATCAAATTTTGTTTTCTATCTCCTTCCATATAGCTGGCTAAATAAATTGACAGGACCTCTACCTCCTTACTAGCAGATACTAGATACACAATAAACACATTTTTTAAAACATACCTGAGCTCACAGAAAATAAAAGGAAAGAGCAACAGCAATATAATACACACAATGGGCTTATACCAATCAGTGGGCTTCCTTATAATATCCATTTTCTCATTTTATAGTAATAGAAACCCAAATGTTTGGTTGGACACAGGTCAAAGTGACCATTACTCAGGTGTTTTCAAGATAAATACAGACTACATATCTAAGTTTGATTAATGAATTATAAAAACAGTGCCTTCAGTCAAGTCTAGGAGTCTTTAAGAGATACCGTACTGTGTTCCTTGATCCCTTCTACTGTTTTGCCTTCCTTTTGCTATATAGTTTGCAAAACAAAGCACCTGGGGACCTAAGCTAAAGATCACGTATGCAAATGGACAGAAGAAACAGGGTCTCTGAGACACTGGAGAGCAATGTTTCCAGTACCTGGACATATACATGATAAAATATAAACTTCTATCTTATATATGTCACTGCTACTTCAGGACTTTTTTGTTCTGCAGCTGAACCTAATATTAATTGATACAATAAATACACGAGTCACTGGTACAAGTGACTATACAAAAACCAATACTTAGAAACTAAACCTGGGGCTTTCTCTAAGTCTAGGAAGGTGAACCTGAGCTTCTGTATTGTTAAGACTATAAGCAGAGGGCTTCCCTGGTGGCTCAGAGGTTAAAGCGTCTGCCTGGAATTCAGGAGACCCGGGTTTGATCCCTGGGTTGGGAAGATCCCCTGGAAAAGGAAATGGCAACCCACTCCAGTACTCTTGCCTGGAGATTCCCATGGAGGGAGGAGCTACAGTCCGTCGAGTCTCAAAGAGTCGGACATGACTGAGTGACTTCACTTTCACTATAAGCAGAAGTCATACATGAGTAGCAGCCTAGATCACCTAACTCCTACAACAAGTAAATGTTATATTCAATAGAAAAAAGCAGCATCTGCTTAGACTCTCTGAATTATTTATTATTATTATTGCTCTTCTTTATTGGGAGAAGAAGGAGTATTTTCAAACTGTCCTAATATCAGCAAGGAAAACTTAAAGCTCATGTATTTGGAGGGAGGAACTATTATCTTATTGAAAAATCACCATAAATTAGCTATTTTCCATTCTGCTTTATAGATCAACCTCTTCCTAGAAACTGAAGAACCCAAAAAACTAAACTTGTAAATATGAAAATCTGAATTTAGAATATGATGAATTCCCAGAATATTCTGTATATTTTAAGAAGTAATGAGGAAAGTTATATGAGGGAAAGGAGAGAGAATGAAAGTTGCTATTTATCAAGCACATGCTCTGTCAAGCACCCAGTTAAACAACTTACATATTTCATTGTTTTTAAGTTGTCTTTTATAAACTGTCTTCTTCCTTCATTTTAGCTAGAGTCATACATTTGCTTTTCTCTTGCCTCTCCTTAATACTGAGTTGCATAATATCTGATTTCCCTTCTTAGATCTACAGCTAAACAGTGTATGGACATGCTTTGCTCTTCCTGTAGTTCTCATCTATATGACGTATTCATCCAGTGAGGACGCTTGTACTCAAGTGATGTCTTTTAATTCAAAGCCTAGTTTTCAAATATATTTCCTTATTAAAGAATCTAGAATTTATAACTCCCCCCACCCACACACGCACTGACAATGAGAGTAGAATAAGTTATGGCCCAACATACCCTGATTGACTTATATAAAGGACATGCTCCAGCATGCCCTCCAGGGCATGTTAAGCATCTTCCTCCTTTTTTCATCATTTTTTGTTGTTGTTGTTTCTCTCTCTGAACGGACAAAGATAAGAAAAGGTGTTTTATATGTATATCTTGCTCAGTTGCTTCAACTATGTCCAACTACTTTTGACCCTATGGACTGTAGTCCACCAAGCTCATCTGTCCATGGGATTCTCCAGGCAAGAACACTGGACTAGGTTGCCATTTCCTTCTCCAGGGGATTTTCCTGACCCAGGGATCAAACCTGTGCTTCTTGCAATTCCTTCATTACAGACCGATTTTTTTACCACTGAGCCACTGGGGAAGCCTGTTTTATATGTATATTTTTTGATATTTATTTTTATGTATTTATTTGTCTGCACCTAGTCTTCAAATCAGATCAGATCAGATCAGTCACTCAGTCGTGTCCGACTCTTTGCGACCCCATGAATTGCAGCACGCCAGGCCTCCCTGTCCATCACCAACTCCCAGAGCTCACTCAGACTCATGTCCATCAAGTCAGTGATGCCATCCAGCCATCTCATCCTCTGTCGTCCCCTTCTCCTCCTGCCCCCAATCCCTCCCAGCATCAGAGTCTTTTCCAATGAGTCAAAGGTGGCCAAAGTACTGGAGTTTCAGCTTTAGCATCATTCCTTCCAAAGAAATCCCAGGGCTGATCTCCTTCAGAATGGACTGGGTGGATCTCCTTGCAGTCCAAGGGACTCTCAAGAGTCTTCTCCAACACCACAGTTCAAAAGCATCAATTCTTCGGCTCTCAGCCTTCTTTACAGTCCAACTCTCACATGACCACTGGAAAAACCATAGCCTTGACTAGACGAACCTTTGTTGGCAAAGTAATGTCTTTGCTTTTGAATAATGCTATCTAGGTTGGTCATAACTTTTCTTCCAAGGAGTAAGCGTCTTTTAATTTCATGGCTGCAGTCACCATCTGTAGTGATTTTGGAGCCCAGAAAAATAAAGTCTGATACTGTTTCCACTGTTTCCCCATCTATTTCCCATGAAGTGGTGGGACCGGATGCCATGATCTTAGTTTTCTGAATGTTGAGCTTTAAGCCAACTTTTTCACTCTCCTCTTTCACTTTCATCAAGACGCTTCTTAGTTCCTCTTCACTTTCTGCCATAAGGGTGGTGTCATCTGCATAACTGAGGTTATTGATATTTCTCCCAGCAATCTTCATTCCAGTTTGTGTTTCTTCCAGTCCAGCGTTTCTCATGATGTGCTCTGCATATAAGTTAAATAAACAGGGTGACAATATACAGGCTTGACGAACTCCTTTTCCTATTTGAAACCAGCCTGTTGTTCCATGTCCAGTTCTAACTGTTGCTTCCTGACCTGCATACAAATTTCTCAAGAGGCAGATCAGATGGTCTGGTATTCCCATCTCTTTCAGAATTTTCCACAGTTTATTGTGATCCACACAGTCAAAGGCTTTAGCATAGTCAATAAAGCAGAAATAGATGTTTTTCTGGAACTCTCTTGCTTTTTCCATGATCCAGTGGATGTTGGCAATTTGATCTCTGGTTCCTCTGACTTTTCTAAAACCAGCTTGAACATCAGGAAGTTCACGGTTCACATATTGCTAAAGCCTGGCTTGGAGAATTTTGAGCTTGACTTTACTAGCACCTAGTCTTAGTCATATCTAAATCTCAGATATGCAGATGACACCACCCTTATGGCAGAAAACAAAGAACTAAAGTTTCTTGATGAAACTGAAAGAGGAAAGTGAAAAAGTTGGCTTAAAACTCAGCATCATGGCATCTGGTCCCATTATTTCATGGCAAATAGATGGAGAAACAATGGAAACAGTGACAGACTTTATTTTGGGCGGGGGGGGAGGTCCGAAGTCACTGTAGTGACTGCAGTCATGAAATTAAAAGACACTTGCTCCTTGGAAGAAAAGTTATGACCAACCTAGACAGCATATTTAAAAAGCAGAGGCATTATTTTGCCAACAAAGGTCCATCTAGTCAAACCTATGGTTTTTCCAGTAGTCGTATATGGATGTGAGAGTTGAACTATAAAGAAAGCTGAGTGCTGAATAATTGATGCTTTTGAACAGGGGTGTTGGAGAAGACTCTTGAGAGTCCCTTGGACTGCAAGGAGATCCAACCAGTCCATTCTGAAGGAGATCAGCCCTGGGATTTATTTGGAAGGAATGATGCTAAAGCTGAAACTCCAATACTTTGGCCACCTGATGTGAAGAACTGACTCACTGGAAAAGATCCTGATGCTGGGAAAGATCAAAGGCAAGAGGAAAAAGGGACGACAGAGGATGAAATGTTCGGATGGCATCACCAACTCGATGGACTTGAGTTTGAGCAATTTCTGGGATTTGTTGATGGATAGGGAAGCCTGGAGTGCTGCAGTCCATGGGGTTGCAAAGAGTTGGTCATGACTAAGTGACTGAACTGAACTGCACTTAGTCTTAGTTGTGGCAGGTGGGATTTTTGATCTTTGCTCCAGAAGGTGAGCTCTTAGTTGTGACATGTGGGATCTAGTTTCCTGACCAGGGATAGAATCTAGGCCCCCTGCATTGGGAGTGCCGAGTCCAGACCTTTGTGCCAGACCACATTTGTATCTTCAAATAAGATGCATCCTTTAGATGTATCTTCAAATAAGATAACCAGAAATAATTTTCCAGTTAAGAACATGTAAAAATTGGTGTATGAGAGTGTTGGATGAGAGAAGAAAACTTTTTTTTTTTTTTTTTTTAATGCTTGCCTGACTTTTCAGGAACTTAAAGGAAACTTTCAGAGTATGAGATAAAGGGATTTCAGAGAAGCCAGAGAGTGCTAAGGCCAGCTTTTATCCCAGAGTCAGGTAGCCTTGGTGATAAGGTAAGTTAGATTATAGTTTTCTCAGAAAAAGCCAGCCTCCTCAGTAGGTAAATTAGGAAAAGCTCACCATGTAGAGGCAGAGTGATAGAAGAGATCAATGCCTGTTTCAACCTTAGCTAGAGGGGAGACGTAATAGGAAAAGCTATCGGGGATAATCTCTAATCACACACCTTCAGTTCATATGACCTCTCTGTTTGAAAAATCTGCTGAAAATGTAGTTTAAGGATGTCTAAGGGCTTCCCTGATGGCTCAGACAGTAAAGAATTGCCTGCAATGCAGGAGACCTGGGTTCAATCCCTGAATTGGGAAAATCCCTGGAAGAGGGGATGATTCCCCACTCCAGTATTCTTGCTTGAAGAATTCCATGGAGAGAGGAGCCTGGAGGGCTACAATCCATGGGGCAAAGAGGCAGACACAACTGAGGGACTAACAGATTTGTTCAAGATTTGTAGTGCGAAATACCTGCAACAAAAGAAAAGGAAATTCCTTCCTGGAGCAATGTCTGTTATAATCATGCAATTAAAAAAAAAAAAAATTACCAGACATGGAACCTTTTCGACCTTAGAAATACTCATGAGCCAAGGATAGTGTGACCCCATGGACTATAGCCTACCAGTCCCCTCAGTCCATAGGATTCTCCAGGCAAGAACACTGAAGTGGGTTGCCATTTCCTATTCCAGGAGATCTTCCTGGCCCAGGGATCAAAACTGCATCTCCTGCACCTCCTGCTTTGGCAAGCAGGTTCTTTACAATGTGCCACCTGGGAAGACCCAAACTATCTACAGACTTCTTATAATGCCTGATACAATGTAAATGCTTATGCAAATAGTTGTGTATGTGGCAAATTCAAGTTTTGCTTTTCATAAATTTCTTAAGTATTTTTTAATATTTTTGATCTGCCATTGGTTGAATCCACAGATGTGGAACCTGCATATATAGAGGGCTGACTGTATTTTTGTCATTTGGAGTATTTATTATCAGAATATATTAGACCGAGGAGTAAAATAATTGATGCATTTAAGTTTTATCATTCTATAAATACATGTTTCCAGGGCAATTTTTCTGCAAACATGATATTCAATCATTTTCATTCATTTCTCCTCATTTGATATTTAGCTCACTAACAAAAATATAAGTATAGAACTGTTTCTCCCACCGACATCTTCCATCAGCTGTACTAAATTCGGATGATATTCATCCCTTTATGACACATGGATTTTTTACTAATATCTACCAAATGTTGTACATCTGCTAGTAGAAACATAAGGCCTTGAGAGGGGTGAAATGCATGATCTCTAGCACCTGTTACCACATTATAACATAAAATAAATTGTGGAAACATGTTTGAAACTATAAAAGAATCAGTATAATTTTGTAGTAGGCTTTGGTGGCTCAGACAGTAAAGCATCTGTCTACAATGTGAGAGACCTGGGTTCGATCCCTGGGTTGGGAAGATTCCTTGGAGAAGGAAGTGGCAACCCACTCCAGTACTCTTGCCTTGAAAATCCCATGGATGGAGGAGCATGGTGCAGGCTACTATCCATGGGGTCCCAAAGAGTCGGGCATGACTGAGCGACCTCACTTTGTTTTATAGTTTTATAGAGTGAGTTGCTCATAGACACCATTTTAAGGAGAAATATATAATAGGTATATTTACCTAGAATTTTTTTAAATGAAACATAAAAGACAAAACATTTGCAAATAGTAATTTTGTATTAGAAGTCTAAAATAGTCAATCCTACTGATAATGAATTGTTTTATAATAAAACTCTATGACTTTATTTTCAAAAATACTGTGTGTAGATTATATGAATGGCTTTTAAGAATATATATTATCAGGCACCCCTAAAAATAACCTAAATTTGGAAGTCTAAAAGAAAAATATACTATGAAACATTTTATTGTCAATCCCCAATTATCTCATAGAAAAAAATTTCAGGAATATTATATATTTATCATTTACAGTGAACTGCATTTAATATTGCAATGTGCATGTCCATTTGAAAGTATGTAGGTAAATTTTTTTGAAAATTCTGCTAATACTTCATTGATTAAGATCAACTTTTATTAAAGGACAAACAAGTATATGTGATTGATGTGACTTCCTCTGGTCTTGGATATTTACATTTCTCTATTCTTTTTCATTTGCTTAATTTTTGGTTGAAAACACTATTATTCTCACACAGTTTTTCTCCTTCCCACATTTAACAAATACAAAAATTATTTTGCTACTTTGGGAAATTGAAAGTTTCTTACGTATCTTTTGAGCAGAGACTCTTGGATTAGCTGCACTGACTTAGCCATTCAATCAGGTTGCTAGCCTTTAAATCAGTAGACTGAGTAGAGCAAAGTGCCATCTGCAGTATACTCTGTTGAGGAGCTGAGGAGAACAAAAATGCAAAGGAAGGGAAAATTACCGTTTCTTCTTTGTTTCACCAATAAACTGGCCACTAGGCTTTCCCCTGCCCTCAAACTGGGACTTTTGCCATCAGTCAGCACTCCCAGAGGATTTTTGAATTGAACTAGAGCTTTATTAACTGCCAAAAGACTTACAGCCTTTTGTCAATTAATAATTCTTTCTTTGTTCTTAATACAGTACAAATTTCCTTCTAGAACTTATTATGATCTTTATTGGAGAAGGGAATGGCAACTCACTCCAGTACTCTTGCCTGGAGAATCCCATGGACAGAGAAGCCTAGTGGGCTACAGTCCATGGGGTTGCAAAGAGTTAGACATGACTAAGTGACTGAGCACATGATCATTATAATTAGTTATGCTTGACTTTTTTCCTGATTTGTGTTCTACGACATACATATCAGAACTGACCAGCTGTATATATAAAATATATAATTATGTGATGGTCACTGATTGGCTGAATCAATGGATGAATTAAATGATTAGATTGTTGTTGTTCTCGTTGTGATCCCATGGACTGCAGCACAACAGGCTTCCCTGTCAGTCACTATCTCCTGAAATTTGCTCAAACTCATGTCCATTGAGCTGGTGATGTCATCCAACCATTTCATCCTCTATTGCCCGCTTCTCCTCCCACCCTCAATCTTTCCCAGCATCACGGTCTTTTCCAATGAGTTGGCTCTTCTCATCAGATGGCCAAAGTGTTGGAGCTTCAGCTTCAGGATCAGTCCTTCCAATGAATATTAAGTGTTGATTTCCTTTAGGATTGATTGGTTTGATCTCCTTGCTATCCAAGGGACTTTTAAGAGTGTTCTCCAGTGCCACAGTTCAAAAGCATCAATTCTTTGGTGCTCAACCTTCTTTACATTCCAACTCTCACATCCATATGTGATTAATGGAAAAACCATAGCTTTGACTATACGGATCTTTGTTGGGAAAGTGATGTCCCTGCCTTTTAATATGCTGTCTATGTTTGTCATAACTTTTATGTCTGTGAGTGTCTGAGGGTCTCCTGCAGATGTGTGGGATGGCAGTGGCCTGTTTCAAGGACAGAGGTGATGGAAGCAGCAGTCCTGGGAAGGGCTTGTTGGCGTAAGTCCTTTTAGAGGTCTGCAGTAGCCTTACCATAGAGCCTTTAGACTCGAGGACTGGGTTGCCTCAGGCCAAACGACTAACAGAGAGGAAGCACTGCACCACCCATCAGCAGAAAATTGTATTAAAGGTATACTGAGCATGGTCCTGCCCACCAGAGCAAAACCCAGTTTTCCCCAACACCAGTCCCTCCCATCAGGAAGCTTGCCTCTTCTACTCATCCATCAGAGGGCAGACAGAAGAAGCAAGAACTATATCCCACAGACTCCAAAGAAAGCTAACCAGTATAATCACATGAGCACAGCCTTGTATAACTCAATGAAGCCATGAGCTATGCTGTGCAGGGCCACCTGAGACAGATGGGACATGGTGGGGAGTTTTGACAAAATGTGGTCCACTGTAAAAAGGAATGGCAAACCACTTTAGTATTCTTGCCTCGAGAACCCCATGAACAGCATGAATAATGTTTAGACAGCAAATAAATAAATGAAGTAAAATTTTTCCTGGGGTCACCTTCCTATCAGCTGTTACTGCTTATAACTCTTTGAAGATATAAACAGTTTATTATCTGCAAAATGTGACAAACACATATTTGGCAGATAAAAGGTCTCGTTGCTCCAGCACCCTTAAATGCCTTTTTTCCCCAAGTCTTACTCCTTTAATGTTTGTTTAGGAGAAGACATGTCATAATCATCAAGGAATCAAATTTTACACAGAGGTGAGAAGACAATGTTTATGAATTTAAAAAAGCTCACTATGTTATGTGGATTATAGAAGATAAATTTGATAATGATGTGATAAAATTTCTTAGCAAATCAAATGTGATTCTTAATTAAATTCATATATAAACTTTGTGTTTAAAAATATTTCCATACTGATACAGGTCTTGTATTTCTTTATATATTCTGCACTATACTTAATGCAATGCAAGAAATTCAATATGTAAAATATTGTGTAATTGCTGCTGCTGCTAAGTCATTTCAGTCGTGTCCGACTCTGTGCGACCCCATAGACGGCATCTCACCAGGCTCCCCCATCCCTGGGATTCTCCAGGCAAGAACACTGGAGTGGGTTGCCATTTCCTTCTCCAATGCATGAAAGTGAAAAGTGAAAGTGAAGTCACTCAGTTGTGTCCGACTGTTAGTGACCCCATGGACTGCAGCCTACCAGGCTTCTCCGTCCATAGGATTTTCTAGGCAAGAGTACTGGAGTGGGGTGCCATTGCTAATCGAGTTCTCATTTCAGAATTAATCAAACTAAAATACATTTCTGGGATTTGAGGATGTTGTTATTGTTAAATTGTTAATGAGAATTTGGTTGGAAATGAGTGAGTAGTGAGAATATCTTCTAAATCACTTATACAATCATCTTCATTATAAGCTCTTAGTATACAATTGGATAGATTCTTTTCATAAGTTCTAATGTGTTTTGTAAATTAATTTCAATTCTTTTAATACAGAAGCAATTTTCTTTAAAATGAGTTATATTCACTTACATAGTCACTTCAGTCGTGTCCAACTATTTGCAATCCAATGGACTGTAGTCCACCAGGCTCCTCTGTCCATGGGATTCTTCAGGCAAGAATACTGGAGTGGGTTGCCATTTCCTTCTTTATATTCACTTAGATCAGTTAAAAATGCTGAGGTTTATTTTCTTTATTAATTTGAAAAGAGGAGCTGAAGCCTCATATATATAAAGTAAAATTACAATTTAAAAAATATAATAATTATGATATAATAATTTACAACTTTTGTTCATGCTTCTGGATACTATGTAAAGCCGAAATGCCTTTAACCTTATGTTTTTACACATGAATGCACTTTTAATTAAGACAATATCATCCTTTTAAAACTAATTCTTTCCAGAACCATTCACTTGAATAAAATAATTATTTAAAAAATTTTAATAGCACTATCTGAAGGTCAACAGTTCCTCATAGATATGAATGCTAAGGCAAGCTTCCTGTTTATAGTTTCCCTCTGGTAATGGAAGCAGGGCAAATAAGACTCGAATTTGTAAATGTCCAATTTACATTTTGAAACAAGTCAGCAATACTCATTCCATTATATAAAGGGCATAATTACTAAATTTTAGAATTTCTTTTTTCAAATTCTGCTGAAATATATTGAGTAAAATAAAATGAAAAGCAAATGATTAGGCTGTGTTGTATAAAAATATAATAAAATAAATATCAGATATTTGCTCTGTCTATACTAGTCAATCAATAATCAAATAAAAGAAAACCACACTTATATTCTTTATGGAAGGATTTCTAACTATGGTTTTATTTCCTTTTCATTGTAGTACCACTATATTACCTATTTAGAGGAGCAGTATTAACAAATGAAATATTTTCTTACTTTTAAAATATATTCATGAGAAAAATAGCATTTTAGGTATTAGTTTAAAATTGACTAACATGATTATTGAAAAGAAACAACTGAAATGGAAAAATCTTACAACAATCAGTGGAAGGATTCAAAGAAAGCTAATATACATATTTTTGGCCTATTTCATTCCATTTTTTTCTCTAACTTTGTTCTAAATACACTTGTTTCTCAAAATGCTACTAGAGAAAAACAATTCCAGCAAAATATCTATTAAAGTGTAAATTATATCGCTTTTAGAGATAGACAATTAAGATTAATGACACAGGAATTGTGAATTGAAGGTGTATAAATATGTTTCATCAGGATACATACACAGAACCAATTTGACACTTTCTATGAACAGCTGATGTTAATTCAATTAAGTACACTGAGAAAAACTGTTTGTTGTTGTTGTTTTGTTTGTTTTTACTGAAACTTTTATAATTAACTCTACAAGGTTTTTGAAAATTAAGCATTTCACATCTAGGTTTGATGTTAAACAAAAAATCAATATTCTTTGAACTTAACATATTATTTATATATTCAACTTTAAAAGACTATGTTTCCACAAGTGGTTAGGACATTACTTAAGTAGTAGCCTTTTATCAGTGAATATATATCTTCAAATTTTTTTTTTTTACATTGATAGAGGCCTTAATGATTATAACATTTCTTCACCACTTACTATTAATTACTTTTTAGAATACCCAAAGTAGAATTACTATGTGAAAATGTATGAAATTTTGACAATAAACGTACTAATTTTCCAAGTGCTTTTCAAAATAATGTGTTTGTTTATTCTGTCACAGCAAAGAATAATAATGCATGCCTTGTAGCATTCTTAGTTATATAAAGATTTTCATCTTGTTTTAATCATGCTTTTGAAATATAATACATATATACAAATATACATATATATGCAATCAACTTGACATTGTTTCTGGCTTAAATATTTTTTCCAAGTTGATTAATTAGTGTTAAAGAATATTTCTATTTTTAAGATGGTCCTGAGGATTTTTTGACAAATTATTTTGGATTCCTGATTCTTAAGTTAAGTGTTTACATTCTTTGTCTATTTTTTAAAGAACATTATTTTCTTTTTAGTTAGGTTTTTAAGATGTTGTATGGTAATGCTAATTCTATATCATGTGTGTTTAAAATATATTTTCAAGTCTGGCTTACCTTCTTTTGGCTTATCTTCCCTTTTTCTGAGTAAAACATGCAATTATTAAATATCAATATTTTAATTCATTATATGTTGTACTTTCTATATCTTATTTTGTATATTCCATATATTCTTTGTGAAAGTTTAAATATTATAAATTTTGCCTATTTTACTAGCTGATAGTAAGTTATTTTCTTTTTGCAAAGTAGGAATCCTTATTTATGCTTTTTTCAAATTGATATTTGTTGGGAGAGGCAGTCAAGTAAGCACAGTCCTTGGACTCCTGCCTGGTCACATAATAATGTTTGGAACGGGATCATTTCCTTACAAAGAAATAAAGAAACCTCATAGCCTGTGCTGTGCATGTCTTTGGGGATATACTTCTCTCTTATGGACTTGACGTGTGCTTTTTTGTTCCTTTTATATGTGTATATCATATGGCACTCGGTCAGCCCCACAGCTGTTTCCAATGCAGAGGGATGCATGCAAACCCCTTTGCTAGGCAGTGAGAAGAGACCCTCTGCTCAAGGGAGATAAACACTCAGCTGTCGCTGATCTCCTAGCTCTATGTGAGTAAAGATGGGAAAGAGATGGGAATACCAGACCACTTGACCTGCCTCTTGAGAAACCTGTGTGCAGGTCAGGAAGCAACAGTTAGAACTGGACATGGAACAACAGACTGGTTCCAAATAGGAAAAGGAGTACGTCAAGGGTGCATATTGTCACCCTGCTTATTTAACTTATATGCAGAGTACATCATGAGAAACACTGGGCTGGAGGAAGCACAGCTGGAATCAAGATTGCCGGGAGAAATATCAATAACCTCAGATATGCAGATGACACCATTCTTATGGAAGAAAGTGAAGAAGAACTAAAGAGCCTCTTGATGAAAGTGAAAGAGGAACAAAATAGAAAGTCCAGAGATAAATCCACGCACATATGGACACCTTATCTTTGACAAAGGAGGCAAGAATATACAATGGATTAAAGACAATCTCTTTAACAAGTGGTGCTGGGAAAACTGGTCAACCACTTGTAAAAGAATGAAACTAGAACACTTTCTAACACCATACACAAAAATAAACTCAAAATGGATTAAAGATCTCAATGTAAGACCAGAAACTATAAAACTCCTAGAGGAGAACATAGGCAAAACACTCTCTGACATACATCACAGCAGGATCCTCTATGACCCACCTCCCAGAATATTGGAAATAAAAGCAAAAATAAACAAATGGGACCTAATTAAACTTAAAAGCTTCTGCACAACAAAGGAAACTATTAGCAAGGTGAAAAGACAGCCTTCAGAATGGGAGAAAATAATAGCAAATGAAGCAACTGACAAACAACTAATCTCAAAAATATACAAGCAACTCCTACAGCTCAACTCCAGAAAAATAAATGACCCAATCAAAAAATGGGCCAAAGAACTAAATAGACATTTTTCCAAAGAAGACATACAGATGGCTAACAAACACATGAAAAGATGATCAACATCACTCATTATCAGAGAAATGCAAATCAAAACCACTATGAGGTACCATTTCACACCAGTCAGAATGGCTGCGATCCAAAAGTCTACAAGCAATAAATGCTGGAGAGGGTGTGGAGAAAAGGGAACCCTCTTACACTGTTGGTGGGAATGCAAACTAGTACAGCCACTATGGAGAACAGTGTGGAGATTCCCTAAAAAACTGGAAATAGAACTGCCTTATGACCCAGAAATCCCACTGCTGGGCATACACACTGAGGAAACCAGAAGGGAAAGAGACACATGTACCCCACTGTTCATCGCAGCACTGTTTATAATAGCCAGGACATGGAAGCAACCTAGATGTCCATCAGCAGATGAATGGATAAGAAAGCTGTGGTACATATACACAATGGAGTATTACTCAGCCATTAAAAAGAATACATTTGAATCAGTTCTAATGAGGTGGATGAAACTGGAACCTATTATACAGAGTGAAGTAAGCCAGAAAGAAAAACACCAATACAGTATACTAATGCATATATATGGAATTTAGAAAGATGGTAACAATAACCCTGTGTACGAGACAGCGAAAGAGACACTGATGTATAGATCAGTCTTATGGACTCTGTGGGAGAGGGAGAGGGTGGGGAGATTTGGGAGAATGGCATTGAAACATGTATAATATCATGTATGAAACGAGTCGCCAGTCCAGGTTCGATGCACGATACTGGATGCTTGTGGCTGGTGCTCTGGGACGACCCAGAGGGAGGGTATGGGGAGGGAGGAGGGAGGAGGGTTCAGGATGGTGAACACAGGTATACCTGTGGCCGATTCATTTCGATGTTTGGCAAAACTAATACAATATTGTAAAGTTTAAAAATAAATAAAATAATAAAAAAAAAAAAGAAAGTGAAAGAGGAGAGTGAAAAAGTTGGCTTAAAACTCAACATTCAGAAAACTAAGATCATGGCATCCGGTCCCATCACTTCATGACACATAGATGGGAAACAGTGGAAACAGTTATAGACTTTATCTTGGGTGGCTCCAAAATCACTGCAGATGGTGACTGCAGCCATGAAATTAAAAGATGCTTATTCCTTGGAAGGAAAGTTATGACCAACCTAGACAGCATATTAAAAAGCAGAGACATTACTTTGTCAACAAAGATCTGTCTAGTTAAGGCTATGGTTTTTCCCATAGTCATGTGTGGATGTGAGAGTTGGACTGTAAAGAAAGCTGAGTGCCAAAGAATTGATGCTTTTGAACTGTGGTGTTGGAGAACACTCTTGCGAGTCCCTTGGACTGCAAGGAGATCCAAGTTGTCCAACCTAAAGGAAATCAATCCTGGGTGTTCATTGGAAGGACTGATGTTGAAACTGAAACTCCGATATTTTGGCCACCTGTTGAGAAGAGCTGACTCATTTGAAAAGACCCCAATGTTGGTAAAGATTGAAGTCAGGAGAACGCATGACAGAGGATGAGATGGTTGGATGGCATCACCAACTCAATGGACATGAGTTTGAGTGAATTCTGGGAGTTGGTGATGGACAGGGAGGCCTGGCATGCTGCAGTTCATGGGGTCGCAAAGAGTCAGACACGACTGAGCGACTGAACTAAACTGAACTGAATAATAAGTCTTAATTTCTATCATTTTTAATAGTATTGCTACTTTAAAGGAAATATTTTATCATTTTAGGCACCAAATCTAGGCTAAAGTAGGTATAAAGACATGGCAAAGGGAAGGATGTTGATTGACTTTTTACTATCGAAAAAATGAATAGTTAATTTACTATTTTTGTCTTTTGCTGAGGCTATGGCCATCATAAATAGAAGTTATATATAAATATTTTAAATGCAATTATAGAAATTCATTTACAAGTTTGAGTTTAGTCACCAAGTCATGTCTGACTCTTGTGACCCCATGGACTGGAGCCTGCCAGGCTCCTCTGTCCATGTAATTCTCCAGGCAAGAATACTAGAGTGGGTTGCCATTTCCTACTTTAGGGGATCTTCTCAACTCAGGGATCAAACCCAGGTCTCCTGCACTGCGGGCAGGTTCTTTACCAACTGAACTATCAGGGAAGCCCATATTCATATTAATTACAGAAGTCTACCTCCCATCCTCTTTTTCACTCCTGAAAGACAAATTTTAAAAACCTACTTTGTTCTCTGATGTGAGACAGTCGTGTGACGTGTTGCAAAGGCTTGGTGCACAATCTTCTTAGAGGCTTTGTTCCATGCTCTTCCATATCGACTCGCCAATTCATCATGCTCCCTCTGGCTATCTGAAGCTTGATGTGGACAAGCAGAGAAAGAGAGGATGTCTGGCATGGAAAAATTCCTACCTGGCCAAAGTACACGAAACTTAGTACTGGCTTCCCCTGGACTAACACGTGGCCAGATGCTACACTGTTCTTTTATTGAGGTGCAGTTTGTTTTTCAAACTCATGATAGAGGGACATTTGATTCTCCCTCAGGGATGTGAAAGCACAGTGCATTTCTATTATAACACTCTGGAACAGTCTTCTTAGTGGCTAAAGCCAGGTTTGGGGGCAGTCTTTCTGCCTGAAAACCATCCTGCTGGTTGTCTATATTTAATTTTTTTTTCACTTTTTTTTTTTTTTTACTTTACAATATTGAGAGACACAGATGTATAGAACAGTCTTTTGTATTTATTTTAAATAACCACTTATTTGGCTTGTGATGATGACTAAGAGTCCCAATATCCCAAGTTAAATGGATAATGGAAAGTGGGAGAAGGATTAAACAGCACTCCAAAATCTCTTCAAAGAAATATCCTCTATCAAATATCTCCCCTAATCATATCTTCCTCTTTATGCTCAGAGCAGCAACGTTTTCTGTAATGTTTTCTAAGCAGTAACCAGCAACGTTTTCTGCCTCACAGAAATGATCACTGTGCTGTCCAAGCACAATGCTTAGCTCCACACATAGCTCCATAGCACTTTAAATTGAAATGCATGTGTTACTGCACACAGAATTGTAAATTTTCTTTTATTCAAAATAATGAAAATTAAATTTTTCACATTTATGATAGCTTCCATAATAGAAAGGAAAGTCATGGAGTTCTGTTTGGGAATAGAGGACTCAAACTCCATTTGTGTGATATGACAAAATTCTCTGATACCTTGTCTTGCTTTAGAAAGTGAGACTACTTAAAAAATATTGTCTTCAACTTTGGGGCTCCAGGTGAAAATTCAAGTGGTAAAAGCTCCTACTAATATTCTTTCCCAAATAATATTAAATAACTTACTGGATCTATTGAGATAATCATATAAATTCTTCTTTGCTTTATGTTAATGTGTTGGTAAATTTAGATAAATTTCCAAGGTAAAGCAGCCTTGGATTCTAGGTAGGGATTATTGTATTTGTTCAGTCACACAGTCGTGTCTGACTGTGTGGGACCCCATGGATCACAATATGCCAGGCTTCTCGGTCCTTCACTATCTCCCAGAGCTTGCTCAAACTCATGTCCATTGGGTTGGTGATGCCATCCAACTATCTCATCCTCTGTTGCCCCTTCTTCTGTTGCCCTCAGTCTTTCCCAGCATCAGGGTCATTTCCAATGAGTCGGCTCTTCTCATCAGTGGCCAAAGTATCGGAGTTTCACCTTCAGTGTAAGTCCTTCCAATGAATATCTGGGTTGATTTCATTTAGTGTTGACCGGTTTGATGTCCTTGCTGCCCAAGGGACTCTCAAGAGTTTTTCCAACACTACAATTCCAAAGCATCAGTTCTTTGGTGCTCAGCCTTCATTATGGTCCAATTCTCACATGTGTACATCACTACTGGGAAAACCATAACTTTGACTGTAAGGATCTTGTTGACAAAGTGATGTTTCTGCTTTTTAATACATTGTCTAGGTTTATCATAGCTTTTCTTCCAAGGAGCAAGTGCCTTTTAATTTTGTGGCTTCACTCACCATCCACAATGATTTTGGAGGCCAAGAAAATAAAATCTGCCACTGTTTCTATTTTCCATATATTTGCCATGAAGTGTTGGGACCAGAATGCCCAGTAATTACATTTTTGAATGTTGAGTTTTAAATCAGCTTTTTCACTCTGCTTTTTGACCTTCATCAAGAGGTTCTTTAGTTCCTCTTCACTTTCTGCCATTAGGGGGGTATCATCTGCATATCTGAGGTTGTTGCTATTTCTCCTGGCAATCTTGATTGCAGAGTATGGTTCATCCAGCCTGGCATTTCACATGATGTACTCTTCATGAAAGATAATAAGCAGAGTGACAATATACAGCCTTGTCATACTCCTTTTCCAATTTGAAACCAATCCTCTGTTCCATGTCCGGTTTTATCTGTTGCTTCTTGTCCTGCCTACAGGTTTCTCAGAAGACAGGTAAGGTGGTCTGGTATTTCCATCTCTTTAAGAAATTGCCACATTTTGTTCTGATCCACATAGTCCAAGGTTTTAGCATAATCAATGAAGGAGAAGTAGATTTTTTTTTTTTCTGTAATTCCCTTGCTTTTTCTATGATACAGTGGACATTGGCAATTTGATTTCTGGTTCCTCTGCCTTTTCTAAATCCACCTTGTACATCTGGAATTCTTGGTTCATGTACTGTTGAAGCTTAGCTTGTAGGATTTTGAGTGTTACCTTGCTAGCATGTGAAGTGAGTGCAATTGTGTTGTAGTTTGAACATTCTTTGGCATTACCCTTCTTTGGGATTGGAATGAAAACTGACCTTTTTCAGTCTTGTGGCCACTGCTGAATTTTCCAAATTTGCTGGCATATTGGATGGGGCACTTTAAAAGCATCATACTTTAAGATTTGAAGTAGCTCAGGTGGAATTCCATCACCCCCACTAACTTTGTTTGTAGTGATGCTTCCTAAAGCCCAGTATGTCTGGCTCTAGTTGAATGACCACATCATTGTGGCTATCCCAGTCTTTAAGATCTTTTTGTATAGTTCTGTGTATTCCTGCCACCTCTTCTTGATCTCTTCCACTTCTGTTAGGTCCATGCCATTTCTGTCCTTTATTGAGCCCATCTTTACATGTAATGTTCCCTTGACATCTCCAGTTTTCTTGAAGAGATCTCTATTCTTTCTCATCCTATTGCTTTCCTCAATTTCTTTGCATTGTTCACTTAAGAAGGCTTTCTAATCTTTCCTTGCTATTCTCTGTACCTCTGCATTCAGTTTTATATTTTTTCCCTTTCTCTTTTGCCAGGGATAGTCCAGGAATAAGCACTACTTATTAATGATCTGGCACCCCACTCCAGCACTCTTGCCTGGAAAATCCCATGGACGGAGGAGCCTGGTGGGCCGCAGTCCATGGGGTCACTAAGAGTCGGACAAGACTCAGCGACTTCACTTTCACTTTTCACTTTCACACATTGGAGAAGGAAATGGCAACCCACTCCAGTGTTCTTGCCTGGAGAATCCCAGGGATGGGGAGCCTCGTGGGCTGCTGTCTATGGGGTTGCACAGAGTCGGACGCGACTGAAGCAACTTAGCAGCAGCAGCAGCATTAATGATCTAAATGAGGTTATTTGAAGATTTTGCATATATGCTGATGAGCAAAAACAATTTATTGTATTTTATTGTACTCCCCTTGACCACTTTAGAAATGAGTATACTAGCCTCATTAAATTTGTTGGAAAAATATACATTATCTCTTTCTTTAAGATTTGATAAAAAGCATGTGGTCCTAATTTTTATTTGTTAGGAAAAGGTTTAAAGGGTTGCTTTACTACTCTTTAAACCTTTTCCTAACAAATAAAAATTAGGACCACATGCTTTTTATCAAATCTTAAAGAAAAATGGCAGTCCACTCCAGTACTATTGCCTGGAAAATCCCATGGACAGAGGAGCCTGGTAGGCTACAGTCCATGGGGTCACAAAGAGTCGGACATGACTAAGCGACTTCCCTTTCACTTTTCACTTTACTACTCTGCTTAGTGATTTCATTTTTATACATGTGTGACAATTCCATTAAATTCTATTTTTTTAAAAAACTATTCATTGGCATTAAATTATCTATTTTTTCTCTTGATTCTTCAACTTATATGTTTTATGTGTGCCTCTCCTTACAGTCACATCAGTGTTTATAATGATAATCCTTAGCAATTGCAGTGACTAATTACAGAACTTCTGTGATCTAAGATTTACTTGATACAAAATGTAATCCTTATTTCTTATACACCATCTTCTTTTGTTTAACAGTGATTGAACAACCTTTTTATTAAAACTCGGGCTGAACAATAAACAAGTAACAATAGGAGGCTTGAGTGACAGTTTAGCATTTGTTTTAAAACTCTAAACTGTAAGCTCTGTTTAGAAAATGGACACTAACCAAAGATGGAATTTATGAAGTTTAAGTACTGCTTAGAGGCAATCACATCTCTCTTAATCCTGAATTTACTATTTCACCCTTTAAGTTTAGATCATGTCAGTACTCTCTAGAACTGTTGTATTTGTCATTCCATTAGGATTTAAACCCCATAATGTTTTGTGCTCGAAATTGTATGTCCTTATGGTTGACTAGGTTGTAGTTGCCTAAAATTATTGCTTCTGTCATTTTTTCCTTTGCCTATAACATATTTAACAAAGCTAGAATTTGTTCGAAAAATTAGCATTACATGTGATAGATTTTCTACTCAGCCCTGAAAAGAAATAAAATATAAACTCTTCCCTCATTAATAATCCAACCATTATTTTAATAGTATTACTTATGAGATGAAATTGTCTAACCATTATTCTCACTCCATCTAATTTTTTTTTTTTCATTTTGAAATTTGGAGGTATTATATTTAGTATAATTTCCTCACTTGTTATGATCCAAGTATATATTGATATTTTCATGTTTAGGTAGGCATACATAATGAAAAGACCCTGATGCTGGGAAAGATTGAAGGCAGGAGGAGAAGGGGACAACAGAGGATGAAATGGTTGGATGGCATCACTGACATGACGGGCATGAGTTTGGATAAACTCCAGGAGTTGGTGATGGACAGGGAGGCTGCAGTCCTGCAGTCCATGGGGTTGCAAAGAGTCAGACATGACTGAACGACTGAACTGAACTGATGTACACATACATATATACATCATTGCAAGTTTTTGTAATTTAGTAATCCTTGTCAGTTTTTAATAAAATTAAAATTTGGTTATTTGCAATCAGAAAGTAAATGTTTGATATATTAAGATTCCTTCTCAAACTTGTCTATACCATGAACACAAGATAGCTGATATATTAAAACCATTGCACATTAGCAAAAAAAAAAAAAAGGTTTAAAATACTATAAATAATGATGCATATTAGATTTTAAGATTGTAAGATCCTTATGTCTGTGTGGAATCTGTATCAGATAATGCCTTTCTGTCCAGAAACAGCACAAAGCACGTGTGTAGAAGGAAATAAAAGATCACATTCCTAGTTTCTTGCTAGGAAATTGTGGTTTCAGTAATCCCCGATACCTGTACAGATCCTATGTAGGATTCTGTAAGACACCACTGTGTTATTATTATTTCCTTTTTACTAGAGCTAACTAGACTTAGTCTCTTTCCCTGGCACCCTAAAGCTTCCCAACTAAAACAATTTACCATCAAAATAAAAGTAGAATTAAGACTAATAGTTTCATTAGTTTAAAATATTGGTTATAGGAATTAAATGATAGGACTTCCCTGGTGGCTCAGATGGTAAAGCATCTGCCTACAATGCAGGAGACCCAGGTTCGATCCCTGGGTCAGGAAGATCCTCTGGAGAAGGAAATGGCAACCCACTCCAGTACTCTTGCCTGGAAAATCCCATGGACGGAGGAGTGTGGTAGGCTACAGTCCATGGGGTCGCAAAGAGTCAGACACAACTGAGCGACTTCACTTTCACTAGTTCATTTCTAGTCCCCCATCTTTGTAAGAAAATACATGGAACTATAACTAATGAGGAAAGATGTGAAACTATGAAAAAAATATATATATATATAATTGTAGAAATATTGAAACAATGCATATATGAGGCCAGTATGAAGCAATATCTAAAGGGCTCTATTTCAGAAATAGAAGCTCTTTCCTCTTATGAATTTGATGAAGGACAGGAATTTCCAGAAGGTAGTTTATCATGATTCAGATTGCATAAGATCTAGTAACAGAAAATGTCATGTCTCTGAGTAAGATTTTCTGGTTTCTCAGCAAAAGGCCTTTAAACCAGAAACATACATATTACTCCTTTGGGGACCCACAGAGTCTTTCACTGCAGGCTCATTGGCCTAAAAAAAGTGCTATCCTCAGGAATCTATAACTCCTCCACAATACGGGTGGGAAATGATGAGACAGGGCTCTGAATGATGAAATGCCTGCGAAGCCAAGACTCTCAACTCCCACAGGCAGAGAAACGCATGATTAATCATTGTTCAGATAATAAGAGCTAATATTTATTGATTGCTTGCTTTGCACTTACAAAATCGTTATAATCATCTCTTCATTCACATATCAGCTATATGAGACTAGAAAGTGTTAACACCTCTGAGAAACAAGATTGTAATAAGCGATGGGCTCAAAATCACCTAGTCTGACGATGGAAGACTTTGGAGTTTCATCAAATAGATCTGGCTCCAGATGGTGGTCACCAAATGTGATTCTGCTCTTTGACAGCTATGCCAAGAATAGACAGGTGAATAATAAACGTAAGCGTGAAGAATAGCCTCCAGAAGATGTGTATATTTTGTTGTACTTGTGCAGTTTTGTCCTTTGCCTCAATGAGTCACACTGACATGACAATTAAGGCAATCAAATTTGCAATTGCACATGCTCTATAATTTGATATATTCCTTTCATAAATATTTGTTGAGCACCTCATCCAAAGCTAATCACCAGGCAGGCCATAAGAAGATATAAAACGGAATGTATTCTTGAAGCTTCTAAGAAAACTAGGGTGAAATGGTTAATGGCAAGTTGTAGAACCAAGCATCCACGAAGGGCAGAGAGAACAGTTGCCAGGACCACATCGATGTGAAGGACAATCTCAAGGAGACTGGTCAGCCAGGGTTTCTGCAAGGAACTGGGATTTTACTTGACATGTAAGGCAACTGCCTCTGTCTCTGACTTATAAATGGGAAGCCTTGTGAAACAGCCATCAAATTCTTCATCCGCAACCACCCCACGACTCTCCAAACCTATGGAACAGCAAAAGTTAAAGTTCTAAAATTAAGTATTTGACTTTAATAGACCTTCATTACCTCTGACCTGAATTCTTCCCTCTCTGTTATGTGTTATCTGCTTTTTAAGGCCATAATTGAACTTGATATAGTTTACAAAACATCTGTCTAGTTTGGCACTGCTGACTTCTATGGTTCTTTTTTTTGTTGTTGGCTTTATTCTTAGAAATCATTATCTTAACTTCCTAAACTTGTTCTAAAATTTATACAATTATTAGAATATGTCAAATTGCTATCCAACAATCTATGGCCCTGTTTCTTTTCCCCAACAATATATTGCTTTTTGCACTGGGCATAAAGAGTGATGCTATCTAAGATTTATGTATATAACACCTGGAGATTATCTTTTATTTTTAATTTTTTAAGGTATCTGGTTTCCACCGCTAACAGCTTAGTCCCAAATTATATGAGAATAGAAGTCATCTAAGCTTTCTAATTATTTTTGCTGGATAATTCTCCTCTATGGTATTTAGGTGTTATTTTATACTATAAGATCAGTTATACTATAAGAAGTTAGGGATAGCATTCATAAAGGTGTCAGTTGTGATCCTTTCCAGGAATACAACTGGTGGATTATCAATAAAACAAAATCAAATATTAAGTGAGTAGAAAAATTGGGTATGGACTCCTGAAATCACTGAAAAATTCATGAAATTTCAAGACCTGATCTAAATTGACTGACATTCTTGATATTCTATTATATAATTTGAGAGGAGGTAATCTATGAGATATTCCTTTAAGTTTTCATATTTTTTCTTCTAAGATGTGAGAGCCTTTTTTTGAACAGTTGAGCTCTTTAGATGAGGCTCTGGAATAAATCAAAATGTAATCAGACAAACAATGACTACTCTTTTAAATTATGATGCAGAATCTTAACAGTTAAAATAAATGGGAAGAACACTTATATGGAAAAAGTCGGCCAGATATCAAATCCTCTGAGTCAATTATCCATACTCGCTCCTTTAGATGGGAAAGATATTTGAAACCCATCCAACTTTGATACTTCCTTTGTGAATACTCGAGTTGCCTAAAGAAGAAAATACGTTAGCAGTCTTACATTTTAACTATATTTTACCTCTATCATCTTTAATTATTTGAAATCCTCATTTCAGTGTGAGGTAGAGGCCCCTTGTCTCTTGAAACACCTAGTTAGAGTGAACATAAGCTCCTGATTCTAAGCCTAGGGCCGTGCCCCCTGGCCTACTTGCCTTCCTACTCCTTGTTCCCTTATTCTCAGATTGCTGTGAGTCCTGTTCATTTTTTTTTTGTTTGTTTTCCTTTTCTATTCAATGGAGAAAGAAAGAGAGGGAGAGACCCTGCTTGGTGCCAATCTTCATAATTGCATATTGAACATAGTAATTGACTCAATGGAATAAATGTATATTTGGAACCACATCCTTGAATGGCAGGTATGATTAAAAATTCTGCAAATCACATGAAAATAGCAAAAGTGTAGGTTGAAGGCAATTCAAGTCCTTTTATAAAATCTTTGTGTGTTTGTAAGTACCTTTGCAAATGAGTGTGCAGTGTGGCATACATGTGTGAAAATACACAGCAAAGGTCGTACCTTTAGCAGCCATAAAATCCATAAGTTTTGGGGAACCAGAGGTAAAAATGTGTTAAATAGTGATATTAAAAACTTCATGTGGTAGCAGTTCCTAACCTTCATTTTCTGAAATTACTTTTGACGGAAAGTGAACTTACTCTCTATGCTTGCTAATATATACTAGTATGGAACCTTTAAAAATAAAGCCAGTTAGATGAAAAATTAGCAGATGGCTGCAGAATTAATATAATTTGAGACTTCTTGGATTGGACATAGCAATATTTTGGTGTCTTGGAGAAGTGATATTCGAAGTGCAGTGTCTACTTCCAAAAGTACACACACACACAAAAAAAAAATACTAGAACTTGTATTATTCTTTATTCTTTATTTAGTCACATCAGTTTAGATCTACTTTTGTTTATGAGGACTTTCCTGGTGGCTCAGATGGTAAAGTGTCTGTCTACAATGTGAGAGACCTGGGTTCAATCCCTGGGTTAGGAAGATTCCCTGGAAAAGGAAATGGCAACCCACTCCAGTACTCTTGCCTTGAAAATCCATGGACGGAGGAGCTTGGTGCAGGCTACTATCCATGGGGTCGCAAAGAGTTGGGCATGACTGAGCAACTTTACTTTCTGTTTAATAACATTGATAAATAAAAAACATGCACGTATTAGGGAAATGTGCTTAATGTTATTATTATTATCATATTAAGTAGGATGTAAGAGAAAAAAATTAGTTACAGGTTGAAAGGTGTTGTGTAATGCAAAGCATAAATGTATGTCCTCAACCACCTTCAAAACTCCAAAATTGTTCTTAATGTGTCTGTCAACTTGACATGAACAACAGATAGTCTACTTTGTAGGAGGGAAAGGAAAAAGCATGAGTGACTTCCTATTCCCAGTGAAAATACAAATGTATTTCTATAGATGATTCCATTTAGTATTCTCTGTCTTAAAATGTGATTCTTGCTTTCTTCATGCAAAATTTATGTTGATATGCACACACACTCATACACACACAAATGAAAGATTGTTTCACAAAAAGCAATGGCTATGGACAAATTCTCAGTAAATATCTATGTTGTAAACTGGCAAGTCCAATTTTATATAGAATATATTTTATAAGCTAAACGTTTGTGAAATAGAAATTGCAGAGAAAATTCCACTATATGTTGTAGTGAAAAATTGTGTCATACAGTCATATTTAATATAGCTTACTTGCTTTTTTGGAACACTTGAGTAACAAATGACTGAAATATATGATAGATATTATGCCACACATTTGTGTTTTTACTTTTATACTTCTCAAGTACATTTAATACTGCATGTCAGTGTTTTAAAGATTTTTAACTACAGTCCAAAAGTTACTTTTTTAATTTTAACATTTTAAAATTAAGCTTACAAAATACTATTTATCAATAATTCATTTCCCTAAACATTATAGATGAATCATATTCAGATCACAGGAGTGGTTAGATAAATATACTGAGATACTTAGGTTCACTGTGTATTTAAGTCAACCAGTTTTTTAAAACTTCTGTACTGAAATTGAAATTTTCCCTACTATGTTATAACATTTTAAAAGTATATTTAACTACATTTTTACAAAGCACCAAAAGGAGAGCTATGGTAGCCAAATAGATAACATTTGAATTTAAGAATGATAATCTTCAGATCAAAACCAAACACATGTATTTACTTAATGTCCTGAGAAATTTCTAGTTATTTTTAACTATTGCAAAAGCAGATTTCCTTACCAGTTTTACTAGTGGCAGTGTGTTGCTAATGAAGATTTTTCCTGTATGAAAAATTCTCCCTAATAATAATTTAGGATATTTCAGAAAATTAAGTTTTTCTCCTGTGCTCTTACAGTATAAGTGTGGCTCCATTTTTAAGAATTCCAAATCAATAAAAATCTTCTGAATATATTCATAATACTTAATGCAGTTAGACACAACAGATAAATGACTAAGTGTGCTTATCCTTAAAAAGAATTATTCAGCTAATGACATCTTTCCATTTTTATTTTTTTGTTTTTAATAAAAACTTAATTCTTACAAACTTTTTATATAGAGAGCCATTAGAAGATAGAGACTGTACCTGAATCAATAATAAATTAAATTACTGTTCTAATGTCTCTAATCATATCCTAGAGGCCTAAAAGTATTGACGCTGTTTTCACAAAAATCTAATATATTCTAAAGAGAGTAGTTTCTTTGCTATAAATCTCAAATTCATTTTGTACAATTATCCCACTGATATTTGACACCGTGTTTAGAGGCATATTTATATTTAAATGTCTTTCTCTTTATTCATTATGAGCCTTTTGGAGGTAAAAAATTACACTTTCTTTATGTAGTAAAAGATAAGATTGATCTCTTTGGTATTGCTTAATTGTTGATAATAATGCTAAAAACACCCATCTACATACCTCCAAGAATGCTTGGGTGATTAATGAGGTATATTTAAATCATTTGAGATTCAGAAATGAAAGATACTATATAAATATAACATTCCATGCTATTATTATTAAAATTCAGGCAGTTCTGATTCAACCTCATAACCATTTTATAGGATTTATTGGCCAGGGAAATTACCTGGGTAAAATAAAAAATCATGTCAGTATTTCCAATGCTGAGCTTATTCATAAACTTTGAGTCTATGTACACAAAAGAAATAGACACTAAGGGATAATTACATCGTAGGAGGCCGTCAATCTAGAGATAAGACACTAAGGCCGAAACCATACAAAACAGAACAAGAAACTGAGATATCATACTCAAGATGACAGCAGGTTCATCAGTCATTCCGCCCACTTCATAAGACCCAGCGCGCAGATGACTCTGCTTCCAGGCTTTTCTTCAGTTGAAAAGATCTACTCATTACTGAAAACCTCTTGTGTTAAAACAGTCTTTGCAAATTTTTTTTTTAATTTGCTGCTAGATTGATTACCTTTAATTAACCTACTGCCTTATCAGAGAGAGGTGTGAAATTGCTCTTTGCTCTTCTCAGCTTCTGGCAGGTTATCGAGCAGTGTTCTGTCTGCTCTGCTTCGCAGAGCAAACTGAAAATGACTGTCACTAAAACTTTCCTTTTCTGTCTAAACATCCCAAACAGTTGACAACATTTCCTCATCCTGAGATCTCCCAACTCAGAATTTTTGTTTTAACTTAATTCTACTTTTGTTTGGATTTAACTTGTCCTTCCTCCAAATTAAACAGCAGTCTTTAAAGGGGTTCACACCCAGTGGGGAATATCAGAGTCTCATCTGTCTAAAAAAATGTTGTAATTCATATTTATATTTAAATTTAGAAACAAACAAAACTTTATTAGTATTTTGTAAATGGGTTGGCCTTGACATCTGCACTTTGTGTATGAAATTGTCAGTTTTTATTTACAATTTGGAGCTGCTTGAAGAGGATCATTTCCTACAAGAGACCTCTCTGTCAATACTGGGAGAGGTGGTGGTTTTATCTAATGCTAAAAATCAAGCAAAGATCATAAAAGACTATAATGAACAATTGTGTGTGTATATGCTCAGTCTTGTCTGACTCTGCGATCCCATGGACTGTGGCCTGCCAGGCTGCTCTGTCCATAGAATTTTCCAGGCAAGAATACAGGAGTGTGTTGCTATTTCCTGTTCTAGGGGATCTGTCTGACCCAGGGATCCAACTCACATCTCCTGTGTCTCCTGCATTGGGAGGTGAATTCTTTACAACTGAGCCACCTGGGAAGCTACAATGAACAATTATATGCTGCTGCTGCTGCTGCTGCGTCGCTTCAGTCGTGTCCGACTCTGTGCGACCCCATAGATGGCAGCCCACCACGCTCCCCTGTCCCTGGGATTCTCCAGGCAAGAACACTGGAGTAGGTTGCCATTTCCTTCTCCAATGCATGAAAGTGAAAAGTGAAAGGGAAGGCGTTCAGTCATGTCCGACTCTAGCAACCCCATGGACTGCAACCCACCAGGCTCCTCCATCCATGGGATTTTCCAGGCAAGAGTACTGGAGTGGGGTGCCATTGCCTTCTCCTAATTATATGGTAACAAATTGGAAAGCCCAGAAGCAATGTATATATTCTTAGAAACATATAGCATAGGAAACTGAATCATGAAAAAATAGAATATCTGCATAGATTAATTAATAGCAAGAAGATTGAATCAGCAATCAAAAACCTCATAACAAAGAGAAGTCTCAAACTAGATAGGCTTACTGATGCATACATGCTCAGTTGCTTTAGTCGTGTCCGACTCAGTGACTCCATGGACAAAGAAGCTTGCCAGGCTTCTCAGTCCACAGGATTCTCCAGGCAAAAATACTGGAGTGGGTTGCCATGCCCTTCTTCAGGGAATCTTCCCAACCCAAGGATCGGAATTGTGTTTCCTGCATTGCAGGCAAATTCTTTACCAACTGAGCCCATAGGGAAGCCAGTTTTACTGGTGATTTTCTACCAAACATGTAAAGAAAAATAAATGCCCGCCCTTATCAAACTCATCACAAAAGTTGAAGAGGAAGAAAGCTTCCTAACTTATTTTACCAGGCCAACATCACCCCAATACAAAAGCCAAACAAAAATATCAAAAGAAAAGAAAATTATAAGCCAATAGCCCTGATGAACATAGATGCAAAATCCTCAATAAAATGGAAAGGAAAGCTATGTTTGAAATGGGAGAAAATATTTTCAAACCACACGTTCAATAAGAAGTTAATATTCAAAATATATAAGGAATTCATATAACTCAAGAAAAATAAAAAATAACCCAATCAGAAAGTGGACAAAGAACCTTAAGAGACATTTTTCTAGAGAAGATATTCAAATAGTACACAGGTACATACATAATACATAGTTGTTTAACATCACTAATCATCAAGGGAATGCAAACAGAAACCACAGAGGTATCCTCTCACACTGTTTGGGATATCTATTATCAAAACGATAAAAGAGTAAAAAAATGCTAACAAGGTGGCTTATAAAAGGGAACTCTTGTGCACTGTTGGTGGGAATGTCAATTAGTATAGGCATGATGAATAACGGAATGGAGGTTCCACAAGAAATTAAAAATACATTTAACGCATGATCTAAAATGCCACCACTGGTATGTGTATCCAAAGAAAGTGAAATCAATATCTAGAAGAGATGTCTTTTCTTTCATGATCATCGCAATGTCATTCCCAATATCCAAAGTATAGAAACAACCTAAGTGCCTGTTGAGGAATAAATAAAGAAAACACGATATACATATATACAATGGTATATTATATAGCCTTTAGAAAGGAGGAAACACTTTCATTTGCAATGACAAGACGAAACTCGATAATATCATGCCAAGTGATATAAAAGACAGGGAAAGACAAATGCTATGTGATATCACTTTTATTTAGAATCCTTAAAAAAAAAAAAAAGAGTTCTGCTTACAGAAACAGAGAGCAAAAAGTGGTTGCCAGGTGCTGGGATGGGGAAAATAGGGAGAGGCTGATAGTAAGATAGAAACTTTCAGTCACAGTTGACTAAGACCGGAGGCTAATGCATCACATGTTTACCATAGTTCGTAACACTGAACTACATAACTAAAAATCTTTAAGGAAAATAGAACTAAAGTATTTTCACCAAAACAGGAAGGAGTATTAAATATGTGAAGTGATAGATGTATTAACTCAATAGGAGAAATACTTGGACAATGTATAAATATATTAAACCATTACATAGTACATTTTAATATTTTTCAATTTTACTTATCAATTTTATCTCAATAAAGGTGAAAAAACACTAAAATCCTAATATTACAAATTACTTTTATATGTAATGCTATGCCACTGTTATATGATCAAAATATCCATGGTCTACTTGAAATCAAATAAAATTATTTTTATCTGAATGTGTTTTATTTTTATATCAGACTTATCTAGTGTACTTTGAATTTGTTATTTTTCATCACTAAAATAGTCATACATTTATTCACTTTTGTAAATATGTTTTCCAAAAGTGTTTTGTATTATACCAGTTCATGCTAATGTTACAGCCTATGAAGGGTAAGCAAAATTATGAACGATAACTTTGCAGCTGCTAAAAGGATTTTAATAACAAGAAGATATTTTTACAACTTATGATTATCCTTCAAGTAAAGTTACAAATACATATTATTTGTATTGCAACAATGCTTGATGTTATTTTTCTTCAAAGATAGAGTATCATTTTATGTTAATTGTATGGAAAATCAATAGAATCATACAATTTTTTACCTATTTGGAAAAAATTTGGCACTGATTACGAAGATAGAATGAGCGTTAATATATAGTTTTAAAAGGGCAGTAAAATTACAAAATTATTCATTTATATAATTTAATGGCTAAGAAGAAAAGGAGTAGACAGATAAGAGAACAAGAAAATGAAAAGAAGGAAACAACTTTATTTCTGTTTCTAAAATAATTAAGGATTCATTTAAGTGTATAGCAAAATATATCATTTGCAAGTATTTTTTGTTAATTTGTCTATTGGGGTTTTGACTTAAAATATATTCACTTTTAACTACAATACAGAATATCACTAAATGTCTTCAATTATATGAGCATCAACTACCAATACAATTCTGAAATAGAAATGAATTTTAGCTTTAAGCAATCTGCTTGTTTGTTTGATTGTACTTTTCATTATACCATTTTCAGTCAAGTTTTCCTTTTAAGTTACAAAAACATTCCGGTGGTTTCCCTCACAGTTTACATGATTGGTTTACAAGTTTTGCTTCAAGACCAATAGTTTCATGTAGTTGGTGCAAGAAATTTTCCTGCATGAGAAATGTTAATTTTAGCCTGATTCATATTTCCACAATAATTGAGACACAAATATTTTAATCATTTGCTTACATTCCTTTGTTCTATGTTGAGTGACATTGATGTGGACTAGTGCATTGATTATGGGTGGAATTGTTGTTGTTTATTCATTCAGTCATGTTTGATTCTTTGTGACCCCATGAATCGCAGCATGCCAGGCCTCCCTGTCCATCACCAACTCCCGGAGTTCACTCAGACTCACGTCCATTGAGTCGGTGATGCCATCCAGCCATCTCATCCTCTGTCGTCCCCTTCTCCTCCTGCCCACAATCCCTCCCAGCATCAGAGTCTTTTCCAATGAGGGAACTCTTCGCATCAGGTGGCCAAAGTATTGGAGTTTCAGCTTCAACATCAGTCCTTCCAATGAAAACCCAGGACTGATCTCCTTTAGGATGGACTGGCTGGATCTCCTTGCAGTCCAAGGGACTCTCAGGAGTCTTCTCCAAAACCGCAGTTCAAAAGCATCAATTCTTCAGTACTCAGCTTTCTTCACAGTCCAACTCTCACATCCATAAATGACCACTGGAAAAACCATAGCCTTGACTAGACGGACCTTTGTTGGCAAAGTAATGTCTCTTCTTTTCAATATGCTATCTAGGTTGGTCATAACTTTCCTTCCAAGGAGTAAGCGTCTTTTAATTTCATGGCTGCAGTCACCATCTGCAGTGATTTTGGAGGCCCCAAAAATAAAGTTAACCACTGTTTCCACTCTTTCCCCATCTATTTCCCATGAAGTGATGGGACCGGATGCCATGATCTTAGTTTTCTGAATGTTGAGCTTTAAGCCAACTTTTTCAGTCTCCTCTTTCACTTTCATCAAGAGGTTCTTTAGTTTCTTCACTTTTCTGCCATAAGGGTGGTGTCATCTGAATATCTGAGGTTATTAATATTTCTCCCAGCAATCTTGATTTCAGCTTATGCTTCCTCCAGCCCAGCATTTCTCATGATGTACTCTGCATATAAGTTAAATAAGTAGGGTGACAATATACAGCCTTCACATACTCCTTTTCCTATTTGGAACCAGTTTGTTGTTCCATGTCCAATTCTAATTGTTGCTTCCTGACCTGCATACAGATTTCTCAAGAGGAAGGTCAAGTAGTCTGTTATTCCCATCTCTTCCACAGTTTATCGTGATCCATGTTATTTAATAATATCATAACAATGTTGCAATGTTAATTGTTCTTAATAATTGTGCTATGAGCATGTAAATTATTAATATTTAGGAAAACATGATGACAAATGGAAGGGAATTCTTGGTATTGTTCTTTCAATTTTTCTGTAGGCTTGCAATTAGCCTTATATTGAAAAATAATATACTGTTTTATATGTACTACTTTAAAGTATTCAACAATGAATGATATAAAACCACACAGACAAAAATTTTAATTTTTTAAATTCTCATGAGACACTTAATACTGTGAGATAAGAAAGTGAAGTGTATTTACAATTTCTAAAATAACAGACAGAAAAAGAAATGAGCAAATTAAAGCAAGAAGTTAAACTCAGCTCTGAGAATCAATAAGGGGAAGTGGCAAAGCTTTCACCTGCCAGCTTCTTCCCCTTTACCAGAATAGCATTACCTGTTTGGGCAATTATGGCTATTTATACAGGGTTTTTTGAGTTATAGTTAATGTGTAACAGTATATAAATTTCAGATGTACAACATAATGATTCATAATTATTAAAGGCTATATTCCATTTACAGTTATTGTAAAACATGGCTATATTCCCTGTGTTGTACTATATATACTTGTAGCTTTTTTTATTTTATACATAGTAGCTTGCACCTCTTAATCTCCTAAACCATGTTGCCCCTCCCCGCGTCCCTTTCCTTCCACACTGGTAACCACTAATTTATTCTCTATGGGTTTGGATGTCTTTGCAGTTGTATTCATTAATTTGTTTAATTTTTTTAGATTTCACGTATAAATGACATCATATAGTATTTGTCTTTCTCTGTCAAACTTATTTCACTTAACATAATACCCTCCAAGTCCATCCATGTTGCTGCAATGGCAAATTTTTATAGATACCACACCTTCTTTATCCTTTCATCTGTCGATGGACACTTAGGTTTCCTCCATGTCTTGGTTATTATAAATAATGCTCCTGTGAACATTGGGGTGTATGTATCTTTTCAAATAAGTGTTTTTATTTTTATTGGCTGAACACTCAGATGTGAAATTTCTGGGTCATATGGTAGCTGTATTTTTATCTTTTTGAAAAACCTCCATATTGTTTTTTGGATTGACTGCACCAATTCACATCACTCCCCACCACAGTGTACAAAAATTCCCTTTTCTCCACACCTTTACCAAAATGTGTTATATGTGAAATTTTTGCTGATATTCATTCTAGCATGTATGAGATGGTTTCTTATTGTAATTTTAATTTACATTTCTCTCATGATTAATGATGTAGAGCATCTTTTCATGTGCTTTATTGTCATCTGTGTGTCTTCTTTAGAAAAATGACTATTCAGATCTTCTCTGTTTTTTAATCTTGTGGTTTGTTATTACTATGTTGAATTGGATGAGATGTTTCTATATTTTGGATATTAACTTCTATGGGTCATATTATTTACAAAAATTTTGTCCCATTGAGCAAGTTGTCATTTTGCTCTGTTGATGGTCTCCTTTGCTAAAAAAAACTTTTAACTTTAATTAGTTCCTATTTCTTTATTTTTGTTTTTATTTCTTTTGCTGTAGGAGACAGATGCAAAAACATATTGCTATGATTTATGTCAGAGTGTTCCACCTATGTTTTTATTCTAGGAATTTCATGTTTCCTAGTGTTACATTTAGATCTTTAATCCATTTTGAGTTTTTTTTTATGGTATGAGAAATGTTCTAATTTTATTATTTGACATGTAGCAGTCCAGATTTTCCAGCACCATTTATTGAAAAGACTATGATCTAACTCCATTGCAGATTCTTGCTTCCTCAGTTGTATATTAATTGATTGTAAGTGCATGGATTTCTTTTTGGGTTCCCTATCCTCTTTCATTGATCCATGTCTGTTTTTCGTGCAATATCATATTGTTTTTATTATTGTAGCTTTGTATTATGGTCTAATAACAGGGAGCATTCATCCATTTCTGTTCTTCTTTCTCAAAATTGTTTTGACTATTCAGAGTCTTTTGTGTTTTCACATAAATTTTAAAATTATTTGTTTTAGTTCTGAGAAAAATTCCCTTGGTATTTTTATGGGGATTGCACTGAATCTATGAACATGGTATATATTTCCATCTGATTGTGTCATCTTAAATTTATTTCATTAATGTCTTATAGTTTTCTGAGTACAGGTCTTTTACCTCCTTAGGTAGTTTTATGCCTAAGTATTCATTTTGATGTGATTATAAATGGGATCATTTCCTTAATTTCTGTTTCTGATAGTATTGTGTTCTGTTTTAATAGTGAGCACTGTTCCCTCTAAAACTATGTGAGTGGCATATGAAGTTGACACCTGCAAAGATACAAGTTTCTTTAAAATACATAATAGATAAACTTACAAAACACCAAACTCTACACTGAGTGTTATACATTGAACAGGAACTTTTCTGGAGACTTGGGCACTGGGCATGCCTGCCTAGCAGTGCTAGTCACCAGTAATAGTTCCAGTTCATATCATTCTAGCTGATGGATTATGTAAAGAAAAATCTATTTCTCAGAATTATCTTCCTCATTGAAAGATTATACTTCATACCAAATTTAACTATACTCATGTGGTCACACAATGTTAATATTTAATATTCTCACAATAACAGCTTGGCCACTTTATCTTTCTTTCCTTTCCTAAATATTCTTTCTACTGTAGGCAGAAAAAAAAAATCTTTTTTTTAATTTTTTTTATTTATTTTTTTAACAAAATCTTTTAAAAGTTGTTTTATTTTGTTGAGAATATGACAAAGTTGACAGGATATTTTATGAAATAAAGTCAAAGTAATTTACTTTTAATTACCATTTGAATGATTTCCTTCTTCCTCCACCCAATCACCACCTGTTCAGGTGAAAAAATAGGACAGCAATTGATTTATTTATTCTGGGACATTAGCTGTACAGAATCAGCTTAATACATATTGATGCACTTAGAACTACCTGGGGATTTTATAAACACCCTGACACCCAGGTTGCACCACATAATAGCTAAATGAGAATACCTGAAGGAAAGAACCAGGCATTCATATTTTAGAGCAGTATTTCAAACAAAACACTGAAAACCTTTCCGCCTCAAAAGAGTTAAAAATTCTCAATAAATGAAACAAGTTTTAAAAGGTTTTGATGAGCTGACAATATATTAAGGCAAATTCCAGAAAAAGGGACCCACAAAGTCAATAATATACAAAAAAATGCTTAAACTCATTAGCAATTAGGAAAATGTAAATTAAAATAATAATTACCTACAATTTCACACCTATTAAATTGGCAACAATTTAAAAAATAGCAAGAACTAATGGTAAGGTGTGGGGCAAAGGAAACTCTCACTCACCGCTGTGAGATTTGTAAATTGGCACAGCCCCTCTGGAGATCAATTTCACACTATTTAGTGAAGTAGAAGATGCACGTGTATTATACTCAGCAATTACATTTCCCCAAGAAATGGACACATGTGCCTAAGGAGACATATACAAGAATGTTCCTGATAGCTTTCTTTGTAATTTTGAAAAATTGAAAATAATATGAATATTTATTCAGGAGAATAAATCAAGAAGTTGCTTTAGTCACACAACACTGAAGTAAATACTCACTAAAATGAAAGAACAAGAGCCTCTTGTAATAATATGGATAATTTATTTAAAAATATTGACTGAAAGAGCAAGTTCCAGATGATCATAAAGTATAATATCTTTAATATAATTTTAATGCATGCAGAATAAATTACATGCTGTTTGGATACAACTTCATACAAATAAAATATAAAAATTTGCATAAGAGTTTAATGCCAAATGTAGAGTAGAGGTTATCTGTAAGCAAGAACATTGGAGATGAGTTCTGGGAGGAATAAATTGTAACTTTGATTCTATTTTATTTCTTAAACTTGGCAATAGGTGCACAAGTACAAATTATATTATTATACATATTTTCTCATGCTAGAAATAGTTTACTAAGCAATAAATTGCTTATTGTACACTTTAACTACTGAAAATTTTGTGCTTCAATTTTGTACTTTTAGTTTTCAGCTCAGAATCTCCTAGCCTAAGTAGACAATAATTTCTGAATGGTTATGATTACCCAAAAGAAAATTTTAATGTACACATTTTGGATCAGAATTGCTGACTGTTAAATCCTTTAAGCAAAGATCATTTTTCAATGGAGTAAGTAAAAATTAATGTTTTTAGTCTATTGCTGTTTGCTTTGCTCCATACCACATCTAAAAGTTTGTAGATACTGTTTCTCTTACCATTGTTAAAGAAAGAGACACCCATTTGAGAAAGAATTTCTTGGTCCTACTCACTTGCACAGGAACAGTGAATTAGTTGTTACAAAGTTTCTGCCTGGAAAGTTGCTGCCTGACAGTCTATAGAGAGCCCACAAGGGCCTCAGGGCCTCTGCAATTCTCAGTTATCAACCTAAGTGATGCTGCCTTTATGTGTTAACTCTGGCTTCCAATTCCAATGATTTATACACCCTCACAGTTTTAACCAAAGTTGACAACTTTAACCATAGGACTGTTAAGGGTCGTGTTTGTAGTATAGGTACCATCTGCCATACTCTACTGGTGGTGTGCTGGGCAGGGATTTCTCTTATTTCAAACTCCAAAAACATTTAATTATGAAGGATTATCTGGAAAAGCACTCTAGAAGAAAAGTTATGACCAACATAGATAGCATATTCAAAGCAGAGACATTACTTTGCCAACAAAGGTCTGTCTAGTCAAGGCTATGGTTTTTCCTGTGGTCATGTACAGATGTGAGAGTTGGACTGTGAAGAAGGCTGAGCACCAAAGAATTGATGCTTTTGAAGTGTGGTGTTGGAGAAGACTCTTGAGAGTCCCTTGGACTGCAAGGAGATCCAACCAGTCCATTCTGAAGGAGATCAGCCCTGGGATTTCTTTGGAAGGAATGATACTAAAGCTGAAACTGCAGTACTTTGGCCACCTCATGCAAAGAGTTGACTCATTGGAAAAGACTCTGATGCTGGGAGGGATTGGGGGCAGGAAGAGAAGGGGACGACAGAGGATGAGATGGCTGGATGGCATCACTGACTCGATGGACGTGAGTCTGGGTGAACTCCGGGAGTTGGTGATGGACAGGGAGGCCTGGCATGCTGCAGTTCATGGGGTCGCAAAGAGTCAGACACGACTGAGCGACTGAACTGAACTGAATCTAGTGTAATTGTTTCCCCGTGATATTCTAATGTCATCAACAAAACCCTCTAGACTTCTGGCTGTCAGTGCCATGTCTGCTGTAAATATAGGCAGCCGTTTAGTGGTAATGGAGTTCGAAACATAACACCAAGTGCAATGGTAAGAAACACCCAGTACCTTCTACTATTGCTGCAGAGAAAAGGCTACAAGGAGCAAGAGAAGAAAAGCAGTCTAACGGAATAGGCATATTTCCGTATCATTCAGGCTCCTGGAACTTGCTACTATTAGTACTATGTTCTAGAGTAAGAATTCTGTATGGTCCTTCCAGACACTTTCTTTGTTATACTCCTAAGGTTTCTAATGGAGAAGGCAATGGCACCCCACTCCAGTACTCTTGCCTGGAAAATCCCATGAATGGAGGAGCCTGGTAGGCTGCAGTCCAGGGGGTCGCGAAGAGTTGGACACGACTGAGTAACTTCACTTTCACTTTTCACTTTCACGCACTGGAGAAGGAAATGGCAGCCCACTCCAGTGTTCTTGCCTGGAGAATCCCAGGGACGGGGGAGCCTAGTGGGCTGCCGTCTATGGGGTTGCAGAGTCGGATACGACTGAAGCGACTTCGCAGCAGCAAGGTTTCTAACCTTTGATTAAGTCCTGATTGCTCCAGAAAGTCTTCTGATATAACTAGTATAAGTGAGAAGTCTAGCATATTCATGAATCTTTATTAAAAGATACAGTAAAACAAATTTTGAAAGTTAGGTTTTTAGCTGAATTATTTTTTTTGTGGCCCTATATTTTAGGCCTACTTTATCATACTTTGCAAGTTATCAGTTTTACATAAAATTATTCTCTGGACTTTCTCAAAAGTAGGAAAGAAAATGAAAAATTGATAATTTGAAATGGACATATATGGCTCTTATGGGTCAGAATTCTTATCAAAATATAAACTGTGGCAGGAAGAAGTTGTTAAAATTACAGATATTTCACAGAAATTTTCAGTCTGAGAAAATAAATTTTAGACAGAGATTCTAGAATTGACTTTCTACCCCACACCATAGAAATGGCTTCTTAGAAAAGCTATTTCCTCTGCCATGAACATAAAGCTACAAATCATTTCATTTCTGCAGTTTCAGGTCTTTGTAAAACTTGACATCAGCATCAGCACAGTGGTACTTTAGTTATTTATCCATTTATCCAATCAAAATTTCCCTTGGGTACAAAAAATTGGTGGAATCTAAATTTCATGTCTAAGCCTTAGTAGAAAGAAAAGGAAATGATTTTTCAAGTATAAGGGAGTGGTGTGGAGAGATTCTGTATTAGGAGGGCAAGTAAAATAAGGCCAAGTAATAGGTAAAGCAAGAGAGCAAATTATGGAGGCAATTACAGTCTGTGATCAAAACAGATATCCACCAGAATTCCCACCTTGGACTGTTCAGTATCAAAACAGCAGTAACATACCCTTCAAAATAATATATTGCAACTGCCTACATATAAACAAAATTAGATTTATCCCTTCCCCAAAGGGCAAGAGCTCAGTTTTATCCATCACTGAGAATCTAGAGTTTCTAATTAATGGCCTTTCCTCTGTAATTTCTTCACAGACATATCTCAATAATCTCTTAACTGTGTACATAATAAAATTAACACCACAGTATATTAAATGAAAAGTAAAAGAGTATTTTGAAAAAATTAACTAACATAACTAATTTCTATGACTTTTGTTTCTTCAGCTTTTCACAAGATCAAAATTACTATTTTTACTAGCTTTTCTTTTTTTCTGGTTTAATATTTCCTTTACATTCAATGAGCACTTCACTTGACCAGGACTACCTAATTGGTTGGATATCTAAATTTTCCTGAAGATTAAGAAACTCTAAATACTACTATATGCATATTGCATTAACTTTAATCAAAACACATAGAATTTTGTGCAAGTGCCTTAGATCTTCTAAGCTTACACCTTATTATACCAACAGTATTGTTCTTTGTTAAGCAGGAACAATTATTCAAGACTTAATCTCTCTGTTCCTATTTTCACAATGACCTGAGAAGTCCCAAATGGTAATTTTGATGGTTACTTGTATGTGTCCACTTGATTGAGTTACGAGATGCCCAGGTATCAGGTGACACTTTATTTCTGAGTGTGCCTATGAAAGTATTTCTGGAAGAGATTGTAGATAGCAGATTGTTAGATTGTAGGATTTCTCGGTTTCCATATCACATGGGCTAATTCCTGTAATAAATTTCTGTGTGTGTGTGTGTGTGTGTGCGTGTGTGTGCAGATAAATAGATAAAGATATGGCGGTGGCTTAGTCTCTAAGCTGTGTCTGACTCTGTGACCCCAAGGACGGTAGATGGCCAGGATCCTCTGTCCGTGGAACTTCCCAAAAAGAATATGAAATGGGTTGCCATTTTCTTCTCCAGGGGATCTTCCTGCCCCAGAGATCAAAACTGGATCTTCTGCATTGCATATGACCTCTGGCTTCTTTTGCCAAAGAAGCCCAGATAAAGATACAGATAGATTGACTATATATACGTACATAGATCTGATGGATTCTGTATACCTGAAAAAAAAAAAAAAAGCTGGCTAATACAGTCATTTAGCAATCATAGCTTATAAATTCAATAAAAATATATTTGGAATCATCTTTTGGAATGTTTTCAGTCTTTCCCTACTAGTATAAGACCTCTATAAGAGTGGAACTTTAATATGTTAGAAAATCAATACTTTGGAAGGAATCCTGATTAGAAGTTGCTACTCTAGCTTGTAATCCTTGTTCCCTTGGATTCATATTTCCAAACTCTGGGAGAAATAGCAGTACATATTGATCTTATGTACTAAGCTAATACACCATATTCCAAACCCAAAGTATTATCTCCTTTTTAACATTTTAACTGAGTATTCTATAGAACCTTTCACTATTCTTCCAGGCTAGCCATTTTTGAATGATAAGAAACATGGTAAAGCCAATAACTTGATAAGCATGAGCTTATTTTCTCCCTTCTCTTTCTATAAAGACAGTTTCTTTATCAAAGAAAAATTCTGTGGGATATATGAGCAAATGAGGATTAGTGTCATGGCATCCAGTCCCATCACTTCATGGGAAATAGATGGGGAAAGAGTGGAAACAGTGTCTGACTTCATTTTTTTGGGCTCCAAAATCACTGCAGATGGTGACTGCAGCCATGAAATTAAAAGACGCTTACTCCTTGGAAGGAAAGTTATGACCAACCTAGATAGCATATTCAAAAGCAGAGACATTACTTTGCCAACAAAGGTCCATCTAGTCAAGGCTATGGTTTTTCCTGTAGTCTTGTATCGATGTGAGAGTTGGACTGTGAAGAAAGCTGAGTGCCGAAGAATTGATGCTTTTGAACTGTGGTGTTGGAGAAGACTCTTGAGAGTCCCTTGGACTGCAAGGAGATCCAAGCAGTCCATTCTGAAGGAGATCAGCCCTGGGATTTCTTTGGAAGGAATGATGCTAAAGCTGAAACTCCAGTACTTTGGCCACCTCATACGAAGAGTTGACTCATTGGAAAAGACTCTGATGCTGGGAGAGATTGGGGGCAGGAGGAGAAGGGGATGACAGAGGATGAGATGGCTGGATGGCATCACTGACTCAATGGATGTGAGTCTGAGTGAACTCTGGGAGTTGGTGATGGACAGAGAGGCCTGGCGTGCTGTGATTCATGGGGTCGCAAAGATTCAGACATGACTGAGCGACTGAACTGAACTGAACTGAAGGATGCAAATAGCAGCAGAACTGTGGACAAGGAAGGAAAATCCACCTCCATAATCAAACCCTATAACAGTAAGGGAAAATAGGACTCCTTCCATGGTGGAATATATTCAATATTATTAACTTGCTATTGGTAAGCAGGCTGTTCTCTCCAAGGTATGGTAACATGTGAAAGGCTCTGGATTGCTGATACCTAACCTCAAGCAAATATCAAGTCACAGTGGTAGCCCATTCAGCCTTGGTTAAGGAAAAAAGAACATATTAGTGAACCCATGTATTGCTTCCATTCTTGCTACATCCAGTTTGTCCATTAAGCTGGTAGTCGAAGAAAAGTCTTGCTAACATCTACAGGACAGATCATTCTGTCATTTGATTATTGGGAAATTTTTGCAGTCGGTATTATTTGATGAGCATTCACTTGAAACAAGCATATTTTCAATCTGGGTCTGCAATGAAAGGACTTCCCTGGTGGCTCAGCGGTAAAGAATCTGCCCTCAATGCAGGAGACTCGCGTTCCATCCCTGGGGCAGTCACAAGGGTCAGACATGACTTATACCACCACCACTACAATGGAAAGTTCTTCATCCACATACAGGCTTTGCCCAACTTCGGCCAAACTTCCTTGGTTTCAATATTACAGTCTTGATTCTTCCAAGTTGCCAGATAGGCTGTGAACCCAGTGATTAAATGCATGTGGGATAAAGTAATTACATAATAAAGACTGAATCAATAACAGAAGGGTTAAATGAACAATTGAATAAATAGAGCAATAAATTCTCCCAAATCTTTTACAAAATAGGAAGCATGTAATTCTAAATGCAACTGGTGGACCTGCCACAACTTACTATTTAAGTTTAAATTTGTCTTTTCATAGTAACTTGGGCTCTTTATATTAAGTACACTTATATAATGGTATCCAGCATATATAGGTACAGTAAAAATAATTTGGGTAGAAAAGAAAATATAAACTAAATTTATACCTTTTTAATATTATATTACTAGCAAAAAGTGGGCTTACCAGTATTATGATTTATAATTTTAGAGACAAAAATATTTGCCATGTTACAAAGGAAAATAATTGCTCTTAAGTTATATCAACAGTCTTAAAACCATAACATAATCAGAGACTAACTTTTCAAATGACACCCTTCTTGAAATGGTTAATTTGTATCACTGTCTTCTATTGAAGCAATGTATTTTAAATATAGTTTAAATATACTCATGATTCAATGCAATATGCCATCTGTGCTTTAAAACAACTTTTTTTTTTTTTCCTGAAGAGTATGATTCAGAGAATGGTACTCAGTGCCAGAAATCATTTGAGGGGATATTTATTATTAATATTGGCAGGTACTATTGGCCAGTTAAAAGAATTTCTTACAAACTACTCATTAATTAAAGCTTATAAAGAATTTCCTTTTCATAAAAAGTTTCAGTAGCTCTTTGTATCTCTAGAATATTACTCATGTTGCAATATCTAGAATTAATTGAGTTGGAAACTAATTAAAATAGATGAAATGCTACTGTAAATAATGACTAATCTTATTTATCATGATTGTCTTCACATTCAGCATCACCATAATTCACTCTTTTTAAGTTCACAAAGGCAAATTATGTCTTTTTAAATACATGTTTTTATTTTGTTATTTTTTGTTGTAAAAATGACTTAGCTGTGTTTTTAAGTGTGTATTACTTGTTAGAGAAACAGTATTTGTGTGATTTTTCTGCTAATGTTAGTGATTTGTGGTAAGGATTTAGCTATCTGCAGTAATTGAGCATAAATAAGCCAATATATCAAGAAAACATTAGATCAAATTAATCAATACTGGAACACAGGGGGACTATAGCACGAAATGATTTTGACTGACATCTAAGATAATTCATCTAAATTTGTTAGGCAAGTAAAATTTGCAGTAAACAATTTTCTCCCATAAATGGAAAGATTAATTGCAGTGTTAACCAAATTTCTTTCATATCCAGGATGAATCACTTTTTCTTTTGTGAAGAGTGCATTAATCACTGCAGTGAGGCTGTGCTAGAGTCTAATTAGTAACTAGATAATGCTTATAATGTGTTTTCTTCAGACTCATGCAGCTTAATTTTCTACCTTGATCCTTCCATGTGTCTGTCTCATTGTGGAAAGGTAAATGGGGCAAACTAGATAAAAAAAGAAGCTGACAACAGAGTTAGCTATGACTATCGATGCTCAGCTAATGACATATAACAAACTTATACACTTCATGCACATCATATCCTATGTAAGTCTGCCACACCAGATGGAAATCACTGTTTGGACAAAAATGATTAAGGTTAATACTATAAGGAACCTTTTCAGGAGTAAGATTCTAACTCTTTAATTCCAGACATAAAGACACTATTATCTGTGAAAGTCAATGTGAATTTCTCTGGAATTCAGTTTTTAATTATATTGGGTAAGAATAAACCCTGTACGATATTCACTATAGAATTTCTTACTTATTAACCACTTTCATGAGTCAGTCTTCTGTTTTGCATTAGTTATATATTCTGTAAGTAAAATCTATGCTAACTCTGCATTCATTGTTATTTTGCACCTAGCATATATTAATAAATAAAGTAGCAAGTGTCGTGCCTTCTTCACGGGGATAAAACATGATAATCACCATAATTCATAAAAACCAGGACTCTTAGTCTCTTCTTTATCCTGAGATGAGTATTATATTCATTACAAATTTAACTAGGAATAATAGCAGAGGGCAAGAGTTCTATTTTACAGACTTTCAATCTATTTTGACACTGAAAGGCATTACATTTCAAAACTCATGGATCCATCATTAGGTTGCAGAGTAGCATTACCTGTAATTCTGGGGAGTCATGCAATGTACTGTTTCTTATTCTTTAAGACTCCAAATCTTGTTCTTCCCATTTTTTACTTACTGAGTTAATTTCTCCATGGTTAATTTCTTCCCTTTTTTATATGCATGAAAGACTCAGAAAGAGCCAGAATATCATGAAATGACTTTATCCTCTTTTATGATAATTTCAGAATTCATGTTTGTAATGCATTCTTCATGATAAAATATAGTTTTGAAGACATTATTTTAATTTGCTCTCACACTTGTTATATGACAAGGAAGGACAAGTATTACTAGTTTGATTTTAATAGTACATGAGGCTCATAGGGCAAAATTAATGTTTTTCTTCTGAAGCTGAATAGCTGGTAAATATGACAGTCAAAATTTCAACCTAATTCTCCAAGCTTTCCACCTAGCTCTCTTTCTTTCATAAAATACTGAGTTTTATTTGTTTGCTTTTGTTTTGGGTGATCATCACAAAATAGTTTCATCAAATTGTCACAGTCTTTGAGGTAGCCCTCATCATTTAAAATTAAGCAATGTTTGAAATTTGTATTGGTAACCATTCATGTTACTCATATAATTAATAGCTTTTACGCACATGCTCATAATAGGCATATGTATGCAAGCCCAGTTAGGCATATCTATACAACCTACTCCCAATGAATATATGTGTAAAAATGTAAACGTATGTCTGCCGTTCAGTCATGTCTGAGTCTTTTCAACTCCATGGTCTACAACACTTTTTAGCCCACCAGTCTCCTCTGCCTATAGGATTTTCCAGTGGGTTGTCATTTCCTTCTCCAGGGGATCTTCCCAACCTAGGGATCAATCCCTAGTCTCTTTCATCTAATGCATTGGCAGGTGAGTTCTTAACCACACTGGCACCACCTGGGAAGCCACCAAATATGATAAATACAAAAAAACAAGAGCAAATGAATGAATTTTAGTACTAATTATTTTCAAATTCCTTGCTAGAGGAGGATCTAAGAAGACAAAGGTAAAATTAAACAAACAAACAAATATAACTGCATGGCTGTGTCTATGTCTATGCACTCAGTCATGTCCTACTCTTTGCAACTGGACTGTAGCCCAGCAGGTTCCTCTGTCCATGGGATTCTACAGGCAACAATACTGGAGCAGGTTGCCATTTCCTTCTCCCAGGAATCCTCCCAACCCAGGGATCAAATCCACGTCTCCTGAGTCTCCTGCATTGCAGGCAGATTCTTTACCATTGAACCACCAGGGAAACCCAACTACATGACTACATGGCTTCAATGAAGATATCATGAAATAGCATTATCTATGTAACTAAAATAAAACTCTGAACAACTTTTTAACATTAGTGCATATAAATATATTTTGTTACTCGATATTTTCTTAAAAGTCATCTCAGAAAAATGAGAGTTATACCTAGTGTGTTAGTTAGTGTGTATAACTGAGAACTTTTTAGGATTTGTCTAATAAGTGAACATCTGAATGAATATCTCACCCATGTCAGCACCTAAACATGTGGCTTACAGGGAATCTCAGCGCCCATACTGTCATAATTCTTTCAATTAATTTTAGCATTGATAAATCCTTCATGTCTGTGTGATGCTAAATTTTCATGAGCTGAGTGCTCTGTAGGTACTAGAAATATTGCATACAGCACAAATACACTTACTTCCCATTTTTCAGATACAGAAACTGAGGCTTAGAAAAGTAAAGCAATGACCTAAAGTTCTACAACTGAGAATGTAAATGAACACAGATTTCTCTAGCTCTAGAACTCTTGGACTTGTCCTGTGTCTTACCGTGCCATCACCAAAGTAATTTATTCTCTCTCCAGCTTCTTATTGTCTGACTGGCTTTGGGAAAATGTCTGATTTGGAAAAGTAAAATGTTACAAAACTACCTCTCTTTTGCAATTTTTTTTTCTTTTCATTCTTGCTCCACTCTGATCCCTAAAAAGACATTATGATTTAAAGGGAAAATTAATTGCAAGATGTTCTGGAAAGTGCAGAACTGAAATTACGAGATGTTAATGTGGTTATTTAAGCAACAATTCTGCCCTTTTCCTCAGCTGCAAGTTTTTATACCACAGAAGCTGTATATTATTGACACATTTCCTAAGTCGTTGAGAATATTCATTAAAAATCTCTTATGTTATAGAATACTCTAGAATACCAAACAATGTAGCTACTAAGATATTTTTCACATGATTTGTGACTCCTTTAGGAAATTGTTAAACTTGTCCACAACCTAAAGCAAAAGTATTAATGATCTTACTTTACAGATGGAAAAAGCTAAGGCCCAGGGAAGTTAAAAAATTGCTTAAAATTACAGTTACTGTTGACAGAACCAGAATTCAAATACTAGTCTGCTTGATTTAGATACATATATTTTAACCACTTTGTTTCATTGCCAATGATTTAATTGTAGAATGTCAAACCTGATTTGATATTGTTTGCATTTGAAAATTTAATTTTCAGTAAAATAACTTGCTAACATATATATTTTCTTGGGCTCCAAAATCAATATTGATGGTGACCGCAGACAAGAACTTAAAAGACACTTGCACCTTGGAAGAAAAGCTATGACAAACCTAGACAGCATACTAAGAAGCAGAGACATCACTTTGCCAACAAAGGTCTGTATAGTCAAAGCTATGGTTTTTCCAGTAGTCATGGACAAATGTGAGAGTTGGACCATAAACAAGGCTGAAAATTGAAGAACACTGATGCTTTTAAAATTGTGGTGCTGGAGAAGACCCTTGAGAGTCCCTTGTACAGCAAGGAGATCATATCAGTCAATCTTAAAGAAAACCAACTCTGAATATTCTTTGGAAGGACTGATGCTGAAGCTGAAGCTCTAATACTTTGGCCATCTGATGCATAGGGTAGACTCACTGGAAAAAAACATGATGCTGGGAAAGATTGAAGGTAGAGAAGGGGACAATGGAGGATAAGATGATTGAATGGCATCACTGACTCAACTAACATGAGTCTGAGCAAACTCAGGCAGATAGTGAAGGACATGGAAGCCTGGCATGCTGCAGTCCATGGGATCCCCCAAAATCGGACACGAGTGAACAACAAACTACATATATACTTTCGACAACTTTTGTACAACATATCTACAGATCAATATATCTTTCTACAACATATGTATACCATTTGTAGATATGCTATAACATCTTACAACATTGATAACAAAAGTCTGTTCCATTCTTAAAATTCATTTTAAGTTCATAGACAAGTAAACCATTTCAGGAATGCTCTCAGTAAATGATCAAATACTAACAAACAATTTAAAATATTTCAAAATTTGGGCAAAAAGCATGAAACAAGACAAATCAATTATTTAAATTCTTTAGCAGAAACAAGTTAGAGAATTAAAATCAAGTTTTAAGAAAGCTTCCTAAATGAGTGCACCCTCCCTCCCATATGAGACAGGAGATCAAAGACTTGTCTTTTAGAAGATGTCAAAGCAATTGAAGGTAAGTTTAACAACAAAGAAATAAAACGTCAAAGCTGGTAGAAGTAAAGTAAACCCTTTAGATGTGAAATGTCACTAAAGAACACCATGTGCTGTGCTTAGTTGCTCAGTCGTGTCCGACTTTCTGCGCCCGCATGGGCTGGAGCCCGCCAGGCTCCCCTGTCCATGGAGATTCTCCAGGAAAGAATACTGGAGTGGGTTGTCATTCCCTTCTTCAGGGGATCTTCCCAACCCAGGGATGGAACCCAGGTCTCCTGCACTGCAGGCAGATCTTTACCATTTGAGCCACTCCCTGCTAATATCAACTTGCCTAGAAACTGTGATCAGAACATCCCTCATTTACTTATGAGCTCAGATTCTGGTCTTCTCAACCTTCTGCAAGTTACTTCACAAAGTTTTTCTCTCATGCTACATCATGCAACTGATAAGTCTTTTATCTTTCATTAACCACCCAACCACGCACCTTGAAACCTCTTTAAGTGCATTATGTATGATAAAGAAACTTAGGTTTCTAGAAGGATTCTAGAAGAATTTCTTCTTGCATCAAAACCATTGCCTATACTATTCTTTCCAGGATTTTTTAAATTATTATTCTAGTTGGTGCTCAATATTTAGTGTGCTATTCAGGTGAAGAAAATATATAGCTCTATTTTCTATAACAAATACTGTCTTTTTCTAAAGTCAACATTCCTGCTCAATAGTCAGGGAGTAAGCAAAATTACAGGTAGAGATAAAAATCTCCTATATTCACTTAAAATCATCTCTTCCATATAATTAGTATCTCTCTCTTTCTCTTTTTGAGCACTGTATGGCTCATATAGTAAATCCAATGAATTAAATATTGCTTGATTTATAGAATACATCATGAGAAATGCTGGGCTGGAAGAAGCACAAGCTGGAATCAAGATTTCCAGGAGAAATATCAATAACCTCAGATATACAGATGACACCACCCTTATGGCAGAAAGTGAAGAGGAACTAAAAAGCCTCTTGATGAAAGTGAAAGAGGAAAGTGAAAAAGTTGGCTTAAAGCTCAAATTCAGAAAACGAAGATCATGGCATCTGGTCCCATCACTTCATGGAAAATAGATGGGGAAACAGTGGAAACAGTGTCAGAATTTATTTTGGGGGGCTCCAAAATCACTGCAGATGGTGACTGCAGCCATGAAATTAAAAGACGCTTACTCCTTGGAAGGAAAGTTATGACCAACCTAGATAGCATATTCAAAAGCAGAGACATTACTTTGCCAGCAAAGGATCATCTAGTCAAGGCTATGGTTTTCCAGTAGTCATGTATGAATGTGAGAGTTTGACTGTGAAGAAAGCTTAGTGCCAAAGAATTAATGCCTTTGAACTGTGGTGTTGGAGAAGATTCTTGACAGTCCCTTGGACTGCAAGGAGATCCACCCAGTCCATTCTGAAGGAGATCAGCCCTGGGCTTTCTTTGGAAGGACTGATGCTAAAGCTGAAACTTCAGTACTTTGGCCACCTCATGCGAAGAGTTGACCTATTGGAAAAGACCCTGATGCTGGGAGGGATTGGGGGCAGGAGGAAAAGGGGACGACAGAGGATGAGATGGCTGGATGGCATCACTGACTCAATGGACCTGAGTCTGAGTGAACTCCGGGAGTTGCTGATGGACAGGGAGGCCTGGCGTGCTGCAGTTCATGGGGTCACAAAGATTCAGACATGACTGAGCGACTGAACTGAACTGAACTGAATGAAAGTTATTCTATAATAATATCACCATTTTCCAAATCAAAACTTCTCTAGGGGCAACAAAAGATGATTTTCAGAGATAGAATAAGGAGAGCCAAATAAGGATTTAGTGTCACAGAAAAAGTTTTCATTTCTTAGATTGTTTTTATTTTTTCCCTACTTATAATACATATGGGTAAAAACTTGACTCTCTCAAAAATTTGTATATGTCTTCCTGTATTCTAAGTGGTATAATCCCATCAAAAGTTCAGTTTGTGCAACTACTTTTCAGTTGTTTTGGTTTTAATATATTTTAATAGCATGGTATATTATTCAACTTGTCTCTTTTCTAATCTCCACATAACATATGAGCTGTTATTCATCTATGAATAAACATATGCATATGAACTAAATTTTGAAGATACTCGAAGAGCTTTTTAATACACTTGTATTATAAATTTGTGCTTAAGAAATTGGTATGTTAGAGTCTATTTAGTAGGTTAAAAAATGACAATTGAAAAATACTTTCCCAAACTGCATCTTTTAATAAAGTATATCAAATGTTGTACCTGTGAATATCAATACTCATGCAGTTTAAGAGAAAGAATTTAATTTCTCTGATCACTTTAATTATCTGCAAAATGAAAAAGAATTTGACTTTCATGGGTGTTGTTAAGTTAAACTAAAGTTGGTAGAGAATTTTTAGGTTCATTTTGTGTTATAGATTTTAAAAAACTGAGGATCACTGTAAGTGGGAAAGGAAAGAGTACATGCTGGTGGTGAAAAAATCAAGAAATGGATCATTCCTTCTATGGATAATATCATCAGCTACTTTTGTGGCAAGATAATGTGGTTTCAACTCACATTTATATCATAATTCTCATTTTTTAAGTTCTCTGATATTTGTCTTACACACTTGAGAAGAAATAGTTAAATGGTTAGAAGGTAGAAAATTTAGAAAATAACAATATTTTTGTATATTAGAAAGAATTTTAAGGCTCAGAAGATTGATATAAATATGTAGACAATGAGAGAAACCTGAAATTCTCAAATAACTATATTTTTGTTCATTTAAAGGTGTTTGTCAATTTTACTTCTGTTGGTGTTTTTTATATTCAGTGAAGAAATTGAAAAAGTATGTGTGTTTCTGTGTACATGAGCACATAACTGTTTTGCTTGAAGGACTATGCAGTGTTCATGATATGATTAAAACTTTAAAAAATAAATGCCTTGTTAGGATGCAGAAACGGGCCATATAAACACTATTGTTGCTCAGTCATTCAGTCCTGTCCAACTCTTTGTGACCCCATGGACTGCAGCATGTTAGGCTTCCCTGTCCTTCACCATCTCCTGAAGCTTGCTCAAACTCATACCCATTGAGTTGATGATGCCATCCAATCATCTCATCCTCTGTCATCCCCTTCTCCTCCCACCTCCAATCCCTCCAGCATCAGGGTCTTTTCCAATGAGTCAGTTCTTTGCATGAGGTGGCCAAAGTATTGGAGTTTCAGCTCCAGCATCAGTCCTTCCAATGAACACCCAGGACTGATCTCCTTTAGGATGGACTGGTTGGATCTTCTTGCAGTCCAAGGGACTCTCAAGAGTCTTCTCCAACACCACAGTTCAAAAGCATCAATTCTTTGGTACTCAGCTTTCTTTATGGTCTAACTCTCAGGTCCAAACATGACCACTGGAAAAACCATGGCTTCGACTATATGAACCTTTGTTGACAAAGTAAGGTCTCTGCTTTTTAATACGCTGTATAGGTGTGGTATAGCTTTACTTCCAAGGAACGGTACAATTCAGTTCAGTTCAGTCTCTCAGTTGTGTCCGACTCTGCAACCCCATGGACTGCAGCATTCCAGGCCTCCCTGTCCATCACCAACTCCTGGAGTTTACTCAAACTCATGTCCATTGAGTCGGTGATGCCATCCAACCATCTCATCCTCTGTTGTCCCCTTCTCCTCCCACCTTCAATCTTTACCAGCTTCAGGTTCTTTTCCAACTAGTCAATTCTTCACATCACATGGCCAAAGTATTGGAGTTTTAGCTTTAGCTGAATTATTCCAATGAATATTCATGACTGATTTCCTTTAGTATGGACTGGTTAGAACTCCTTGTTCTCCAACAGACTCTCACGAGTCTTCTCCAACACCACTCTCTAGTCGAAAGCATCAATTCTTTGGCGCTCAGCTTTCTTTATAGTCCAACTCTCACATCCATACATGACTATTGGAAAAACCAGGGTTTGAGTAGATGGACCTTTGTTGCCAAAGTAATGTCTCTGCTTTTCAATTTGCTATCTAGGTTGGTCATAACTTTTCTTCCAAGGAGCAAGTGTCTTTTAATTTCATGGCTGCAGTCACCATCTGCAGTGATTTTGGATCCCAAAAGAATATTCTGTCACTGGTTCCACTGTTTCCCCATCTATTTGTGATCCAACAGGATGTCATGATCTTAGTTTTCTGAATGTTGAACTTTAAGCCAATTTTTTCACTCTCCTCTTTCACTTTCGTCAAGAGGCTCTTTAGTTCTTCTTTCAATTTCTGCCATAAGAGTGGTGTCACCTGCATAGCTGAGGTTATTGATATTTCCCCCAGCAATCTTAATTCCAGCTTGTGCTTCACCCAGCACAGCGTTTCTCATGATGTACTCTGTATATAAGTTAAATAAGCAGAGTGACAATATACAGCCTTTCCCTATTTGGAACCTCTGTTGTTCCACATCCAGTTCTAACTGTTGCTTCCTGACCTACATACAGATTTCTCAAGAGGCAGGTCAGGTGGTCTGGTATTCCCATCTCTTTAAGAATTTTCCAGAGTCTGTTGTGGTCTACACAGTCAAAGGCTTTGGCAAATTCAATAAAGCAGAAGTAGATGTTTTCTGGAACTCTCTTGCTTTTTTGATGATCCAATGGATGTTGGCAATTTGTTCTCTGGATGCTCTAACTTTTCTAAATCCAGCTTGAACATCTAGAAGTTCACAGTTCATGTACTATTGAAGCCTGGCTTGGAGAATTATGAGCATTACTTTACTAGCATGAGAGATGAGTGCAATTGTGTGGTAGTTTGAACATTCTTTGGCATTGCCTTTCTTGGGTAAAAGCGGACCTTTTCCAGTCCTGTGGCCACTACTGAGTTTTCTAGATTTGCTGGCATATTGAGTGCAGCACTTTCACAGCATCTTCTTTTAAGATTTGAAATAGCTCAGCTGGAATTCCATCACCTCCACTGGCTTTGTTTGTAGTGATGCTTCCTAAGGAACACTTGACTTCACATTCTAGGTGTCTGGCTCTAGGTGAGTGATCACACCTTTGTGATTATCTGGGACATTAAGATCCCTTTTGTATATTCTTCTGTGTATTCTTGCCTCCTCTTCTTAATATCTTCTGCTTCTGCTAGGTCCATACCATTTCTATACTTTATTGTGCCCATCTTTGCATGAAATGCTCCCTTGGTATCTCTAATTTTCTTGAAGAGATCTCTAGTCTTTCCCATTCTACTATTTTCCTCTACTTCTTTGCACTGATCACTGAAGAAGGAGTTCTTATCTCTCCCTGCTATTTTTTTGGAACTCTACATTCAAATGAGTATATCTTTCCTTTGCCTTTTGCTTCTCTTCTTTTCACAGCTATTTGTAAGGCCTCCTCAGACAACCATTTTTTCCTTTTTGCATTTCTTTTCCTTGGGGATGGTCTTGAACCCTGTCTCCTGTACAATATCATGAACACCCATCCATAGTTCTTCAGGCACTCTATCAGATCTAATCCTTTGAATCTATTCATCACTTCCACTGTATAATTTTAAGGGTTTTGATTTAGGCCATACCTGAATGGTATAGTGTTTTTCCCTACTTTCTTCAATTTCAGTCTGAATTTGGCAATAAGAGTTCATGATCTGAGCCACAGTCAGCTCCTGGTCTTGTTTTTGCTGACTGTATAGAACTTCCCCATCTTTGGCTGCAAAGAATATAATCACTCTGATTTCAGTATTGACCATCTGGTGATGTCCATGTGTAGAGTCTTCTCTTGTGTTGTTGGAAGAGGGTGTTTGCTATGACCAGTGCGTTCTCTTGGCAAAACTCTGTTAGCTTTGCCCTGCTTCATTCTGTACTCCAAGGCCAAATTTGACTGTTACTCCAGGTATCTCTTGACTTCCTACTTTTGCATTCCAGTCCCCTATAATGAAAAGGACATCGTTTTTGGGTGTTAGTTCTAGAAAGTCTTGTAGGGCTTCATAGAACTATTCAACTTCAGTTTCTTCAGCATTACGGGTTGGGGCATAGACTTGGATTACTATGATATTGAATGGTTTTCCTTGGAAACAAAGAAAGCATTCTATTGCTTTAGAGATTGCATCCAAGTACTGCATTTCAGGCTCTTTTGTCGACCTGATGGCTTTTCCACATCTTCTAAGGCATTCTTATTCACAGTAGTAAATATTATGGTCATCTGAGTTAAATTCACCCATTCCAGTCCATTTTAGTTCACTGATTCGTAGAATGTCTATGTTCACTCTTGCCATCTCCTGTTTGACCACTTCCAATTTGCCTTGATTCATGGACTTAACTTTACAGGTTTCTATGTAATATTGTTCTTTGCAGCATTGAACTTTACTTGCACCACCAGACACATCCACACACCTGGAAGATTTCCATTTGGCTCAGCCTCTTCATTTCTTCTGGTAATATTTCCCTGCTCTTTTCCAGTGGCATATTGGGCACCTACCAACCTGGGGGTCTCATCTTCCTGTGTCAAATCTTTTTTTTCTTTTCATACTGTTCATGGGGTTCTCAAGGCAAGAATGCTGAAGTCATTTGCGGAAGTCCCCTTCTCCAGTGGACCACGTTTTTGTAACTCTTCACCAGGACCCATCCATCTTGGGTGGGCCTACCCCACATGGCTGATATTTTCACTGAGTTAGACAAGCTTGTGATGGATGTGCTCTGTTTGGTTAGTTTTCTGTGATTATGGTTTTCATTCTGTCTGCCCTCTGATGGATGAGGATAAGAGGCTTGTGGAAGCTTCCTGGTGGGAGGGACTGGTTGTGGGATAAGGTAGGCCATGCTCTGGTGGGCGGGGTCTTTTTCAGTAAATATTTAATTCAATTTTCTGCTGATAGGTGGGGCCTCACCCGCCATACTCACACCACAAAAACATATTAATTGTTTGGATGTGTACTTTTAATTAAATGGAATATGGACTTCATTTTTAAAATACTGCTAAATCTTGTAAGATCTGTTTGTGTGAATTGTTAATTGAGTTATTTCCAATGAACACAGCAAAGATATAAGTGTTTGTCTATGTTCTTCTTTCCTTACTGACATTATATTAACACAGGCCAAGAAGGTACTTTTACATCTTGATATTTATACCAGGGGGACTACAGCCCTTGGGGTCGCAATGAGTTGGATACGACTGAGCATGCAAAGCAAAAAAAAAAAAAAAAAAGAGCAAAAATTAATGAATATGTACTATGCCATGAATTGACTATGTAGAAACACTCTTAATATTCGCTCAATTGTATAGTTAAAAGATTGAAGTCCTTTGGTGAATATTAGGATTAATCACCAATTTTTGTATTACATTAGAGAAAATAGTTGTATGTAAGTAATTTATAAAATGAAAAAAATTCCTGCAGCCTGAAAAATAATCTTTTTGGCCTTGGAAACAAAGATTTATAATACAGTGGAAAGAACTATCTCTTGCTACCCTGAATATCTTGTTTTGTTTCAACAATTGGGCCTTTACTGTAATTTTTTTTTACACTGTTGACCTACATTCAATGAATCATTAGAACTTGACTTAATTTACAAAGAAACTATTTCTAGAAAAAAAGCTGCTTGATTCAAACTGACACTAAAAATTGCAAAATTGAGAAAGGGCAATGTTATAGTGAGTAATTTGGTGACTTCTTGAAGCGCAGTGGAATTTGTATTATTCTCTTAGTGAATTAGATGGCAAAGTACTGAGTCCATTATTCAGTGTCACTGTGGCTATGTCAAAAGTATACAATACACATCTACATTGCTAACCTCAGCACCCACCACAATAAAAAAGCAATGAAAAAGTAGAAATTACAGCAATTTTCTCATCCCCCTCCCCAAAAATGAGAGACTGTAACTAACATCCACTTATACCTAAGTATTAGTCAACTAAGAAAAGTCATTTATCAAAAAAAAGTCATTTATCAATAATGAGTTGATTGAATCACTTTGATCAGCAACTGAAAAAACATGTTCAGAAAAAAAAAATCAACTGTTTAAGACAGCTTTTGAAGAAAACAGTTAAAGATTTGAGATCATTGAGAGATATATGTATAGTCAAAAAACAAAGCAAGTTATTTGAGATGGCTTTTCCTAGCTCTTGATGAGTTAACAATTTATATCAATCCTTCTTAGTTGTTTATTCAGGGAAATGATGCTGAGTTTGAAGTAACTGAAGAATTAACCTCCATCAACAGCCTGCCCTGAAGAACTACAGTGGAGATAAGTTTCAAAGTTGAGAAAACACAATTTATTTATTTATTTATTTTAATTGGAGGCTAATTACTTTACAATATTGTATTGGTTTTGCCATACATCAACATGAATCTGCCACGGGTATATACATATTCCCCATCCTGAACCCTTCCTCCCCCCTCCCTCCCTGTACCATCCCTCTGGGTCGTCCCAGTGCACCAGGCCCAAGCATCCAGTATCGTGCATCAAACCTGGACTGGCGATTTGTTTCACATATTATATTATGCATGTTTCAATGCCATTCTCCCAAATCATCCCACCCTCTCCCTCTCCCAGAGTCCAAAAGACTGTTCTATAGTACAACTTGAGGTGTGAACTACTAAGATGTGTTACAATGGATCACGGCAACAGTATGTATACAGCAAACAGCAAGTTCCTGCTCTGTAGCATAGGGAACTATATTCAATATCCTGTGATAAACTATAATGGAAAACAATGTGAAAAATGAATGTACATATATATGCATGAATGCATGCTGAGCCACTTTAGTTGCGTCTGACTCTGCAATCCTATGGACTGTAGCCTGCTAGGCTCCTCTGTCCATGGGATTCTCTAGATAAGAATACTGGAGCTGGTTGCCTTGCCTTCCTCCAGGCAATCGTCCAGACCCAGGGATTGAACTCGTGTCTCTTACATCTCCTGCATTGGCAGGCAGATTCTTTAACCCCAATGCCACTTGGGAAGCACTTAAATATGTGTGTATATATTTATATATATATATATATGGGGGGGGGGTGGGTGTGTTGTGTGTGTATATCTAAATAACTTTGCTATATAGTACAAATTAACACAACACTATAAATCAAGTATACTTCAAAAAAATATGTGTAGAGCAGAAAAAGGTTTATTTGGACAAAATTACAAAGCTTTTGTAACAGCTCATGTGGCTCAATATAAAAAACAAACAAACAACCCAATCAGCAAATGGGTGGAGGGCCTAAATAGACATTTCCCCGAAGAAGACACACAGTTAGCCAACAAACAAATGAAAAGACGCTCAATGTCACTAATTATTAAAGAAATGAAATGAAAATACAGTGAAGTATCACCTCATACTTATCAGAAAGGCTATTATCAAAAAATCTACAAACAGTAAGTGCTAGAGAAGATATGGAGAAAAGGGAACCCTTTTTACACTGTTACTGGGATTGTAAATCGATACAGCCTCTATGGAAAGTGGTATGGAGGTTCCTTATAAAACTAAAAATAGAGTTGTCACATGTCTCAGCAATCAATGAGCAGTCTCAGTGTACACCCAGAGAAAACTACAATTCAAAAAGACACATGTACCCCAATGTTCACTGCAACACTATTTACAATGGAAAGACATGGAAGCAATATAAATGTTCTTTGACAGAAGAATGAATAAAGAAAATGTGTGGTACATTAATACAATGCAATATTGTTCAGCCATAAAATGAATGAAATTGTACCATTTGCAGAGACATAGGTGGATCTAGAAACTCTCATAGAGAGTGAAGTAAGTCAGAGAGAGAAAAACAAATATCACATTAGTTCAGTTCAGTTCAGTTGCTCAGTCGTGTCCAACTCTTTGCGACCCCATGAATTGCAGCACGCCAGGCCTCCCTGTCCATCACAAACTCCCGGACTTCAACCCCATTAGTCGATGATGCCATCCAGCCATCTCATCCTCTGTTGTCCCCTTTTCCTCCTGCCCGAAATCCCTCCCAGCATCAGAGTCTTTTCCAATGAGTCAACTCTTCGCATGAGGTGGCCAAAGTACTGGAGTTTCAGCTTTAGCATCATTCCTTCTTAAGAACACCCAGGACTGATCTCCTTTAGAATGGACTGGTTGGATCTCCTTGCAGTCCAAGGGACTCACAAGAGTCTTCTCCAACACCACAGTTCAAAGGCATCAATTCTTCAGGGCTCAGCTCTCTTCATAGTCCAACTCTCACAACCATACATGACTACTAGAAAAACCATAGCCTTGACTAGACAGACCTTTGTTGGCAAAGTAATGTCTCTGCTTTCGAATATGCTATCTAGGTTGGTCATAACTTTCCTTCCAAGGAGTAAGCATCTTTAATTTCATGGCTGCAGTCACCATCTGCAGTGATTTTGGAGCCCCCAAAAATCAAGTCTGACACTGTTTCCACTGTTTCCCCATCTATTTGCCATGAAGTGATGGAACCAGATACCATGATCTTCATTTTCTGAATGTTGAGCTTTAAGCCAATTTTTCACTCTCCTCTTTCACTTTCATTAAGAGGCTTTTTAGTTCCTCTTCATTTTCTGCCATAAGGGTGGTGTCACCTGCATATCTGAGGTTATTGATATTTCTCTCGGCAATCTTGATTCCAGCTTGTGATTCTTCCAGCCCAGTGTTTCTAATATTAACACTTATATGTGGAATCTAGAAAAATAGTATAGATAATCTTACTTGAAAAGCAGTAGAGACTCACTTGTAAACAACAAATGTATGGATACCAAGTGGGAAGGGGGCACGAATTGAGAGTTTGGGGTATATATATATATATATATATACACACACACACACACTATTGACACTATGTATAAAGTAGGTAACTACTGAGAACCTGCTGCATAGCACCTCCTGAATGCTCTGTGGTGACCTAAATGGGAAGGAAAGTCAAAAAAGAAGGGATATATGTAAACATATAGCTATTTCACTTTGCTATCCAGTAAAAACTAACACATTGTAAAGCAATTATATTCTAAAAAATTTTAATTAAAAAAGAATAATGTGAGCAATAAAGAGAGTAATCCTAGAAAAAAAGAACAAAAAATTATAAAGCTTTTGCAAATAAATAGTTATTATATTTTTTCATCAACAGAGACTTTGATGATAATATTTAAATCTATTACATTTCTGTGGAAGCAGTAATGTAAAAGTGAATTTCATTTGCTTTCAGAATTAAGCATTATCTTTATTTTTTGAATGGCATGCTAACATGCCTTACTAGACAGAAATTCTATGAGCTGGCTGAAAATCCTTGAGCTAAGAAAAAAGTCACAATTTCTAGAAAATAAATTCAGTTCAGTTCAGTTGCTCAGTCATGTCCAACTCTTTGCGACCCCATGAATCGCAGCACGCCAGGCCTCCCTGTCCATCACCAACTCCCAGAATTTACTCAAACCCATGTCAATTGAGTCGGTGATGCCATCCAACCATCTCATCCTCTGTCATCCCCTTCTCTTCCTGCCCTCCAGTCTTTCCCAGCATCAGGGTCTTTTCCAGTGAGTCAGTTCTTCGCATCAGGTGGCCAAAGTATTGGAGTTTCAGCTTCAAAATCAGTCCTTCCAATGAATATTCAGGACTGATTTCCTTTAGGATGGACTGTTTGGATCTCCTTGTTGTCCAAGGGACTCTCAAGAGTTTTCTCCAATATCACAGTTAAAAAGCATCAATTCTGTGCTCAGGTTTCTTTATAGCCCAACTCTCACATCCATACATGACTACTGGAAAAATCATAGCTTTGACTAGACTGACCTTTGTTGGCAAAGTAATATCTCTGCTTTTTAATATACGTCTAGGTTGGTCATAGCTTTTCTTCCAAGGAGCAAGTATCTTTTAGTTTCATGGCTGCAGTGATTTTGGAGCCCCCCAAAATAAAGTCTCTCACTGTTCCCATTGTTCCCCATCTATTTGCCATGAAGTGATGGGACAAGATGTCACAAGTCCCTTGGACAGCAAGGAGAGCCAACCAGAAAATAGATTGAGAAAAAAAAAAAAAAAAAAAAAAAAACAACTGGAAACCAGCTTTTATTCCATGCTTCATATTGAGTCAACCTAAAATTAAAAAATAAAACAATGCCTACCTGCAGAACTTATAATCAGAAAAGTAATTGCAATGACAACTCATTTTCTTCTACATCTCAAATAATGTCAAATTATTTTATTTACTTCTCATGTATCAAGTATTAAAACAAGAAATGACATCTCTATTGCCCCACCAATTTGCAGGAGATATATTTTCTGTGTTCAAGCTATAATTTTTATACTTTTTTCACATTATGATGCAAGTATAAAGGAAATTTCCATATTTCAAAATCCATTTAACTGCAATTGAAGAACTTCTCCCTGTTCTTCATTTGGAAGTGATTCACCTGCAGTGTAATGTCATGATAAAAAGAAAGCATGAAAGTAGAGTCTAATGAAGGTATATGAATGTTGTGACATGAATATGCTTAAGTGAAATATATGCTAAAATAGATTATAATAGATTGATATCAGTATATGGCAATGCTCTTCTTTGTGAAAGACATTGTTTAAGGTGAAATACAGTCCAGGTTCGATGCACGATACTGGATGCTTGAGGCTGGTGCACTGGGACGACCCAAAGGGATGGTATGGGGAGGGAGGAGGGAAGAGGATTCAGGATGGGGAACGCATGTATACCTGTGGCGGATCCATTTTGATATTTGGCAAAACTAATACAATATTGTAAAGTTTAAAAATAAAAAAAATTTTTTAAAAAGTCCCATTAAAGTCTGGTACTAATGCATAGATATTTGCAATTGTTTTTGATAAGTGAGAACAATAATTTTAAAAGCCAATTAAATGAAATGTTTTCCCCCCAAAAAATTTTGTTCTTCTCCTTAAAAGGCTCAAAGTACAGAAACATTGTACTCCACTATCATTATAATTTGAATTTATTAAAATATTTTGAAAAAATATTTTCTGTCTTACATAAGTACTTAGAAAATCATGGCCTGCATAGCTAAATAATGTACCAGCTTATCTGTTACAAAAAAAGTTTTTCAACTACTGTTCTGTATCATAATTATGGTGCTGGTTATATTACTATTTGTCAAGCTTGTTGAATTTTACACATGTAATTCATAGAATTTTTGTGTGTAAATTATTTCCCTCAAAAGTTGATTACAATGTAGGAGATGTTTCACATGTAGATCCTGATGTGTCCTCTGTAGAAAGACTTTAAAATACAAATCAACTTATTTTATTGGCCTCCTAATATTTGCTATGTGTCTATATGTCAAGGCACATAGGAGTGTATTAATACAAAGAATGAACTATAATGTAGACTATGAAATTTGGTTACTAATAATGTATCTATTTCTATTAAATGCAATGAAAAGTTCCACCCTAACAGAAAAATATTAATAGTGGGGGAAACTATGGAGGCACGAAGAAAGTTCAAGAAGTTTAAAGAAATTCTCTAATATCTGCTCAAATTTCTTAATCTAAAATTATTCTACAATAATTCATATTAGTCAAAGATTATATACTAATGAATTAGCTCATTTGTTAAACATGTTATAAAATCTTGTTTTTCCATAGATATTCTTGAGATTTGTTTTGCAAGCAAGTTAAATGGAATCCATTTAATCTGTTTGAGTCTTAAGATTTATTAGTGTGACTGAGCATTTAGGATTCCACTAGGGCTCAGCAGGGAAAGAATCCACCTGGATGCAGGAGGCACAGATTTGATCTCTGGGTCGGGAAGATCCCCTGGAGGAGAAAATGGCTACCCACTCCAATATTCTTGCCTGGAGAATCCCATGGACAGAGGAGCCTAGCGAGCTACAGTCCACAGAGTCTCAAAGAGTCAGATACAACTGAGTGACTAAGCAAGGAAGCCAGAGCAGCATTTATTCTATGGCTAAATATTCCTTTTGAACTGTGGTGTTGGAGAAGACTGTTAAGAGTCCTTGGACTGCAAGGAGATCCAACCAGTCCATTCTGAAGGAGATCGGCCCTGGGATTTCTTTGGAAGGAATGATGCTAAAGCTGAAACTCCAGTACTTTGGCCACCTCATGAGAAGAGTTGATTCATTGGAAAAGACCCTGATGCTGGGAGGGATTGGGGGCAGGAGGAGAAGGGGACGACAGAGGATGAGATGGCTAGATGGCCTCACTGACTCGATGGACGTGAGTCTCAGTGAACTCCAGGAGTTGGTGATGGACAGGGAGGCCTGGCGTGCTGCGATTCATGGGGTCGCAAAGAGTCAGACACGACTGAGCAACTGATCTGAAGGTGAAAGTTTGCATACATGCTCAGTCACTCAGTCCTGCGACCCCATGGACTGTAACCCACCAGACTCCTCTGTTCCATGGAATTTCCCAGGCAAGAATACTGGAGTGGATTGCTATTTCCCCCTCTAGGGGATCTTCCCAACCCAGGGATCAAACTCACTCCTCTTTCAACTCCTGCATTGGCAGGCAGATTCTTTACCACTGAGCCATCTGGGAAGCCTCAAGGCAAGACATTACTGAATAGTTTATTCAGTAACCTATGAATTATCTGATAGTCCAATCTGGCTAGTGGTAACCCGCACTATTCCTAGCTCTGTATAAATTATTTCTGTTGAGTTGCCAAGTCTTGTCTGACTCTGTGCAACCCCATGGAGTGCAGCACAACAGGCTTCCTTGTACTTCACAATCTCCCAAATACTGCTCAAACTCATGTCCACTGAGTCGATGATGCCATCCAACCATCTCATCCTCTGTTGTCTCCTTCTCCTCCTGCCCTCAATCTTTCCCAGCATCAGGGTCTTTTCCAATGAGTCAGCTCTTCACATCAGGTAGCCAAAGTATTGTAACTTCAGCTTCAGCATCTGTCTTTCCAATGAATATTAGGGTTAATTTCCTTTAGGATGGACTGGTTTCATCTCCTTGTAGTCCAAGAGACTCTTAAGAGTCTTCTCCAACACCACAGTTCAAAAGCATCAATTCTGCAGGGCTCAATCTTCTTTATGGTCTGACTCTAACATCCTTACATGACTACTGGAAAGATTATAGCCTTGACTATACAGCCCTTTACCAGGTCCTATACCTTTTAATATTTTTATGTTCTTTTCTTGGGTTCTCATGTGCACTTGGATCAATTCTTTGATGACTACTCAAAGAGCCTCCAAATGGGTCTCATCTCTGTTTCAGATGTATATCAATCTTCAGCTGCATTCTCTGTTCTCTTTGCAGCAGCCTGAAAATTTTCTCAGAACAAAACACTGGTGCCATTTTCAGGGTTGCCTCATTGGTTTTCCATCTTCAGCAATAATCATCTGTAACTGCCTAATGTCCATTATCTTGAAAACCATTTCTTATTTGGTCTCAGATGTCTTAGGTAGAAGGTTAAATCCAGTGTTGTTTCCATTATGTTCAGATGTGGAGGTGTGATTTTTTATTTTTGTGATTTTTTAATTAAGTGTCTGGAATTGTGTATAAATGTAACAGCTGAGAGTGATGACTTTAACTCCTTTTGCAGACAGCCTATACTTTTCTTTTGGAAGGTACTAGATGTAGAGGCAGCTCAAGCTGGTCAAATCAAGAAATGAGTGAATGAGTGACTTCAAAGTTCGACCTTTCTGGCCTATTTTTTATTAGTGCTTACTCTTAGATTATATCCTGCCATAATTTTTAACTGAAACCCAAGGTGTTCACCAGGGCTCTTCTTTACAGATCCACAAATAGCCAAGATCTGTTTCTCCAATCTCCCCAGCATGCTCAAAGTTCAGCTGTTTGATCTGTTTTCTGCTTCTTTTTCTTCTCTTCTCAGCATTTAGCTCTTGTAGCATAATAGTCCAATACCTTAGAAAGAAATGGCATGAAGAATAATGATCTCATGTGTATGCTCTGCCCATCTCTTTATGATATTGGACCTTCTAGTCAGTGTTCCTTGATTCTTTCCAAATGCTAATTTTATCTAGCTGTCATATCTCTTCCCAGAGAGATCTGTCTCATTTAAAACTACGCCATTACAACGAGAAGTATGTCTCTCTCTCTCTCTTTTTTTTTTTTTTAACATTTGTTGCTGTCATCTTCTGATTTTAATCCTAATGCTATACTTTTGTCCAAACCTTTATATCAGTTATGTAGACACTTAATACAGTCCAATGACTCATGACTTTCTCATTTTATAACTTTTTATCTTATCATTCATACTCATTAGCTTTAAATCTTTCCAAATTTTTTTCAACTAAAATAACATTGTAAAATATATTCCATGATTGGTTCCTTGTCCATGTCTCTAACTACTTGCTTACTCCATTCAGAACATCGTTTTGTGCTACATTCCACTAGGATGAATAATTTTCAGTTATTTAAAGAAGCCACAATCTTTCATCCTAACTTTGTTCATACTGCCACCTTAGCCTAGGGTTTCCTTTGCCTTCCACCCTCCGTTATTTAACTTTACTCATTTTTATACTCAAATTACTTTCCACTTTCTGTATGTATTTCCATCACTGACAACATTTTCATCATCTGTGCCAGTTAACAGGAGAAGGCAATGGCACCCCACTCCAGTACTCTTGCCTGGAAAATCCCATGGGCAGAGGAGCCTGGTGGGCTACAGTCCATGGGGTCGCAAAGAGTCAGACACAACTGAGCGACTTCACTTTCACTTTTCACTTTCATGCATTGGAGAAGGAAATGGCAACCCACTCCAGTGTTCTTGCCTGGAGAATCCCAGGGACGGGGGAGCCTGGTGGGCTGCCGTCTACGGGATCGCACAGAGTCAGACACGACTGAAGCGACTTAGCAGCAGCAGCAGCAGCCAGTTAACAACCAATAGGTTTACACTAGATATGTTAAATGCTAAGTATATTTATTTTATCATATATAACTTTATATTTAATTCAATAATATTCAATATTGTTGATAATATTTATACAGATTTTAATATGAACACATGTGATTTATATTTAATATTATAAATTATATATTGCATATATATAAATACTTTGATTCATTTTCTCCCTTTCTCCTTTCTTTTAGTGCATTCCTTAAGTACAAGACAGAAGTAAAGTTTTAAGTTGGTGTCAACTTGTGACTGTGTATCAAACAGAGAAGATAACAATACCTTATTTGTAGGAGGCAGTCTCCAAGGTCTCCAAGATGACTCCCAGTGATCTTTCCTCCAAATATTCACTTCCTTATTTAACCCTGTCCCATTAAATTTAGGTTGGACCAAGTGGCCGGTTTCTAAAGAATAGAATGAAACAGAACTGATTAATGTGTGACTTGGAAACTAAGTCACAAAGGGCAGTTTGATGTTGTACTGTCTCTCACATCACTTTCTCTGGCATAAGCTAGCTCCATATTATGATCAACTCTCTGGAGAAACCCATTTGATGAACTGAAGCCATGTGTGTGAACTTGGATGTGGATTCTCCAGTTCAGTAAAGCTTGCAAATGGCAAGAGTCCATCTTGTTGACATTTTGACTGCAACCTCAATCAAATGGACTTATAAATGGACTGACAAGTCCACTGTCATCTTGACTGCAACCTCAGGAAAAATACTAAATCAGGGATCACCAGTTAAGATGCTGAGGTCAGATTATTGACCCCATGAAATTATGTGAGATAATAAATGTTTTTGTTGTTGTCTTAAATAACTATGTTAGGGATAATTTATTACATAGCAATAGATAGCAAATGTATTAGTCATATAAAAGCATAACTAACATTTACAACATATCAACTCTTTAATACTTTCAGTAACCTCTGAGAAATTATCATGCCTATGGGGGCTTCCCTGGTGGCTCAGACGGTAAAGCGTCTGCCTGCAATGCGGGAGACCCAGGTTCGATTCCTGGGTTGGGAAGATCCCCTGGAGAAGGAAATGGCAATCCACTCCAGCACTCTTGCCTGAAAAATCCCACGGACGGAGGAGCCTGATAGGCTACAGTACATTGGGCCGCAAAGAGTCGGACACGACTGAGCGACTTCACTTTCACTTATACTTTTGTGGAAGAGTCTGAAGCTTACTTATAGTAGAGGTTAAGTTTGCCCATCCTAGAATGTTTTCACTTTATTATAGTTGCTTCTATCAGTTGTTAAAAAAAACTATTGCATTAGAAGAGCTCTGGCAATTGAAGAAGGGAAGAGTTCAGAGGTATGTCACTGAACATGGAAGATACCACCCTTTTAAAGTAATGGATTACAGCCTTTTTTATTTACTACATTTATAATTTATTACAGAAAATCCTATAATTTGCTTTTAAAATTCTTTTATGATATACAGAAACTTAATTTTATGGAATATGAATATCAAAAATATCAGGTTACAACAGAATATTCTGATTTACTATAGAATTTAAGGTGTATAATGAGTTCTGTCTGCATACAGAATACACTATATTTTCATAAATACATGAAAATTTTAAAAAGCATATTTATTAATCTCTCTAAACTTTATAAATTTTAAGCATTTCATGTAAATTTGAGCTAGCTTGAGTCATTCATTCATTTTTGGATGACCATTCGCTTGCAAATTGAAAGACTGTCATGTAAATACATATAAAAGCGTTATAAATCAGAGGGAAGCAGGACGTGAATGAATATGCAAATTGCATAGGATCTTGAAACTCTTAGTATTCTACTAATCCAATTACCAGGAAGCTGATTGCCAATCTGATTCAACTGTGTGAAGATGGCTGCCTCATTAAAGCTAATGGCTCCCTCTGGCTAGAAATGATTGGGATTACCAACTGTTAAATTTTGGTAGCCGAGTAAAAAATGTGTCAGAAGCCATTTGAACATAATAACTATATAGAATTCCAAGTATGAAGAAAAATCCTTTCTTATAACTAAGATTCTGAGAGGAAAGCAAGAAGGGGAAGAATACCTGACTCTCTCTATGGGACAATATACAGCATCAAAAGATATTTTGGCAAAAGAAGGTAACAGATGTGGTATAACAAAAGCTTCAGTTCATTAGATGATATAAAACTAATAAAATTAAAACTGAATGAGAAAGCAGAGGTCCTTTTCTCTATTTTTTAATAATTAACCTCTATTTTTCATGTTCCTGTAGTGGTACATTGGAGAGGGAGAGGGTGGGAAGATTTGGGAGAATGGCATTGAAACATGTGCAATATCATGTATGAAACGAGTTGCCAGTCCAGGTTCGATGCACAATACTGAATGCTTGGGGCTGGTGCACTGGGACGACCCAGAGGGATGGGGTGGGGAGAAAGGAGGGAGGAGGGTTCCGGATGGGGAGCACATGTATACCTGTGGCGGATTCGTTTTGATGTTTGGCAAAACTAATACAGTGTTTGAGGTTTAAAATAAAATAAAATTTTTTAAAAAATGTAAATTAAAAAAAATAAAAGTACACACAAGAGTAAAATAATAAAAATATGTCAAATAAAATTTGCATAAGACTTTGCCAAATATTGTTTTAAAATCCATAAAGCATTCATTTAAATCCTTAGAAAACATTAACAAAATGCATACGTTTTATGAAGTGTCATTTCCTTAAATAATTCTGCTTATAGAGAAGTTCCTGAGTTTGGTGAATTAATAAAATCTGTGTCCATCAATCTTATTTCAGAAAGTGATTTGTTTCACTGAGAGTTAGTCTTTCCCTTAATTAACAATGTCACATGAAGTCTAGGATCCAAGCTTTAATTAATGTGATGGGAATCACATATTTAAAAAACTCATGGATAAAAATTGTTCTATTCCTGATACTGGCACCACTTTACTTCCTCCATTAGGTGCATAAAAAATAGCAGAGAAACATATAAACTCCCAGGGCAATAGCTCAGAGTTTAGTGTCTGCCATGGGATATGCAAGGCCAGGACCAAGATGTAAAGCAGTCTTGGGATGCTTCTTTTTGGTGGCTGCTTTAGAGTCTTAGCTTCAAAAACTGTAAAAGAATAGCATGGCAGAAGATGAAGAATCAATTTTAATCGTATAGAATGTAATGTATTTTTGAAACATTTTTTAAAATTTCTTTTAAAATTAGCATTTGTCGACGAACAATCAAGATGAAAAAAATGATAATTTTATACTCTAGTGAGCAAAGCACTTAGAGGCTCCACTAGTTTCAGTGACAAGAAAATTGCTATGCCACTGACAAACACATTACTAGAAAAAGAGTTAAACTAAATTTTACATCAAGGCTCAAGTCAACAAACAAGTTTTCATGTTAGGCTTTGATTGAGAGATGAAACCATGAAAAATCAATAACCTCTTGAAAGACTAGAAGATATGATATTAAAGTGATGCTTGGTATAGAAATGAATCCTGAGAAGCTCATCTCACAAAGAAAAGATGTTGTGACAATTTTCACTGATATATTTTTCAAATTTGTGTGAAATCATTAAAAATAAGGCATCTGCAAGGAAGACTGAGGTTTGAAACTTTCTAATTTGAAATAACTATTTTGAATTTAATGTTGAATAGAATTTATAGCAGGAATTTGCATGCCAACTTATATTCCTATTCTCTAAAGCAGGAATATAGAATTTATTTCTTTTAAACTGTGGTAAGCATCTTGATAAAATCTGTCTTATTTCTCTTATCTTTCCCCTAAGTAAGAAGATTAGAGGCAAAATAAAATATATAATTATTCTGTAAGCAAAGACTTAAGAAAAATAAATGGTAATAGAATTCCCTCTGAAATAAAGAAATATGGCACAGACATTTTAGTTCATTTCTCTTCTGGCCAGATAGAGATTGTTTTTCAATTACTTGTTCAAAATGAAAGCTTGTGACCCAAACACCTGTGCCAGATTGGTATTTGAGATCACTAATTTGCTGTGCATGACATCCCTTGGAACAGATGCAAGCAGACAGAAGTGACTAAAATGCACTGTTCCAATGGTTGATCAGAGGCTGATGTAGCCAAGAAACAGAGAAAGAATGGCTTATATGAGAATTACTCACTGCATCAGCAGTCCAGGACAGAACCATTCCCAGCAAATGCATGAAGAGTGAAAGTGAAAGTGTTCATCACTTGGTTGTGTCCGACTCCTTGGGACTCTAACAGAAGTAGCCTGCCAGGCTCCTCTGTCCATGGAATTCTCCAGGCAAAAATACTGGAGTGGGTAGCAATGCCCTTCTCCAGGGCCAGCAAATGCATACATTGAGAATTTTATCAGTACTTGGGAATGCTAAATGTCTCTGTTACAACTATGGAAGGCACTTTCTCATGTATTATTGAGAGTTCATGAGGCAGTATACATTAAACCTGTCAAATAATATAAGTTGGTATTACTTTATGAGTTGCCATTTGTTCCTGATTTGCCTAAATGATATTAGTATTAATAACTTGCTTTAAGTATCTTGAGATTTATTTCCACTAAACATTTTGATTTTATATTCCAAAAAAAGGTGAAAGCTAAATTAGGTTAAACTAGTAGAGAGATGCAGATTACACATTCTATCCTTTAAAAGTCAGAGGTTCGGTGTAACTATTATACCTTATGTTGAGGTTCTTAATACTTAGAATATTCAGTCACATAGAGTCTCATGCAAATCTGAATGCTTAAAAAACAGACACCAACTTTTGCTTAGAGCAGTGGTTTCCAAAGAAGTTTGCATGCAACCAGAATGAAAATATTAGCACTTTTATTCATATTAATTTTTATAACTAAAAACTGTAAAATAATAAGAAAAATACTAGGATGTGATAATATTATACAAATTACAAGGTTCCTTTACTTATTTCAAACATCCTGTATTTAAGCAATTCAGTTATCCTAAGAGAAAAGTGAGAATTTCACAACAGGCAAGACTGACAGTGCTGCCCTCAAAGTTTATTCATATATGGTTGCTGCTGCTGCTGCTGCTGCTGCTGCTGAGCCACTTCAGTCGTGTCCCACTCTGTGTGACCCCATAGATGGCAGCCACCAGGCTCCCCCATCCCTGGGATTCTCCAGGCAAGAACACTTGAGTGGGTTGCCATTTCCTTCTCCAATGCAGGAAAGTGAAAAGTGAAAGTGAAGTCACGCAGTCGTGTCCGACTCTTAGCGACCCCACGGACTGCAGCCCACCAGGCTCCTCCATCCATGGGATTTTCCAGGCAAGAGTACTGGAGTGGGGTGCCATTGCCTTCTCTGCATATATGGTTAAGTTGATTTAATTTTAAACTATATTAATTCTAATGACTGACAGATAAAAATCATACCACTAATACAAGCACAAACAGAGTATATGGTATATAATTTAAAGATACCAAATAAGTCTCGTATTTCTTACCTGAAGTAATTTACAGGTGTATCACATGGCTTTAAAAAGACAAAAAGGAAAAATCAAATCAGAGCTTACAACTAGTAACTCAAAATGCTTTTTAAATTTAAATTTGAATGGCAACCTTGACTTCAATACTTGAGATAAGGGTGAAGAGTGTTTCTTGTCCAGAGAGAACTACATTGGGACAACGGTTAAGAAATTTTAAGAAAGCTGTGAGCTTTGAGGTTTGTTTAATATTTATGATACAGGTTGAGAAAAAGTGGGACTTTTGGGGAATCCATACATTAATGAAGTACATTGGTGACCAGGAGAGCAAGGGGTAACTGCCAGAAAGTTGGGGTTCTTCCTCTTGCTCTTCATGGAACTGGCTTTGGAGAGAATAAACATACATGGCTGTCAGCCCTCTGGTTTATATTCCCCCTTACTAGGGAGAGCTTCTTTTTTTCATCATTAACAAGAAAACTACATGAAGTAGAGATTTCATATGCGACTGTGGGGCTTCCCAGGTCGCACTAATGGTAAAGAATCAGTTTGCCAATGCAGGAGATTTAAGAGATTCAGGCTCAATCCCTGAGTCGGGAAGATGCCCTGGAGGAGGGCATGGCAACCCACTCCAGTATCCTTGCTTGGAGAATCCCATGGACAGAGGAGCCTGGGGAGCAACAGTCCATAGGGTCGCAAAGAGTTGGACATGACTGAGTGACTTCACACTCACGCACGCATGCAACTTTCTGACACTACTGTGAATGTTGAACTTTATCCCGAATAACATTCAACTTGAAATGTATAACACCTTCTTTTGTCATGACTTTCATGTTATCAGTAAGATAACAGAATATGAATATAAATATACAGGATATGAATTTAAATATATAGAATATGAATATAAACTTTATCATTGGAGAGCAAAAATCTTTTTTACCTTTAAAGTGTTTCTTTCTCCTTAGTTTTTCACAATCTATTTCGTATATACTTTATTTTTTTTTTTTTTTTTTTTTTTTTTTTAATTTTATTTTATTTTTAAACTTTACATAACTGTATTAGATTTGCCAAATATCAAAATGAATCCGCCACAGGTTTACATGTGTTCCCCATCCTGAACCCTCCTCCCTCCTCCCTCCCCATTCCATCCCTCTGGGTCGTCCCAGTGCACCAGCCCCAAGCATCCAGTATCGTGCATCGAACCTGGACTGGCAACTCATTTCATACATGATATTTTACATGTTTCAATGCCATTCTCCCAATCTTCCCACCCTCTCCCTCTCCCACAGAGTCCATAAGACTGTTCTATACATCAGTGTCTCTTTTGCTGTCTCGTACACAGGGTTATTGTTACCATCTTTCTAAATTCCATATATATGCGTTAGTATACTGTATTGGTGTTTTTCTTTCTGGCTTACTTCACTCTGTATAATAGGCTCTAATGAGGTGGATGAAACTGGAGCCTATTATACAGAGTGAAGTAAGACGTATATACTTTATAATGTGCATAATATGCCTACATAGTCTATACTAAGTACATATATTTGGGTTATATGTTCAATAATTTTTATTGAGATATCAATGCATGCAATACAATGTTTTGGAGACTTCTCATCACCCAACTACAGTTTGGCAGTTTGAAGGTACATGATTGTGTTTAGAGTCTTTAACCACAAGGCTTTACCCACATTTTCAGCCTCATCTCCTTTTTTCCCTCATCCTTGCATTAGCATTGCAACCATGAAAAGTCTTTCAGCAAAGTTTACTCTCACAACCCTATGCTTTTACAATGATGGATAACACTAAGATGCATCAATGTGAATTTCACTAATTTTTTTTATTGAAACTGGTCTATGGCCTAAAAGTCTATTTTATAAGGACTGAAAATTTATGAGAAATAATAGCATATTTGAAATAATGTTTTATTACCCTGTTGTCAAAAACTGTAAACAAATGTGAAATTGCCTAGGAACTAAACATTCAAAGAAAAAGATTTTTAAAGTAATATACATTGAAAACTAATGAACATGAAAAAAAAACAATATCTTCATGCTTTATAAAGCAAAACAACAACAATAACACAAATTTCACAATATATTTAGCATCACAATGAAGTTCACATGTGACATGGATTGTTAGTTGCCTGCAAATTTTACTTTCATCATTTGAGCAATAGATTCCCTTCTTTTTTAGTACAAAGCAGAGCTAGAGAGAACATGTCCCAGCCCTTTTGCAGCTAGTTATGACCAGGATAAAGTTCTACCTAATAATTAAACAATTTATGCAATTTCTGAGTAATATCCTTAGAAGTAACCTGATGGTCCCTACTGAATGTCTCTCTGATTTCATGTGGGCAGTAACGTGAAGGTGGGTGTTTTGTGCAAAGTTAAACTTGGGAGGTAAGTAAAAAATCTAAGCAAGTAAGCCTGAGTCATCTCAAGAATGAATCCTTCTGTCCCCTTAAGCCACATATCAACTTGGACTGGGAAAGAAAGAAATGTTCTATCCTTTCAGTGTGATTTATATCAAGATTCTTAATAACTAAAATATTCTATTTAAAAGAATCTTATGCACAAATGTGGATAAGTTTTTCATTTCTTTACAAACAGTTCATTAGACATTCAATGGTTTATTTATAGCCCAGAAAGATAATAAACCTGTTCTAGCTTGCTCTATAATTTTTTTTCCTTATCTGACTTTGGGAAATGGAAAAGACAAAAAAAAATATATATATATATATATATGTGTGTGGGTGGGTCAGCATTTTATATGTATGCATACAGCTGACCCAAACTGGATTCTGAATATTTCTTCTATACAGTTGTCTTTTCACTATATATTTTTTTAAAAGGCCCAAATGCCTCAACATGTAAACAACACATTATAAATTTCAAGGATTATACAAAAAGATTTTGTTAATCATGTTTTAAGAGGAAATGAAAAATCATTAGCTGCTTTCTAGCAGTGAGATGTTGGGCACATCATATAATCTGTTTTCCATGTTTAAAGTGAGGGAAATTTTATCTAAAAAGCTATGCTTCTGTTGGTTTCTAATACAATCAGTATATAAAAATTATATCTATTGTTTTGACTAGTTATTGCAGTAAAAATTCTTGGATCTTAAAAAAAATGACCCTTTTAAAATGATAGAAATCTTAGAATAATGAAACTTGAATCAACTCTTAGCCTTTAAAATATTATCATATATTATTTGATAATAAATAAAATTAAATATTATAGTTTTCCAATATACAAATACAGATTTAGAGTAAAAGTATTCTACTAAACCAGTAAATTCACTTTTATATGAAAGGTATTTTTTTTAAAGCAGTGAAGTATGATTATCTTGATTTTCTTTAACCTTCCTTATATTCTAAGAGAGATTTTTTAGCAAATCTTTAGATACTACAAAAAAGATGTTGGCATCTCATTAATTTGTCAGTACTAATGAATTACTTGAAGACTGACAGGATACCTTTCACTTTCACTGCAAATTCTTTAATTTCATGTATTAATTGAAAAGGAAGGACTAGCACTCTTCTATTTTCATCCACTACCTGACGTATGCTAATTTGCCCTAAGTTGTAGACAGGTAGCAGACTCTGTGAGCTCATTGCTACCATGTGAACTTGAACAAGCGGGTGTCCAAGCCCCAGCTGGGAACATTATATATGAATCCTGAGTAAGAAAGCGTGGTGTCAAGTAAGACAAAACTCGTTAAAGCAATTTGGGGTGAGAAGAGCAAATGCTAACCTGTAAACAAACATCTGTTTTGCAAATACATAGGCATGTGCTGCTTTATATTGTATTGTGTTCTTCTGCATTTTTTATCAATTCCTTAATCCAGGAGTGTATGCAGTATCATGTGAGGGTGTGCATGTGTGTGTGTGTTCATGCACAAAATATGAGCTAGTTATAGTAGAGTTTCATACAAGACACATGAGATTTCTTCTTTACTATGAGGTACTGATATACCATAAAGATGTATTAGACTGTTCACAGCAACTTTATTCATAAAAATAAAAAACTGGAATCAATACAAATGTTCATGAATGGACACATTGTTGCATAGGCACTCAGTGATGGATCATCAGAAAGAAACACAGTTTGTTTATATATTGTATATTCTTTATTATTCATCTGTTGATTGATATATCTCGGCTATTGCAAATAGTTCTGCTATAAACGTTGACAAGTGTATCTTTTCAAATTAGAGTCTTAGTTCTTTTTCTTTTTCAGATTATATCTGGGAGTGGAATTCTTGGACCATATGGTAGTTCTATTTTTACTTTTTGAGAAATCTCAATGCTGTTTTCCATAGTGGCTGCACAAATTTGCGTTTCCACCAGCAGTGGAGGAGGGTTCCCTTTTCTCCACGTTGTCACCTGCTTTTGTTATTTGTGTTCTTTTTCATGCTAGCCATTACATCAGGTGTGAGGAGATAGTGCACAGTGGTTTTGATTTGCTTTTCTCTGATGATTAGTAGAGTTGAGCATCTTTTCATGTACCTATAGGCCATCTGAATGTCTTCTTTGGAAAAATTCCTAATCAGATCCTCTGACCATTTTTTAATCAGATACTTTTGTGGTTTGTTTGTTTGTTTTTGATGTTCTGTTGTACCAGCTATTTGTGAAGTTGATCATGAAGTAGGCTATTCATGTCTAAGTTGTTGCTGCTCTTGTTCAGTCACTAAGTCTCGTCTGACTCCTCTTTATGACCCCACTGACTGGGGTACACCAGGCTTCCCTGTCCTTCACTATCTTCCGGAGTCTGCTCAAACTCATGTCCACTGAGCTGGTGATTGTATCAAACCATCTCACCCTGTGCCATAGTCTTCTCTTTTTGCCTTCAGTTTTTCTCAGCATCAGGGTCTTTTTGGCAGTGGGTCAGCTCTTTGCATCAGGTGACCAAAGTATTGGCACCTCAACTTCAGCTTCAGTCTTTTCAATGAATATTCAGTGTTGATTTCCTTTAGGATTGACTGATTTGATCTTCTTTCAGTCCAAGAGACTCTCAAGAATCTTTTCAAACATTATAGCTCGAAAGCATCAATTCTTTGGTGCTCAGCCCTCTTTACAGGCCAACTCTCATATCCATGCATGATACTAGAAAAACCATAGCTTTGGATATATAGACCTTTGTTGACAAAGCGATGTCTACTTTTTAATATGCTGTCTAGATTTGTCATAGCTTTCCTTCCAAGGAGCAAGTGTGTTTCAATTTTATGGCTAAAGTCACAATCCACAATGAATTTTGAGCCCAAGAAGATAAAATCTGTCACTGCTTCTACTTGTCCCCCTTTTATTTGCCATGAAGTGACGGACCAGATGCCATGATCTTCCTGTTTTGAATTTTGAGTTTTAAGCAGCATTTTCACTCTCCTCTTTTACCCTCATCAAGAGGCTCTTTAGTTCTTCATGTGTAAGGGCAGGGGATATATAGGAAATTTCATTACCTTCCTCAACTGTGTTTGAAGTGAAGTGAATTGAAGTCTCTCAGTCATGTCCGACTCTTTGCAGCCCCATGGAATGTAGCCTATCAGGCTCCTCCGTCTATGGGATTTTCCAGGCAAGAATACTGGAGTGGGTTGCCATTTCCTTCTCCAGGGATCTTCCCTAACCAGGGATCGAACCCGGGTCTCCCTCATTGTAGGCAGACACTTTTACCATCTGAGCCACCAGGGAAGCCAGCCAACTGTGTTTCTTGTAAATCAAAAACTGCTCTGAAGTGTTAGTCGCTCAGTTGTGTTGCACCCTATGATCCCACGGACTATAGCCCACCAGGCTACTTGGTCCTTGGAATTCCCCCGGCAAGAATACTAAAGTGGGTCGCCATTTCCTTGTCCAGTGTATCTTCCTGACCCAGGGATTGAACCGGGGTCTCCTGCACTGCAGATTCTATGCTATCTGAGCCACCAGGAAAGCTTTAAAATGTAATATATTAAAAAAAAAAAAAAAAACTTACAAATAAAGTGTGAGATCTTCAAGAATAGTGTAATTTTTATTTATAACTTCAATATAAAATGACATTTTACCTTAAATATGTAAGGTAAAATACTCATATTTTGTGGAATAGATTGTCATGAACAAAATAATTATTGACCAATTTTAAATAAAATGAGGTACTTACAGCTCATATCTTATTACACAGACTAGTTTTCAATAAATATTTTTATTTATGATTATGTAATTGAATAAGTAAGCCTTCTATTTTATTCTCACTTTACAGTACCTCAGTCAAAATAACTATTGTATGATTTCTTAGCTCAAAACAGTTATTCTTCAGACATTTTCGTTAGTACTAAAAAATAAGTGTATTCTAAGATCCAGAAAAAGATCTTTCTAAGGGAAATACTGCTGAAATCAGTTTGTTGTTGTTGTTATATAGTTGCTAAGTCATGCAAGACTCTTTTATGACCTCATTTACTGATATCAAGGGAATATTTCATGCAAAAATGGGCACAATAAAGGACAGAAATGGTATGGACCTAACAGAAACAGAAGATATTAAGAAGAGGTGGCAAGAATACACAAAGATCTATGCAAAAAAGATCTCAATGACCCAGATAACCACTATGGTGTAATCACTCACCTAAAGCCAGACATCCTGGAATGTGAAGTCAAGTGGGCCTTAGAAAGCATCACTATGAATAAAGCTAGTGGAGGTGATGGAATTCCAGTTGAGCTATTTCAAATCCTAAAAGATGATTCTATGAAAGTGCCACACTCAGTATGTCAGCAAATTTAGAAAACTCAGCAGTTGCCACAGTACTGGAAAAGGTCGATTTTCATTCCAATGCCAAAGAATGCTCAAACTCCCACACAATTGCACTCATCTCACATGCTAGCAAAGTAATGCACAAAATTCTCCAAGTCAGACTTCACAGTACATGAACCATGAACTTCCAGATGTTCAAGCTGGATTTAGAAAAGGCAGAGGATCCACAGATCAAATTGCCAACAACTGTTGGATCATAAAAAAAGCAAGAGAATTCCAGAAAAACATCTACTTCTGCATTATTGATTATGCCAAGCTTTTGACTGTGTAGATCACAACAAACTGTGGGAGATTCTTAAAGAGATGTGAATACCAGTCCACCTTACCTACCTCCCAAGAAATTTGTATGCAGGTCAAGAGGCAACAGTTAGAACTGGACATGGAACAACAGACTGGTTCCAAATCGGAAAAGGAGTACGTCAAGGCTCTGTATCATCGCCTTGATTATTTGACTTATGGGCTGCCATCTATGGGGTTGCACAGAGATGGACACGACTGAAGCAACTTAGCAGCAGCATGCAGACTACATCATGCAAAATGCCAGGCTGGATGAAGCACAAGCTGGGATCAAGGTTGCCAGGAGAAATATCAATAACCTCAGATATACATGTGATACCACACTTAGGTCAGAAAGTGAAGAGGAACTAAAGAGCCTCTTGATGAAATAGAAAGAGGAGAGAGAAAAGCTGACTTAAAGCTGAACATTCAAAAAACTAAGATCATGGCAAACCGGTTCCATCACTCCATGCCAAATAGATGGGGAAACAGTGGAAACAGTGTTTATTTTTTAGGCTCCAAAATCACTGTAGATGGTGACTGCAGCCATGAAATTAAAAGATTTACTGATAAGAACAGATACTACACTTGATCTTAGCCAAAAGGCTGAAAACACTCTCTGACATACATCACAGCAGGATCCTATATGACCCACCTCCCAGAATATTGGAAATAAAAGCAAAAATAAACAAATGGGACCTAATTAACCTTAAAAGCTTCTGCACATCAAAGGAAATTATTAGCAAGGTGAAAAGACAGCCTTCAGAATGGGGGAAAATAATAACAAATGAAGCAACTGACAAACAACTAATCTCAAAAATATACAAGCAACTCCTACAGCTCAACTCCAGAAAAATAAATGACCCAATCAAAAAATGGGCCAAAGAACTAAATAGACATTTCTCCAAAGAAGACATACAGATGGCTAACAAACACATGAAAAGATGCTCAACATCACTCATTATCAGAGAAATGCAAATCAAAACCACTATGAGGTACCATTTCACACCAGTCAGAATGGCTGCAATCCAAAAGTCTACAAGTAATAAATGCTGGAGAGGGTGTGGAGAAAAGGGAACCCTCTTCCACTGTTGGTGGGAATGCAAACTAGTACAGCCACTATGGAGAACAGTGTGGAGATTCCTTAAAAAACTGGAAATAGAACTGCCTTATGATCCAGCAATCCCACTGCTGGGCATACACACTGAGGAAACCAGAAGGGAAAGAGACACGTGTACCCCAATGTTCATCGCAGCACTGTTTATAATAGCCAGGACATGGAAGCAACCTAGATGTCCATCAGCAGATGCATGGATAAGAAAGCTATGGTACATATACACAATGGAGTATTATGCAGCCATTAAAAAGAATACATTTGAATCAGGTCTAATGAGGTGGATGAAACTGGAGCCTATTATACAGAGTGAAGTAAGCCAGAAAGAAAAACACCAATACAGTATACTAATGCATATATATGGAATTTAGAAAGATGGTAACAATAACCCTGTGTACAAGACAGCAAAAGAGACACTGATGTATAGAACAGTCTTATGGACTCTGTGGGAGAGGGAGAGGGTGGGAAGATTTGGGAGAATGTCATTGAAACATGTAAAATATCATGTATGAAACGAGTTGCCAGTCCAGGTTCGATGCACGATACTGGATGCTTGGGGCTGGTGCACTGGGACAACCCAGAGGGATGGTATGGGGAGGGAGGAGGGAGGAAGGTTCAGGGTGGGGAACACATGTATACCTGTGGCAGATTCATTTTGATATTTGGCAAAACTAATACAATTATGTAAAGTTTAAAAATAAAATAAAATTTTTAAAAAAAAGAAATTAAAAGATTTACTCCTTGGAAGAAAAGTTATGGCTAACCTAGACAACATATTAAAAAGCAGAGACATCACTTTGCCAGCAAAGGTCCATCTAGTTAAAGCTATGGTTTTTCCAGTAGTCATATATGGATGTGAGAGTCGGACTATAAAGAAAGCTGAGCGCTGAAGAATCGATGCTCTTGAACTGTGGTGTTGGAGAAGACTCTTGAGAGTCCCTTGGACGGCAAGGATATCCAACCAGTCCATCCTAAAGGAAATCAGTCCTGAGTGTTCATTGGAAGGACTGATGTTGAAGCTGAAACTCCAATACTCTGGCCACCTGATGCGAAGAACTGACTCATTGGAAAAGACTTTGATGCTGGGAAAGATTGAAGGCAGGAGGAGAAGGGGACAACAAAGGATAAGGTGGTTGGATGGCATCACTGACTCGACGGACATGAGTTTGAGTAAACTCTGGGAGTTGGTGATGGACAGTGAGGCCTGGTGTGCTGCAGTCCATGGGGTCACAAAGAGTTGAACACGACTGAGTGACTGAACTGAACTGAACAAGGCTCCTCTGGCCATTGGATTTTCCAAGCAAAAATACTGGAGTTGGCTGTCATTTCTTTATCCAGGGGATATTTCCAACCCAGGGATTGACCACACAGCTCCTGCATTGGCAGGAAGATTCTTTGCTGCTGAATCAGTGGAGAAGCCCTGAAATTAGTTTAGGTTTATACTCATTACATCCCTAACTTCCCTTATTTTTCATATTTGAAGTGAGAAGCCCAGCGTTTCCCAATTCTTTCCAAACATTTTAATGAAAAAAAAGTTATGAAATTTTTATATGGTATATTCCTTTTCATTTAAGAAACTTGTTTGTACTCACAAGGTATATCATATAGTCTTCTGCAAAGAAGATCATGAGTACTTTTGAGGAAAGATTAAATAGAATAGAAAATACTTTCCCAAGGGATTTATATTCAAAACTAGTCACTAATATCATTATTTTTCTATATTGTTTTTCCATTTCCTCCTTTCCTATGTAAGAAATTTAGTTAAAAGGTATTTGAATTTATATTGTGGTATAATTGTCTTGAAGTAACTACTTTCTACCAATAAGAATGTTGATACAAACAAGACCCAGTGGGTTGCTGTGATATTTTCCTTAATAAAATAACAAAAATAGATGTTCTCACAAATATTCCATAACTGCAATTTCTATGGTTGAAATACAATTTGTTAGAGAAAAAGATTTTCAAATTGTGTTTGACTAGACCAATACTTGTGAAAACAGAGGGCCTGCTCCTAAAGAAATTGCTAAAAGGAGAAACATTTCATTTTGTTTTCTAGCTTTTTCTCATAGCCACCATATTCTTTCTGCCTATAATTTTGTTTTCTTATAACACTTTTATTAAATACCATAGGCTGCATATACATTTAATCATCAGCCTTGGGAAATATAAATTATAATTCTTATTTTACTTAAAGAATTGGCTTTATGAGGAAGGGATCAAGTTGATAGAGTTTATAGAGTAGAAAACCCCTGAGCTCATCCTCCCTATGGGCATACCAAAGTTAAAACTAATACAGTTATGTAAAGTTTAAAAATAAAATAAAATTAAAAAAAAAAAAAAAGCTACTTACAGAGCAACTGCCTATGAGAATGACCTGAAGATAAGCAGAAAAGATTTTCCACGATTAAAAATATATAAAAGGAACCATAATGAAGTGGGTAAGAGTGACAAAGATGGCCTGCCTGTCAAGAGGCCTGCCTCAGATTGACTTAAAAGTGGGAAGGATGCCACGACCACAGAGGTCCTCCCCCAGGAGCAAGGAGAGAGAGCTCCACACCAGCCTGAATATCTTGCAACAGGAAGAAGAGCCCCCAGAAAGTGAGACTTTGAAAGCCATTGGGGCTTACATTTGGAAGAAATAGAGATCTATAGGAAATAGAGACTTTGCGCTTAAATATTGCATGCAAAGTTTCACATGCTCTGAGTCTTGGCACAAAGGAAGTCCTTTGAAAGACATCTGTGTCAGACCCACTTATTGATCTTGGAGCCTCTCCCACAAAGGCCAGAGGCAGCTGGATTTCTCCTTGGCAACTAAGATGCTAGAGGAAAACATTTTGGAAATCTCATTCTTTCATGCTGACATGGCACTGGCAAGAGCCATTTTGGAATCCTCCTTCTTACCTTATTAGTGCCTGGGGCCAGCCCCACCCACCAAAGGGCCCACAACAACTGCAAGAAGCAGCTTGCACAGCCAGCTGGGCCAGGGTCAGCCCTGTCTACCCTCACGCCCACAGCAGCTGACCCCATCAAAACACAAAGACACAGCCCGCACAGGGTTCACTCTTGGAGCGCTTAACTCTGGTGGCAAGAGGGGAGTATGCTGCTGGGATCCAAAGGACATTTCTTACATAAAGTCACTGCTCCAAGATCAGGAGATGTAACTAACCTAATAGTTATTAAAAAAAAAAAAAAAAAAAAAACAAAACACAGAGATCAGGCAAAATGAGGAGACAGAAGAATATGTTTCAAATGAAGGAAAAGACAAAATATAAGAAAAATGACTAAGTTAAATAGAGATAAGCAATTTATCCAATGAAGTCAAGATACTGATGATAAAGATGCTTACCAATCTTGCGAGAATAATAGACAAACTCAGTGAGAACCTCTGCAAAGAGTTAGAAAATATAAAAAAGAACAAATCAGAGCTGAAGAATACAATAACTGAAATAAAAACACAAAATCAAGAGTAGATTAGATGATATATAAAGTGGATCAGCAAAACTGAAGACAGAGCAGTGGAAATCATTTAAGCTAAACAGAGGGAAAAATAATTTAAATAAGGACAGCTTAAGAAATTTCTAGGACAACAGTGCATTAACATTCACATTATAGAAGTTCAAAGAAAGAGATTGGCCCATTTTTTGATTGGGTCCGTTTATTTTTCTGGTATTGAGCTGCATGAGCTGCTTGTATATTTTTGAGATTAATTCTTTGTCAGTTGCTTCATTTGCTATTATTTCCTCCCATTCTGAAGGCTGTCTTTTCACCTTGCTTGTAGTTTCCTTCATTGTGCAGAAGCTTTTAAGTTTAATTAGGTCCCATTTGTTTATTTTTGCTTTTATATCCATTATTCTAGGAGGTGGGTCATAGAGGATCCTGCTGTGATTTATGTCAGAGAGTGTTTTGCCTATGTTCTCCTCTAGGAGTTTTATAGTTTCTGGTCTTACATTTAGATCTTTAATCCATAAGAGACTACTCTCAGCAACTATGTGACAACAAAATGGACAACTTGGAAGAAATGGATGAATTCTTCAAAAAGTATAACCTTCCAAAACTGAACCAGGAAGAAATAGAAAATCTTAGCAGACCCATCATAAACATGGAAATCAAAACTGTAATCAAAAATCTTCCAATAAACAAAAGCCCAGGACCAGATGACTTCCAGGTGAATTCTACCAAAAATTTAGAGAAGAGCTAACACCTATCCTGGAGAAGAAAATGGCAACCCACTCCAATACTCTTGCCTGGAGAATCCCATGGATGCAGGAGCCTGGTAGGCTGCAGTCCATGGGGTTGCTAAGGGTCAGACACAACTGACTGACTTCACTTTCACTTTCACTTTCACTTTCATGCATTGGGGAGGGAAATGGCAACCCACTCCAGTGTTCTTGCCTGGAGAATCCCAAGGATGGGGGAGCCTGGTGGGCTGCCGTCTGTGGGGTCGCACAGAATCGGACATGACTGGAGCGACTTGGCGGCGGCAGCAGCAGCAGCAGCAACACCTACCCTAATCCTTCTAGAAAATTGCAGATGAAGGTAAACTTCCAAACTGATTCTATGAGGCCACCATCACCCTAATACCAAAACCAGACAAAGATGCCACAAAAAGAGAAAACTACAGGTCAGTATAACTGATGAACATAGATGCAAAAATCCTCAACAAAATTCTAGCAAACAGAATCCAACAACATATTAAAAAGACTATACATCATCACCAAGTGGGCTTTATCCCAGGGATGCAAGGATTCTTCAATATTTGCAAATCAAAGTGATACACCACATTAACAAATTGAAAGATAAAAACCATATGATTATCTCAATAGATGCAGAGAAAGACTTTGACAAAATTCAACATCTATTTATGATAAAACCCTCCTGAAACCAGGCATAGAAGGAACATACCTCAACATAATAAAAGCTATATATGACAAACCCACAGCAAACATTATCCTCAATGGTGAAAAATTGAAAGCATTTCCCCTAAAGTCAGGAACAAGACAAGGGTGCCCACTCTCACCACTACTATTCAACATAGTTTTGGAAGTTTTAGCCACAGCAATCAGAGAAGGAAAAGAAATAAAAGGAATCCAGATTGGAAAAGAAGTAAAATTCTCACTATTTGCAGATGACATGATCCTCTACCTAAAAAACCCTAAAGACACCACCAGAAAATTACTAGAGCTAATCAATGAATATAGTAAAGTTGCAGGATATAAAATTAACACACAGAAGTCCCTTTCATTCCTATACACTAACAATGAGAAAACAGAAAGAGAAATTAAGGAAACAATTCCATTCTACATTGCTTTTTCATTCATTTTTGTTTGTTTTTGTTTTGTTTGCTTGTTTTTGTTTAACTTTACCCTACTTGCTTTCCAAGCATTGTAGAACTGTGGTTTGGTGTTTGTTATTAATTTTAGAGATTTCTCAGGTATTATATTTTCAAATATTTAATTTATTTTGTTTTCTTACATTTTTTGCTCTGGATTTAAATTTATATGTATTACACTCTTTGAAATTATCTCATAGCTCTTCATATGTGTGTTGTTTTCATTCTTTTTCTTTTGAATTTCAATTTCTGAAGTTTCTTTTGACCTATCTTCCACAACACTGATTCTCCTTCTGCCATGTCAAGTCTACTGGTAGATTTATAGAAGATATTCTATACTTATATCATACTGGATTTTTTCCCACATCACTTTATTTATTCTTTCTGAGATTTTCCATCTCTCTTCTCATGTTTGTTCTTGCATGTTATCTACTTTTTTCTGATTAAAGTCCTTAACAAATAAACCATAGTTATTTTAAATTATTTGCTTGATGATTTCAACATATGTGTCACATCTTTGTTTGGCTGCAATGCTTGTTTTACCTTTTCAGGATGCGTCTTCCTTGCCTACAGGACTTTTTGTAACTTTTGTTGTTGTTGTTGAAAGGCAACAGAGGTGGCTAATGTCATTAAAGGAAATGGGTCTTTAGTGAGAGATTCTACATTAGGGCTTCCCTGGTGGCTCAGATGCTGAAAAATCTGCCTGTAATGCAGGAAACCCAGGGTTCAGTCCGTGGGTTGGGAAGATACCCTGGAAAAGGGAATGGCAACCCACTCCAGTATTCTTGCCTGGAGAATCCCATGGACAAAAGAGCTTGGTGGGATACAGTCCATGGGATTGCAAAGAGTCATACACGACTGAATGACTACTGCTAACGCTACATTGGTTTAGCTAGGAATCAAGTGCTTCTTAAAGTTTTCTGTAGCTACAGGTGCCAGATGCTTCAAATTACTCTGGTGCCTTTGTTTTTGTCTCACCTTCACTTTGGGCTTTTCTAAGAACTCACCCTTGTGTCTCCTTCAGCAATATTCTTTGGTATTACATTGGAGTCATTCTAGAAATGTATGGATAAAGATATTTCTAAAATCTAATGAAATCTCATTTTTTAATAGCATTTGTCAGAGGATTGTGACTTTCCCAACATTCTTCCCCAACATTATTACTTTTTTCCCCTTCTCTCCTATACCTCAACCTTTCATGGACATGATTCTTCTCAATCCATTTCAGTGATATTCTGAATCCTATTGATTATTTCCCAGCTTAGTTGACACAGAAAGACTACAGAAGGCTGAAGTGAAAGGAATGCCCTTCCCCTGACTGGGATAATGCTGTAGCAAGCTTTTCCCCTAGAGAGTAAGACTGTGTTATGGAGCTGGCTCAGGGAATTATTTCCACTGATTACTCTTCCCCTCCCCTGGCATGTGTGTGTTAGTCCCTCAGTCCTGTATGACTCTTTGCAATCCCATTGACTGTAGCCTGCCAGGCTCCTCTGTCCATGGATTTCACCAAGCAAGAATACTGGAAGGGGTAACCATTCCCATCTCCAGGGGATCTTCCTGACCCAGAGATTGAACACAGGTCTCATGTAGTGCAGGCAGATTCTTTACTAAGTCAACAGGGAAGCCTTCCCAACTGGTGCTATTGGTAAAGAACCCACTTGCCAATGCAGGAGACATAAGGAATGTGGGTTCAATTCCAGGATTTGGAAGATCCCTGGAGGAGGGAATGGTACCCACTTCAGTGTTCTTGCCTAGAAAATCCCATGGACAGAGGAGCAAAGATTCAGATGTGACTTAGCATACATGCACACATGCATACCCTGACATAGTTACAGGGCATCTTTCTTATATGTTTATTATGAGAAGCTGGTGTGATTTCCTGGAGGTAGATTGCCGGGAGAAATATCAATAACCTCAGATATGCAGATGATACCACCCTTATGGCAGAAAGTGAAGAGGAACTAAAAAGCCTCTTGATGAAAGTAAAAGAGGAGAGTGAAAAGTTTGGCTTAAAGCTCAACATTTAGAAAACTAAGATCATGGCATCTGGTCCCATCACTTCATGGAAAATAGATGGGGAAAGAGTGGAAACAGTGTCAGACTTTATTTTTGGGGGGCTCCAAAATCACTGCAGATGGTGACTGCAGCCATGAAATTAAAAGACGCTTACTCCTTGGAAGGAAAGTTATGACCAATAACATATTCAAAAGCAGAGACATTACTTTGCCAACAAAGATCCGTCTAGTCAGAGCTATGGTTTTTGCAGTGGTCATGTATGGATGTGAGTGTTGTACTGTGAAGAAAGCTGAGCATCGAAGAATTGATGCTTTTGAACTGTGGTGTTGGAGAAGACTCTTGAGAGTCCCTTGGACTGCAAGGAGATCCAACCAGTCCATTCTGAAGGAGATCAGCCCTGGGATTTCTTTGGAGGGAATGATGCTGAAGCTGAAACTCCAGTACTTTGGCCACCTCATGAGAAGAGTTGACTCATTGAAAAAGACTCTGATGCTGGGAGGGATTGGGGGCAGGAGGAGAAGGGGACGACAGAGGATGAGGTGGCTGGATGGCATCACCGACTCGATGGACGTGAGTTTGAGTGAACTCCGGGAGATGGTGATGGACAGGGAGGCCTGGCATGCTGTGATTCATGGGGTCGCAAGAGTCGGACATGACTGAGCGACTGAACTGAACTGAAACACACACAAAAGCTTAAACTTGGCTTTGCCTCTAAGAGTTCTTTACTTTCAAGTTGAAATCCACACTCAGACTAAAGTGATTTGTCAAAACAGCTTCTGCTCCAAGTAACCAAATCTTTGCTGTGTCTCTTTGAATGAGCACATCTCTACAGATTTTGGTGTGGTGGTTGGCTCTCTGATTTGTTCAAGTAGAATCCTTGATTTTTAGGTTTTTTTGTCTTTTTCTTGTTGTAAGGACAGAAGTGATGACTGCCAAGCTCTTTACACATCAGCTCTGATACTGGAAGTTCTCTTTAAAGAGTTTTAATTGTTCCCATTTTTGGGGTCAGAATGTGGCTGTAGATCAAACTGAACTCATTCAGTGATGACCAAATACTCTGCACTGAAAATGCTTTGATGTACAAAGAGTTAAATATCTTCTTTTTGAAAGAAAAGCATTTTGCAAAACTATTTTCCTAATTTAACTGTTGTCTATCGATAAGTGAATACTGATTCTCTAATTGTAGTTGTAAGTGAAATGAACATATGTTGCATATCTTCAATGAGTAGGTCTAATTGTTGAAAAACATTTAGACTTATGTAGTTTATTTTTGTTTCCAGATCCACAGCCCAAATCCTGCCCACAGAAGATTGATACAGATGATTGTGTTGTGACTTTTGCCAGATTGCTAAAGGTACTACAGACTCAGGTATTTTCCTTTTCTGCTCCAGACAAATCTTATAAAATCTTAGATTAATAAAATGCTACTTAGAAGCTAGAGTAAGGAAGGCAGATTTCATAACTATAAAAGCACTATTTTTTAATGCTAATGATGATATGTACTTCTCTCCTACAGACATATTTAGTGATAAATATAAATGCTTTTCTATTTTGGGTTTCTTGGGGCAAAAAATCCATAATGTTATCCATTTTATTTTGTTTAGTCATGAATCAGAATTCAATTTAGCCTAAGGTTCAAGAAATTTTCTTGGAGGTGAATAGCTGAGCAAAATTGGGAATTAGCTAAATAAGAAAGAATAACAGACTTCTGTGTAGAAAGCATGGTTTGTAAACAGAGAAGAAAAAAATTAGTATAGTAAGGAAGCTAGAAGGGCTTGATGTTTCCTAAGAACAACAGGAGAGCTTTTGCTAAAGCATGCAAGAGATAAGCAAGAAAGGATTATAGTTGGAGATTTGTCATGAACGTTCTAAAAAGCAATGTTAAGGAATCTGGATTCAATTCTATTGGCAACGAGGAGCTTGTGCCAAAGTGACATAACAGATGATGAAGGTTGAAAGGGTCATAGTGGAAGCAGGAAAAAAGAGAAAGAACAAGAGAGTCAAGAAAATACTGAGACAAAATTAGAATGATTTTCTGTTTCAATGTGAAAGTTGAGGGAAAGGTAGAAATCAAGATTCCTGCTTGGATTTCTAGGTGTGGTGATTGAATGGATGGTACTAATATTTCCAGAGAGAGGGAAAAAAGTTGAGAAGAAAGCCACAGTTGAAATGGGGTGAAAATGAGAAAGAAGGAATAGGCTCAAGTTGATATTCTATAATATGAATTGGGAATGTGTTACTTGTAGCATATTTACAGTCAATAACATAGCATTTATAGATAAACTTATGTGAGTGATTCTTGAGAGGAAAGATCTAAGGTAGGCACTCCAGAAAATATCAGAATTTAATTAATAGATAAAGAGGAAACAAGGTAAATGAAGGAATGAAAGTGAAAGTGTTAGTAGCTCAGTCCCGTCTGACTCTTTGTAACTCCATGGACTGTAGCCCGCCAGGCTCCTCTGTCCACAGAATTTTCCAGGCAACAATACTGGAGTGGGTTGCTATTCCCTTCTCCAGGGGATCCGTTCTGCAGGGATTGCAAGCATATTCTTTACTGTCTGAGCCACCAGGAAATACTAGTGTTTAAATGGAAGATGAAGCAGGTAAATGACATCACAGAATCCAACAGGCAAATTATTTTAAGGAGAAATATATGGTCAATGATACTAAAAATATAAAAAATCAGTGAATCAGTAACAAAGTACAGAATGTCTGTTGTTCTTAGACAAACAGAATTTGTCGGTTGAATTGTTTTTTCAGAGTAATTTTAGTAGACACATATAGATGTTAGTGCAACAAGAAATGAATGGAAAATCATGAAAATATCATACCAATAGACTGAAGAAATTTAGGTGCAAAATTAAAAGAGCTAGGGAAAGATATCTGAACCTGAAGAGGGAAGCATGAGTGAGAATGTGTGTGTTGTCATGAGAAAGACTTGGGCACGTTTGCAGTCTAGGGGGTAAAGAGTTACTATCCTAAGTAAGAATGCAGATGCAGAAAGGATAGCAGAATCTTAGGTGTAAAAATGGCTAGAAGGGCACTTTCATTCCTGTGATTTCGGATAATTGGTTAGTTCTGTGTGCAGATACAGAGAAGGCAATGGCACCCCACTCCAGTACTCTTGCCTGGAAAATCCCATGGATGGAGGAGCCTGGTTGGCTGCAGTCCATGGGGTTGCTAACAGTCGGACATGACTGAGCGACTTCACTTTCACTTTTCACTTTCATGCATTGGAGAGGGAAATGGCAACCCACTCCAGTGTTCTTGCCCAGAGAGTCCCAGGGACGGGGGAGCCTGGTGGGCTGCCATCTATGGGGTCGCACAGAGTCGGACACAACTAAAGTGACTTAGCAGCAGTGTGCAGATAACTGTGAGAGAACTGCAGAAATCATCAGTTCAGTTCAGTCGTTCAGTTGTGTCCCTTTTCGACCCCATGGACTGTAGTGCCAGGCTTCCCTGTCCATCACCAACTCGTGGAGCTTACTCAAACTCATGTCCACTGAGTCAGTGAGGACATCCAACCATCTCATACTCTGTCATAGCCTTCTCCTCCTGCCTTCAATCATTCCCCGCATCAGAGTCTTTGCAAATAAGTCAGTCCTTTGCATCAGGTGGCCAAAGGATTGGAGTTTCAGCTTGAGCATCAGTCCTTCCAATCAATATTCAGGACTGATTTACTTTAGGATGAACTGGTTGGATCTCCTTGCTGTCCAAGGGACTCTCAAGAGTCTTCTCTAACACCACAGTTCAAAAGCATCAATTCTTTGGTGCTCAGCTTTCTTTATAGTCCAACTCTCACATCCATACATGACTATTGGAAAAACCATAGCTTTGACTAGAAGGACCTTTGTTGGCAAAGTAATGTCTCTGCTTTTTAATATGTTATCTAGGTTGGTCATAGCTTTTCTTCCAAGGAGCAAGAATCTTTTAATTTCATGGCTGCAGTCACCATCTGCAGTGATTTTGGAGCCCAAAAAATAAATTCTGCCACTGTTTCCATGTTTTGCCATCTATTTGCCATGAGGTGATGAGACCAAAACCGTACTGCATGATTTTATTATTCTTCTTGTTCTAAGTGACACTGCCACATTAGACATTTAGTTTGGCCAGTTTCTTAAAGTGCATGCATTGAAGTAAATGTTTATCTACAATCATCATGAAGACTCCAGGTTTGCCAGTGGTCTAATATTCTGAAAACAAGCACATATATACAAAAAATAATAATAATAACATCCCCAAATATAAACAAACCTGTTCCCTCTTGTGCAGCATACTAAAAATAAAGCCTGTATCATTGGGAGTTTTATAAACCATTTGGGAATTGCATTGTCTTAGGTAACACTATGACCACATGCTCATTTTTTAATGAGAAAATACAGTAAGTTCTAAGATAGAAAATAAATAGAAAAGACAGAAAATAAGTCAGGTTGGCACATTTGCCTCCCTGTTTCTTATCTGCTCCATCTTCCTTTCTGCATCTTCACTGAGCTTGGGAAAAAGGCAGCAGCTGCTCTGGAAGTGCTGTACCAGCTCGTGCACAGGCACTTCTTACCCATTGTGAGTGAAATTGACTAGAATCACACATCCTTCATCAATTTCCCACTCAGTACAAATCAGTTCTTCCACTCAAGGGGACTGCAGTACATTTGCTCTGCAGCTGGCAGTCCCATGGAGCTAAGTTGGAGGAAAGAAAGACGGCCTGCTGCTAGTGAGTAAATGCACTCTGGGTGGGTGTGCTCACCTGATTCTGTGATTGGAATCAGCCTCTTCTGCACAGAGAGCGGAGGAGGCTCAAGTTGAGCTGAAGGAAATGAAGAGTTTCTGGTTTTAATGCTCAAGTTCCGCTCTAACTCATAACTAATGAACTAGCATCCTGCACAGCGGTACCATGTTCCACAGGCAGCAATTATATAAGAATAGCATTCCAAACTTGGTCGTCCTGTGACTGGCTGGCATACAGGCTGCTAGTGTGGGAAGAAGCTTTCACACAGATGTTAGCTAGCAAATAGACGGATGGAAGTGGTGGTGGCTTACTGGGTTCACAACCAGAGAGGACAAAGATTTAAATTTAAAATCCTTAAACTAAGGCGCAAGATGATTCATGCTGAAAATATGTTTCTTTGTGCGACCTATGAAATTTCTAAATGGGTGTATTTCAACTGAAAGCACAAAATGAATTACTTTAGTAACCAGCCTCATGTAATCTCCCAATAATTTGAATTGGAATTTCTTAGGAAACTTATTATAAAGCAGATTCCTAGACCATACCATGCGAGTCTAATCAGTAATTATGGATGAGGCACAAGAATTAGTCATTTATAACAACTTCCCAGGTAATTAACGTGTACAATAAAGCTTAAGAACTACCAGCATGTACTGACCTTGATAAATGACACAAAAACATAATTATGAAAAAAAGAATCCAAAGGCACTTTAAATTTAAATGGTATCATTTTTAAACTAGTAGCAGCTAAATAATCCCAGTGTGAGCAAAAAGAAAATGAAAGCTATATGGATAGAGTAAGTAGTTATCATTTGGATAGCAGAATTCATGTTTCTTTTCATACAGATGGGACAACTGAGTTAAGCATTTGAAGACGTTTAGTAATTGCTATTAGAGCTAGAGAGCAAACAACTCTACTGTAAAAGAAGGCTCAGAGGACTTGCTGAAATCATGATAATCTAACCTATTACAGAATTTTAGTTGTATTTAACTTCAGCTGCTGCTGCTAAGTCGCTTCAGTCATGTCCGACTCTATGCGACCCCAGAGATGACAGCCCACCAGGCTCCCCCGTCCCTGGGATTCTCCAGGCAAGAACACTGGAGTGGGGTGCCATTGCCTTCTCCATTAACTTCAGCAAACAAATGCAAATATATGGCACAATAAATAGGTGCTTCTGTTCTTTCTTGAGTCAGTGGTTCAGTTCAGTTCAGTTGCTCAGTTGTGTCCGTCTCTTTGCGACCCCATGGACTGGAGCATGCCAGCTTCCCTGTCCATCACCAACTCCTGAAGTTTACTCAAACTCATGTCCATTAAGTCGGTGATGCCATCCAAACATCTCATCCTCTGTCGTCTCCTTCTCCTTCCGCCTTCGATCATTCCCAGCATCAGAGTCTTTTCAAATGAGTCAGTTCTTGGCATCAGGTGGCCAAAGTATTTTCTTCCAAGGAGCAAGCTGCAGTCTCCATCTGCAGTGATTTTGGAGCCCCCCAAAATAAAATCTGTCACTGTTTCCGTTGTTTTCCCATCTATTTGCTATGAAGTGATGGGACCGGAATACACGATCTTAGTTTTCTGAATGTTGAGTTTTAAGCCAACTTTTTCACTCTCCTCTTTCACTTTCATCAAGAGGCTCTTTAGTAAGTGGCATTGCTCATTAATTACAGCAATCCCATTTCTGTCCCCACTCCCAAATCAGGTTCTGATGGTGCCTGAGAATCTATGTCAACAAGGCTCTCCATTTTTCTAATCTCCAAATTACAGGTAACCACACTGAATAAATAATCTCATGAAAAACAATTTTCTTTTAGTTTAGGAACATTTATTAGATAAAAGACACTAGTTAATCTTCAAAGGCTGAATTCTACACAATGTTCAGACATACACTAATTAATAGGCCTTAATTGACTTAGTTTGAAAAAGTCCAATATAGATTAATATCTTACTTTATCTAACGGTAAAAATTACTTTTGTTTTTATTATGGTCTTGGAAATAGAAATTCATGGTTTTCATAAGCAATTTACTTATATAAAAATATGTAATCAGGGAAATAATGATGTTATCCAAAATATCTTTATTCCTTTAATTAGTTCTTAGAAAATTAGTTCACTGAAAAAAAATTATTCAGCAAAACCAAGCATAAATTTATAGTCTAATCAATTTAAAAAACAGTCTTTGAAATTTAATTAACCTAGCTAGAACAAAAAATAGTATGCATGATTAGAATCTACCTTTAAAATGTTCAGATGTCTGTTGCCTCATTAAATCAAACATTCTTGGTGAGTGTACTCCCGCCTCTTGTTATGTACACTGCCAAAGGAAGAGTTTACACCCTGAAATAAGTGTTTTTTCTGAACTTTCTGTATCCATGAAGAGGAAGTGTAGCCAATCAATTAGTAATACCCCTTTGTTTTTTGAGGGGCATTTTATTGATATCTGGCTTTACAAATATCAGCATGTCATATACTGAACAGTTTCACTGTGGAAAAGAAAGGATAGGGGTGATTTTTAGAAACTGCTTTTGTGTTTTGTGTAACCACTGGTATTAGGGAGGGCTTGCCAGGAGGTACAGTGGAAACTGCCTGCCAATGCAGGAGACACAGGAGGCTTGGGTTCAATCCCTGGGTCAGAAAGATCCCCTGGAGGAGGAAACGGCCACCTACTCCAGTGTTCTTGCCTGGAGAATCCCATGGACAGAGAAGCCTGAAGCTACAGTTCATAAGGTGGAAGAGTAGAACGAGACTGACCACACATGCAATATGCAAAGGCATTAGGAACAGGATACATGGACTCAAGTGAAAAGAAGTGACAAAGAGATTATCTTAAATCTTTTTTAACCCTTAATCCAAAAACAATTGTACTTCATGATTCTATTCTATATCCCAGGCTCTGTAATTATCTCTGGTAACATTTTCACTAACGCAATTATACCCAGGTCAACTTGGTAACTTTTTGCCCCACCCCTTATCTTGCATTCACAATCTTTCAGCATTTACTAAATCACATTGTGATTACTCATTTTCTACTAGTCTTTTAGTTTCTTGAGACTATGGACAAAATTTGTCTGTTTCTTATCCTCAGAATTGAGGTTGCATTTTGTATAAATCAGGCAGTCAATAAATTTTCATTGAAGGAATAATAAAAGTTATTTGAAAAATGTCTTAATGATATATTTGGAAAAATATAGATCATCTCCCATAAATCTTTCTTTCTTCTTAAGCTTTAGAAAGCAGAACACTCTTCAGGGATTAGGAGTAGAGAGTTGTTAACTCATACTGCTTATTGCTTCAATCATGAGACAAGTAATCTTTTGAAACTATGCTCAAAGTGAATTGTGTTGAATTTATTTAAATCTGGATCAGCTCATTTAACATTGGATTTTCAAAGCTTGCTGTTCACTGTCAAACTGGAAGGAATTAAGGATGAATATTTTTAATTAAAAACAAATACCAACTAAGATAATGTAGTTTATTTACTTCATTGATGTATCTTGAGGGTTTTTTATTTACTTTCATCAATAAGAGACAAGAATTAAAATAAAATCATACACTTATAGAAATCTTGGATGTGTGCATGCGTGCAAAGTCACTTCAGTCATGTCCAACTCTGTGTGACCCTATGGACTGTAGGCCCACCAGGCTCCTCTCTTCATGGACCTCTCCAGGCAAGGATACTGGAGTAGTTTGCCATGCCCTCCTTATGACCCAGGGATCAATCAGCTGTCTCTCATGTCTCCTGCCTTGGCAGGCGGGTTCTTTACAACTAGCACCTCCTGGGAAGCCCGAAATCTTGGATACATAATATATATTTTACTATATGCAATGTAGTCCAGTTCATTAGTGTTATCTGTGCCTCGGAACAAAGTACTCATGAGCTGAAAGATTATCTTGGGTTCTTTTAACTGAGTGCATATGTACTGTGTGCTCACTCTTATCCAATTTTTTGCAGCCCATGAACTGCAGCCCTCCCAGGTCCTCTGTCCATGAGATTTTCCGGGCAAAAATTTTGGTGTGAGTTGCCATGCCCTCCTCCAGGGGATCCTCCTGACCCAAGGACTGAACCTGAGTCTTTTGTGTCTCCTGCATTGGCAGGTGAATTCTTTATCACTGTGCTACATGGGAAGGCATACAAAATAGAAATGATAAAAATACATTTAAATTGATGGCAACTGACTTGAGCTTTGCAGTTTATTCCATGTTAGTTTACAAAATGCATTTCTTTTCCATTTAGTGCTATGTTTACCTCCCATTAATACTGATAGCCAACAATCACCACACTTAAAAATAACTTAAGTCAAATTTTCTAATCTGTATTTTTTCTTTTTAGCCCCAACTCATCTCTGTGTCACTTAAAATTTTTATAATGCTTTTGTCTTTCTAAGGTGTATAGCCATTCATCAGACTGGTATTTTCATTTTTCCAATCTTACCTGCTATACATTAAATTCATAGGAAAGAATAGAAAAACTATAGTGATAAAAGAAATCAGCCATTCATTTCCCAAGATAATCTAGAGCAGAAGAAGAGGAATGTGGTGTGTCTTCGGGGAGACTATTCTATTTTAGAAAATTCACTCGCAATACAACACTACTTTCAGATACTCTAAGATCTTCCTTTTTCATAGATTATGATCAAAGGCTGAAAACAGGAATAATTAAGTGTATATACATGTATTCTACTGAAAGAATAATTCATAAAGAGACAGTTTACCTTCAAAGAGAAACATGTATCAAGGTCTAAGATGACCACTTCATCATGAGAGGGTGAAAATACATCATATGGCAAACGTTGAGATGAGAGATACAAGTCTCTATCTTATCATTATTTGGGGATATACATTTATTTGGGCAGAGACTTTGAAAACAGAAACACAAAAACTTTTGCTGTATCTCTGTAATAGGCATAAAATGGCAAGTAAAGGCTAGGTGGTTATGGATTGGAAATGGAAAGAGATCCTATTTTTTAAAAAAATCAAGGAGAAATGTTTCTCAATTACACTGTATTTTGAAGCAGTGGCTGTAATATACAAAATAAATTCTAATTGAATTAGAATTCTAATTGAACATCTCTTTATACATGTAGAAACAGTCATAGGAGGCCTTAAAGTTATCTACTGAGTACTGGAGTGGGTCGCCATTGCCTTCTCTGATTATTAGATAACATGGGATAGCAGTGAATATAATATATAATAGCTTAACAAATACTGCTTCAGTAATCCCTGGGGCTTGAAAATACCAAAATTTATTCCCTCTTTTTTTTTTTTATTTTCTCTCCAATTTTCAAAGAAATCTATATTCCTTGAGGAATTCTAAAATTTGAAGCTATCAAAGGCAAAGGAGTATCAAAGATATGAGGTGAATAATTGAATTTTTTATGGGTGCCAAGAGATTTGTGTACTGTGATATGACTAACATAACATATTAGAACATTGTTAGATCAAAATATATGAGTTATATTTTCTGATATTCATTAAAATTACATAAAATTTAATTAGAAGTGTGCATATATATTTATTAGAAGTGCATATATGCATAATATACATAATAAAATCTACACAGTGGTAATGTGTGTATACATTATATGCATTTACATATAACACATATTAAAATAATGACTATATGTTTATACATTAAAAGAACATAACTCTTAGATCTGATAGACAATTGAAATCACTGCCCCCAATATTGGAGAGAAAGGTGAATACAGGGAATCACAATGTGCTGGAGCACAAACTCATGAGCAGAAACCTTGGAGGGAACTAGGGCTGGTGTAGGAAAACCTACACTGTACCTGACAAGCGACAGGAGGTTCTGTGTGAATCCCTTCATGATTCCAGCAAGGGGAGGGAAAAGTAACTATTTTGAAATATTTCACTAGAGACGGTGTTAGTCACTCAGTCATGTCCGACTCTGCGGCCCTATGGACTATATAGCCCACCAGGCTCCTCTGTCCATGGAATTCTATAGGTAAGACTACTGGAGTGGATTGTTATTTCCTTCTCCAGGGGATCTTCCCAACCCAGGGATTGAACCCAGTGTCTCCTGCATTGCAGGCAGATACTTTGCTGTCTGAGCCACCAGAGATTAGCCCAGTGGTTTTATTTGTTTTAAATAGTCTAACTGACCTAGAGGCAGGGAAATAGCCAGTTCCAGCTAATTCTGGCATTCATGCAGAGAAGGTAAATACCCAGCTCCAGACTCTTCCAGCCATCCCATCCCACCCAAGTTTGGCCAGGTGAGGAGAGTTCTATGAAGTTCCACCACATCTTACCACTGTCACTAAAGTCCAATTTATGATAGTTTCTTTTATCAGTACTCAATGTCTAGCTATCTAGAACAAAGTTTCAAGACATAGCAAAAGGCAAAAGCACAATTTGAAAATCACAGCAAGCCTCAGAACCAGATATAGCAAGGATTTTGGAATCACCAGGCTGGGAGTTTAAAACAGCTATGATTCACTGCTGAAGGCTATAAAGAGTAAAAGAAATACTGTGTAAGAACAGATGGGCAATGCAAGGAGAGATAGAATTTAAAAAAAAAAAAATTAAAAAGAAATGCTGAGGATTAAAAAAAAAAAAAAAAACCTATTACATAAATGAAGAATGCTTTTAAATGGGCTCAATAGTAGATTGGACCTGGCTAAGAAAAAAATCTCTGAGCTTGAAGATGTGTTATTTCAAATGTTCAAAACAAAAAAGCAAAAACAAAAAGAAAAAAGAAAATGGTAGAGAATATCCAAGAATACGAGGACAGTTACAAAAGGTGTAGCATATATATAATGGGAATATCGAAGGGAAAGAAAGATACAAATATAAGAAATAATTGAGGCAACAATGATTAAACATTTCCCCAAATTGAAATCACAGTTCCAGAAAGCTCAGAAAACAACTACCAGAATTAATACCAAAATAGCTATTTTATATGGAAATTAGGCACATTGTATTTAACTTACAGAAAAAGACAAAAAATGTTTGAAAGAAGCTAAAGAAAGAAAACATGGTACACTCTTACCTGCAGAAAAGCAAAGAAGATAATTACATCTGACCTTTCCTCAGAAACCATGCAAGCATGAAGAAAGTGGAGTGAAATATTTGAGTGTTGAGACAAAAAGACCACCAACTTAAAATTTTGTACCCTTCAGAAGTGAAGGAGGGACTTCGCTAGTGGTGCAGAGGGAGCCCCTCTCCTTCATGCTTCCTGAAGCTCCTGAATCTTTTTTACCATAGTTGTCTTTAACTGCAAAAACAAAAAAATTTGCTCTTCAACTTACCTTACCTATGAATAAACCTCAAGATCATTTGGTTTTTGGTTTTGCCCTGAATTAAAGATTCTACTAACCAAGTGTTCGTGGGAATATTTATGCTATTCATATTTAAATTATTGCTTCAAAAATGAAATTTAGCTCACTCGTCTTCAGAAGACCTACCCTCCCACTCAACCACTTCCCCTCCTGCTTCTCTCACTTCTTTCCTTCTTACTTTCCTTCAGTTATCTTGTCCGTAAAATGTACCATGTCAGACGCTGTGCTCAATGCTGTAAATACAAAGATGAGTAAAAATATCACTCCTTTAAGGGTAAAGTTCACAGTCCAGTATAAGGGATTTCTTCAGGGAAAAGGTATAAATATATTTATATGCATTAGTGCACTACCACTTCATAAACAAATGGCAACCCAACTTTCTTCATAGAGATGATATCTGATCTGAGAGATTTTGATATTTTGAATTGATACTCATAATTAATTATAAATGCACAAATAATTAAATGGGGAAAATAGCATTCATTAACTGATTAATCATATTCCTTCAACAAAGTGTATTTTCCTCCTTTGAGATCACGGTAAAGACAATCAACCTGTGGTTAGAATAGTATAGTATAGAATTGTGGGAGGTTTTCAGGTTTGATAACATTTTATGAAAATTTGAAGTTATAATTACAATGCTATTTGTAGGCTCACAAGATTCCAGGGAATACATGAATTATACCAATTATCTCTAATAGGAGTGGCAGAGGAAGAAGCATGGAGTGGCTCAGAAATAATTTATGTTGCATGAATAAAGTGTTCCTTTGGCTCACATCACCAGGTTTTATTATTATATAATCACTTACAAAATGAGATGAAAATAGAAATTGTCACTTATAGAAACTTCCTTTTGTGCAAACTTTCTTTAAATTTTCAGAAGTTTGAAACTTATTTTTGCCTAAAAGTCACTCTTATTACTTGGCCTTTGACAGTATATAAAGGTCAAGTTATATAAAGTAAATGTGGTAATATAATTTAAAGTTTACCTTTAAGCTTTTACTCATTGTGTGCTTATGGACTAGGTAAATTAATCTCATTCTTGCTGAATGTAGACATAGAAACATGTTTTGCTCAAATATGAAGGTTTTCCCTTGGGTAGTGCCTCTTGATATGCAGAGTGACCTGTGCTCAGTTGCACATCCAGCTCTTTGAGACCCTATTGACCACCAGGCTCCTCTGTCCATGGAATTTTCCAGGCAAGAATACTGGAGTGGGTTGCCATTTCCTACTTCAGGGGATCTTCCCAATTAATGGATCGAACCCAAATCTCTTGCATTGCCTGCATTGGCAGGTGGATTCCTTACCACTAGCACCACCTGGAAAGCCCACTGAGTGACCTAGTTCTCAGAGAAGCTTTCCATGCTTCCATGCTAACACCTCATATTTTTCTCCCTTTTTCCTTTTGTCACAATAGAATCAGGCTTACCTGGGAGACATTGTTAGTTCAGTTCCATACCATAACAATAAAGTAAACATAATAAAATGAGTCACACAAGATTTTGGTCTTTCTGTGCATATAAATTGTATGTTTGAACTATTCTGTAGCCTATTAAGAGTGGAAGAACATTATGTCTAAAAGAACAATATAAATCAGTCAGTCAGTTCAGTCACTCAGTCCTGTCTGACTCTTTGTGATCCCATGGACTGCAACACACCAGGCTTCCCTGCCCATCACCAACTCCCAGAGATTACTCAAACTCATATCCATTGAGTCGGTGATGCCATCAAACCATCTCATTATCTATCATCCCCTTCTCCTCCTGCCTTCAGTCTTTCCCAGCATCAGGGTCTTTTTGAATGAGTCAGTTCTTCACATCAGGTGGTCAAAGTATTGGAGTCTCAGCTTCAGCATCAGTCCTTCCAATGAATATTCAGGACTGATTTCCTTTAGGATGGACTGGTTAGGTCTCCTTGCAATCCCAGGGACTCTCAAGAGCCTTCTCCAACACCACAGTTCAAAAGCAACAATTCTTCAGCTCCCAGCTTTCTTCGTAGTCCAAATCTCACATCCTTACATGACTATAGGAAAAAATATAGTTTTGACAAGACAGACCTTTGTCTTCAAAGTAATGTCTCTGCTTTTTTGATATGCTGTCTAGGTTGGTCATAGCTTTTCTTCCAAGGAGCAAGCATCTTTGAATTCTATGGCTGCAGTCATCATCTGCAGTGATTTTGGAGCCCCAAAAAATAAAGTACGTCACTGTTTCCACTGTCTCCCCATATGTTTGCCATGAAGTGATGGGACCAGATGCCATGATCTTAGTTTTCTGAATGATGAGTTTTAAGCCAACTTTTTCACTCTTCTCTTTCACTTTCATCAAAAGGCTCTTTAGGACTTCTTCACTTTCTGCCTTAAGAGTGGTGTCATCTGCGTATTTGAGATTATTGATATTTCTTCTGGCAATCTTTATTCCAGCTTCTGCTTCATCCAGCCTGGCATTTCTCATGATAACCTGCACATAAGTTAAATAAGCAAGGTGACAATATACAGCCTTGACATAGTCCTTTCCCTGTTTGGAACCAGTCTATTGTTTTATCCAGTTCTAACTGTTGCTTCCTGACCTGCATACAGATTTCTCAGAAGAGGTTGTCTGGTGTCCCCATCTCTTTCAGAATTTTCAACAGATTGCTGTGATTCACACAGTCAAAGGCTTTGGTATAGTCAATAAAGCAGAAATAGATGTTTTCTTCTGGAACTCTCTTGCTTTTTCAATGATCTGATGGATGTTAACAGTTTGATCTCTGGTTCCTCTGTCTTGTCTAAATCCAGCTTGAACATCTGGAACTTCATAATTCACATACTGTTTAAGCCTGGCTTGGAGGATTATAAGCATTACTTTGGTAGTGTGTGAGATGAGTGCTGTTGAGCGGTAGTTTGAACATTCTTTGGCATTGCCTTTCTTTGGGATTCGAATGAAAACCTATGTTTTCCAGTCCTGTGGCCACTGCTGAGTTTTCCAAATTTGCAGGCATATTGAGTGCAGCACTTTAACAGTATCATCTTTTAGGATTTGAAATATCTCAACTGGGATTCCATCACATCTACTAACTTTGTTTGTAGTGATGCTTCCTAAGGCCCACTTGACTTCTTATTCCAGGATGTCTGGCTCTAGGTGAGTGATCACACCATCATGTTATCTGGGTCATGAAGATCTTTTTTTATAGTTCTTCTGTGTATTCTTGGCACCTCCTCTTAGTATGTTCTGCTTCTGTGAAGTCCATACCATGTCTGTCCTTCATTGTGCCTATCTTTGCATGAAATTGTCACTTGGTATCTCTAATTTTCTTCAAGCAATCTCTAGTCTTTCCCATTCTATTGTCTACCATGTAAATACCTTAATTTAAAAATATTTTATTGCCAAAAACTGTTAACATACAGCTAGTTGTAGTAATAACATCAAAGACCACTGACCACAGATCACCATGTAATAATAATGAAAAACTTTGAAATACTGCACAAATTACTAAAATTGACACAAAGACACAAATTGGAAAAATGCTGTTGGAAGAATGAGGACTGCCACAAACCTTCAATTTGTTAAAAGTGCAGTATCTTTGAACCACAATGAAGTGAACTGTGCCTATATCTGAATTTAAAAGGAGCATCACTTTTCTTTTGTTCTTAGAGTCTTCTGGGGTATATCCAGAATATCAGATGTATTGGTGGCAAGAAAAAGATAGGTACAATTGTCAAACAAACACCCAAATTAAACCTCTTTTCCACCTTGCCATCAGTTCAGTTCAGTTCAGTCGCTCAGTCGTGTCCGACTCTTTGCGACCCCATGAATCTCAGCATGCCAGGCCTCCCTGTCCATCATCAACTCCCGGAGTTCACTCAGACTCACATCTATCGAGTCAGTGATGCCATCCAGACATCTCATCCTCTGTCGTCCCCTTGTCCTCTTGCCCCCAATCCTTCCCAGCATCAGAGTCTTTTCCAATGAGTCAACCCTTCACATGAGGTGGCCAAAGTACTGGAGTTTCAGCTTTAGCATCATTCCTTTCAAAGAAATCCCATGGCTGATCTCCTTCAGAATGGACTGGTTGGATCTCCTTGCAGTCCAAGGGACTCTCAAGAGTCTTCTCCAACACCACAGTTCAAAAGCATCGATTCTTCGGTGCTCAACTTTCTTCACAGTCCAACACTCACGTCCATACATGACCACTGGAAAAACCATAGCCTTGACTAGACAGACCTTTTTTTGGCAAAGTAATATCTCTGCTTTTGAATATACTATCTAGGTGGGTCATAACTTTTCTTCCAAGGAGTAAGTGTCTTTTAATTTAGTGGCTGCAGTCACCATCTGCAGTGATTTTGGAGCCCCCCCAAAAAAAGTCTGACACTGTTTCCACTGTTTCCCCATCTACTTCCCATGAAGTGATGGGACTGGATGCCATGATCTTCGTTTTCTGAATGTTGAGCTTTAAGCCAACTTTTTCACTCTTCTCTTTCACCTTCATCAAGAGGCTTTTTAGTTCCTCTTCACTTTCTGCCATAAGGGTAGTGTCATCTGCATATCTGAGGTTATTGATATTTCTCCCGGCAATCTTGATTCCAGCTTGTGCTTCTTCCAGCCTAGCGTTTCTCATGATGTACTCTGCATATAAGTTAAATAAGCAGGGTGACAATATACAGCCTTGACGTACTCCTTTTCTTATTTGGAAACTGTCTATTATTCCATGTCCAGTTCTAACTGTTGCTTCCTGACCTGCATACAAATTTCTCAAGAGGCAGGTCAGGTGGTCTGGTATTCCCATCTCTTTCAGAATTTTCCACAGTTTATTGTGATCCACACAGTCAAAGGCTTTGGCATAGTCAATAAAGCAGAAATAGATGTTTTTCTGGAACTCTCTTGCTTTTTCCATGATCCAGCAGATGTTGGCAATTTCTTTTCTGGTTCTTCTGCCTTTTCTAAAACCAGCTTGAACATCAGGAAGTTCACGGTTCACGTATTGCTGAAGCCTGGCTTGGAGAATTGTGAGCATTACTTTACTAGCGTGTGAGATGAGTGCAATTGTGCGGTAGTTTGAGCATTCTTTGGCATTGCCTTTCTTTGGGATTGGAATGAAAACACCTTTTCCAGTCCTGTGACCACTGCTGACTTTTCCAAATTTGCTGGCATATTGAGTGCAGCACTTTCACAGCATCATCTTTCAGGATTTGAAATAGCTCAACTGGAGTTCCATCACCTCCACTAGCTTTGTTCATAGTGATGCTTTCTAAGGCCCACATGACTTCACATTCCAGGATGTCTGGCTCTAGGTCAGTGATCACACCATCATGATTATCTGGGTTGTAAAGATCTTTTTTATACAGTTCTTCTGTGTATTCTTGCCACCTCTTCTTAATATCTTCTGCTTCTGTTAGGTCCATACAATTTCTGTCCCATCTTTGGGACATTACCATTATAGAGCCCATCTTTGCATGAAATGTTCCCTTGGTATCTAATTTTCTTGAAGAGATCTCTAGTCTTTCCCATTCTGTTGCTTTCCTCTATAATTCTAGCTGAAGTACTTCTCACCTCCGCAGTGACTTACCCGTGTACCATTATTTAACATATGTGGTCATATTCCTTTCTTTGGGAAAATCTGCCCCCCAAAATTGAATTCTCTATATTTCTTTTTGTCTTATCCTATGGGGTCATGAGTTGGAAAGATGGATTTTTTTGGAGGTTGCTTTTTACATTGATTTAGTTTTAGACTCTTTGATATAATTTTAAACTTACAAAAGATACACAAATAAGGAGGAATTCCCACACACATTTTATTCTGACTCTCCAGTTTTTTAATATTTTTCCATCTGTTTGTATGTATATTTAATAGTAGATAAAATATTTTTTATTTGTATTTATTTGTTATCAACCACAAAATATTTCACTCTATTCTCTTCTTGCTTGTCTACTATCATTTTTATCTGTATTCCTCTGTATGTAAATTTCTTCCATTTCTCACTTCATGTAATATTTTCTCTGTCTTCATTTTTCTTCCGTATGAATAAGATAAGCCTAGATTTTTTTTTTTCAATTAAGTTGGGGAGGTGTTTGGGGGCTAATATTTTCCTCTTTGGTGTTCTTCAAGCCTCCTGGATTTGTAGCTTGGTATCTGTTCTTGTCCATTTTATTTTTCTTTCTTCCTGGTAGTCCTATTACAAATATATCACAAAGTGTGAAACTAACCCCCCATTCTTGGATTTTAATTTTTTTTTCTGTTATGTTTTATCCTTGCATTTCTGTTTGGAGAGTTTTCACTGACCTATACTCATGCTTACCCAATCTGCCACATCAAGTTTAATAGAGTAGAGTACATCATAATGGTATAAGCACTTTTTATTTTATTTATTTTTTAGAAAAATTTTTGACTTGTAGTATTTTAGGTGAATTCTTTTTTTTTTTTTTTTTTTTTTGTCCATTGGTCTGCTTACTTTACTCAGTTGTTCTTACATGTCTACTTTTTTTATTAGAACTCTTAATAAATTATCTATCTAGCAATTCCAAAGTCTGTGTCACATTTTATTTTGCTTCTGATGATTTCTTTGTCATCTCAGATTGCTTTTGTTTATTGTGTTTTGGTATGACTTATAATTTTCTCTTGAAAGGCAAATAAGTATCAATTAATGTGATTGCAGCCATGAAATTAAAAGACGCTTACTCATTGGAAGGAAAGTTATGACCAACCTAGATAGCATATTCAAAAGCAGAGACATTACTTTGCCACCAAAATCTGTCTAGTCAAGGCTATGGTTTTTCCAGTGGTCATGTATGGATGTGAGAGTTGGACTGTGAAGAAGGCTGAGCGCCGAGGAATTGATGCTTTTGAACTGTGGTGTTGGAGAAGACTCTTGAGAGTCCCTTGGACTGCAAGGAGATCCAACCAGTCCATTCTAAAGGAGATCAGTTCTGGGTGTTCATTGGAAGGACTGATGCTAAAGTTGAAACTCCAACACTTTGGCCACCTCATGCGAAGAGCTGACTCATTGGAAAAGGCTCTGATGCTGGGAGGGATTAGGGGTAGGGGGAGAAGGGGACGACAGAGGATGAGATGGCTGGATGGCATCACCGACTCAATGGACGTGAGTCTGAGTGAACTCCGGGAGTTGGTGATGGACAGGGAGGCCTGGTGTGTTGTCATTCATGGGGTCGCAAAGAGTCGGACACAACTGAGTGACTGAACTGAACTGAACTGAAGGTAAATTGGTCTGTTATGTGAGGATTTATGTTAATTTCATTAGTAGTGGGCTCCATTAATATTTGTTCTGCCTATAGATGCCAGAGGTTTCAAATTATGTTTTTGTCCATGTTATGTCTCTTCTCTTGATTTGGGACTTCCCTAAGTACTCTCAGAGAGAATTAACACCTTGCTGCGTTTCTACCTGTAATCCACTGCTGTGCTAGTAGTAAGGATGGGAAAGAGAGAAATCTATAGTTTTTAAGCAAATTTCCACCTTTTAGACAGTAGACCTTCTTATGGAGAAGATTCTGAATTTATTTCAGTAATCACTCTCCCCCTCCTCCTGCCACAGTCAGGAGGGGTTTTTCTTGGATACTCCATGAGAATCTAGGGTGGTTCCTATCGTTCAGTCACTAAGTCATGTCTAACTCTTTGTGTAGGTTCTCGCAGCAAGAATATTGGAGTGATTTGTCTTTCTCTCCTCCAGTGGACCGCGCTTTGTCAGAACTCTCCACTGTGACCTATGCGTTTGGGTGGCTGGCCCTGCACAACCTGGCTCATAGCTTCATTGAGTTACATAAGCCATGGTTCCTGTATGTAAATCAAACTAATATGATGGGTCTCTCTTAAAATTCCAGCCTCCAGGAATTTTTCACTCTAAAGTTGATTTCTACCAATATATGGCTTCTGATACAATTAAATAAATCTTAGCTGTATCTCTTTGAACTTGACTGTTTCTCCAGATTTGGGAGTAGTGGCATGTCCAATGGAGAGGGCAATGGCACTCCACTCCAGTACTCTTGCCTGGAAAATCCCATGGATGGAGGAGCCTGGTAGGCTGCAGTCAATGGGGTTGCTAAGAGTCGGGCACGACTGAGCGACTTCACTTTCACTTTTCACTTTCATGCATTGGAGAAGGAACTGGAAACCCACTCCAGTACTCTTGCCTGGAGAATCCCAGGGATGGGGGAGTCTAGTGGGCTGCCGTCTATGGGGTCGCACAGAGTCGGACATGACTGAAGCGACTTAGCAGCAGCATGTCCAAGTCGTGTCACTTTTCTCTAGGTCTAAGAAAAGCTGATGTTCACTTTATCCAACATTTTCTGTCACAAAGATGAAAACGACAACTTCTGAACTTTCTAGTCAATGATAAAACTAGAAGTATTCTTTTTTTTTAATTCTTAATACCTATTGATAATTTTCTAAGTCCTTTATTCTTTCTATATGAACCTTTTGTCATTATTTTGGGAGGAAATGCTGCTTCTCTGCATCTATTCATTTGTGTGTGTATATATATATATATATATGTCAGTCTGATGGATTTTTCTTGCATTTAGTAAGACGAAATTCAATAAATATTTATTTTGATGTGCAAGTTGTTCCAGATTTATCCATTGCAAACCTCATCACAATAATTTATGAAAAGTCTCCATGATACTTGAAATTTCATTTGTTTTTGACACAATGTGAGGTCCCTGTCTCAACTTTTATTCCTCTGCCTTACTGTAGAAATCAGGCATCCTCTAAAATGTAATTCCTTTAAGTACAGATTGCTGTTCAGAAGCTGAGATCTGGACTTCTAGAGCTAAAATCTGGTGATTTTCCTTGTGGCCATTTTCATCTTTACAACAAAAAGCCGGATAGTGAAAAAGCATGGAGCACTCATACATAGTACAATATGTACTTTGAAACGTTTGCAAAGTGAAAGAATGCATTTACAAATAACCACCTGTTGTTGACTGCACTTACAGGAAATGTCGAGAATAAGCAAATACATAGGAACAGAAAGGTTATGAATTGTCAGGGGCATGTGAGTGGGAGGGTATGGCTGCTATTGGGTGTAGGGCTTCCTTCTGAGGTGAAAATGATGTTCTAAAATTACATTTTGTGTATGGTTGCCAACTCCATGGATAGAGTAAGAGTCTCAAAATTCTGTACTTTGAACTATGGATTTAACTGTATGTCAATTATATCTCCGTAAAGTCACAATTCTTTGGCAATGCCAAAGAATGTTCAAACTACCACACAATTCTACTCATTTCACATGCTAGCAAAGTAATGCTCAAAATCCTCCAAGCCAGGCTTCAACAGTACTTGAACCATGAACTTCCAGATGTTCAAGCTAGATTTAGAAAAGGCAGAGGGACCAGAGATCAAATTGCCAACATCCACTGGATCATCGAAAAAGCAAGAGAGTTCCAGAAAAACATCTATTTCTGCTTTATTGACTATGTCAAAGCCTTTGACTGTGTGGATCACAACAAACTGGAAAATTCTTAAAGAAATGGGAATACCAGACCACCGGACCTGTCTCCTGAGAAATCTGTGTGCAGGTCAAGAAGCATCAGTTAGAACTGGACATGGAACAACAGACTGGTTCCAAATCAGGAAAGGAGCATGTCAAGGCTGTATATTGTCACCCTGCTTATTTAACTTATATGCAGAATACATCATGTGAAATCCCAGGCTGGATGAAGCACAAGCTGGAATCAAGATTGCCGGAAGAAATATCAATAACCTCAAATATGCAGATGACAACACCCTTATGGCAAGAAAGCAAAGAGGAACTAAAGAGCCTCTTGATGAAAGTGAAAGAGGAGAGTGAAAAAGCTGGCTTGAAACTCAACATTCAAAAAACTTACCATTCAGAAAAATAAGATCATGGCATCTGGTCACATCACTTCATGGCAAATAGATGGGGAAACAATGGAAGCAGTGACAGAATTTATTTTGGGGGGCTCCAAACTCACTGTGGATAGTGACTGCAGCCATGAAATTAAAAGATGCTTGTTCCTTCAAAGAAAAGCTATGACCAACCTAGACAGTATATTAAAAAGCAGAGATATTACTTTGAAGACAAAGGTCCATCTAGTCAAAACTATGGTTTTTTCCAGTAGTCATGTAAGGATGTGAGAGTTGGACTACAAAGAAAGCTGGAAGCTGAAGAATTGATGCTTTTGAACTATGGTGTTGGGGAAGACTCTTGAGAGTCCCTTGGACTGCACAGAGATCCAGCCAGTCCATCCTAAAGGAAATCAGTCCTGAATGTTCATTGGGATGACTGATGCTGAAGCTGAAACTCCAATACTCTGGCCATCTGATGCAAAGAACTGACTCATTGGAAAAGACCCTGATGCTAGAAAAGATTGAAGGCAGGTGAAGGGGACGACAGAGGATGAAATGGTTGGATGGGGTCACTGAGTTAATGAACATGAGTTTGAGAAAGCTCCAGGAGTTGGTGATGGACAGAGAAGCCTGACATGCTGCAGTCCATGGGTTAGCAAAGAGTCAGACATGACTGAGTGACTCATCTGAATTTAAAGTCACTATGGGGAAAGATTGAACTGTCTATAAACTGTTTTATAGAAAATTAATATCTTTATAGTATCTTTTTTTAATTAAATTTATTTTAATTAGAGGCTAATTACAATATTGTATTGGTTTTGCCATACATCATCATGAATCCGCCACGGGTGTACACATGTTCCCAAATCCTAAACCCCCCTCCCACCTCCCTCCCCATACCATCCCTCTGGGTCATCTCAGTGCACCAGCAAAAGCTTCCTGTATCCTGCATCAAACCTGGACTGGCAATTCATTTCTTATATGATATTATACATGTTTCAATGCCATTCTCCCAAATCATCCCCTCCCTCCCTCTCCCACAGAGTCCAAAAGACTGTTCTGTATATCTGTGTCCCTTTTGCTGTCTCCCATACAGGGTTATCATTACCATCTTTCTAAATTCCATATATATGCGTTAGTATACTGTATTGGTGTTTTCTTTCTGGCTTACTTCACTCTGTATAATCGGCTCCAGTTTCATCCACCTCATTAGAACTGATTCAAATGTATTCTTTTTAATGGCTGAGTAATATTCCATTGTGTATATGTACCACAGCTTTCTTATCCATTCATCTGCTGATGGACATCTAGGTTGCTTCCATGTCCTGACTATTATAAACAGTGCTGCGATGAACACTGGGGTACACGTGTCTCTTTCAATTCTGGTTTCCTCGGTCTTTCCATCCTTGAACATGCGTATTACTTTATTTAGTGCTCATTCATTTATTTCAATAGTTTCCTTGTGTTAGGTGTAGAGGACATGCAATCTGTTGTTTCTTCCTAAATAGTTTCTTATTTAGATGCTTTTTAAGTAGCCCTTTTAAAAATTCTAATTTTCTCTTTGTTTGAAGCTAGTGTATAGAATCAGAATTGATGGTTGTTTATTTTCTATCATTCAACCATGCTAATTTGCATTAAGTGTTAGTAGTAGAATTTTGAATTTTATGAATTTTGTAGAACTTCGCACAAAAATATTATTTCTGAAATTAAGGACAATTTTGTTACTTCTGTTCCAGAGTTATCTATCTTTTTTTTTTTCTTTCTTCAATGCAGACAAGGACATATATTACAATGTAATAAAGACACTTTTACTTTGTTTCAAATTTAAGGGAGAAATATCTGATGTCACCAATAAGTATGAGGGGCTTCCCTGGTAGCTCAGTCGGTAGAGAATCAGCCTGTAGTGCAGGAGACCAGGGTTTGATTCCTGGGTGGGGAGGATCCCCTGGAGAAGGAAATGGAAACCCCCTCCAGTATTCTTGCCTGGAAATTCTCATGGACAGAAGAGCCTGGAGGGCTACAGAGCATGGTGTTGCATGAGTTGGACATGACTTAGCAACTAAACAACAGTAAGTATGATGTTAGCTGTAAGTTTGTTACAGATGCTGTTTATCAGACCAAGACCATTTTTCCCTCTATTGACAATTTGTATTATAAATTAATGTTGAATATGTCAAATGCTTTTCTGTATCTATTTAAATTTTCATTTTCTCTTCTTTATTTTGGTGAATTACTTTGCTTGATTTGTATATATATATTGGAGAAGGCAATGGCACCCCACTCCAGTACTCTTGCCTGGAAAATCCCATGGACAGAGGAGCCTGGTAGGCTGCAGACCATGGGGTCGGGAAGAGTCGGACAAGACTGAGCGACTTCACTTTCACTTTTCCCTTTCATGCATTAGAGAAGGAAATGGCAACCACTCCAGTGTTCTTGCCTGGAGAATCCCAGGGACGGGGGAGCCTGGTGGGCTGTCATCTCTGGGGTCGCACAGAGTCGGACACGACTGAAGTGACTTAGCAGCAGCAGCAGCATGTATGTATATATATATATATATATATATATATATGGAGAAGGACATGGCAACCCACTGCAGTATTCTTGCCTGGAGAATCCCATGGACGGAGGAGCCTGGCGGACTACAGTAGTTTAATTATATATATATATTAAATTAATTTTCCTTGGGAAAACCCACTTAGTCATGATGTATATTTTATATGTTACTGATTTGATATGCTAGTATTCTCCTTAGGATTTTTGTATTTATATTTATGATGTTCCTTTGCTCATCATAATTCTTATTTCTTTTACTATCTTGATAAATTTTAACACCATTATATTGACCTCAGAAAAGGAGCTGGAAAATGTTTCCTCTTCCATTTTCTGAAGGAATTCTTATATGATTTTATTTCTTTTATAATGTTGTTTCAAAATGTTTAGAGTTAATTTACTTGAGCTGGTGTTATCTTGGTTGGAGAAATTTTAATTAAAAATACAGCATCCTTAAGTAAAATAGGAATTTGCAGATGCTTACTTTATTTTGATTTTGGTTAAAATTATTAATACATTTCAATTTATTTTTATTATTTTTACAATTTCCTTTTTTTCCAGATTTTCCTCATCTTTTCCCCACCTTTCCTTCTTTCTCTTGTGTTTTTTCCTAGGTTATCTAGGGATTATAATATGTGTTTTAAACTTATCATTGACAAGTAGAGTTTATATTATATTTTACTACTTCCAATAAGTGACAAAGACTGCAAATGAATCATATAGTTCCTTTTACACCCATTCCATTGTGTTATTTTTATTATATATACCTTCTATATGCATTGTGAAACCCACAGTGCATTGTTATAATGATTGCTTGAAAGACTGAATTAGAAAAACATTGAAAAGAAAAGAATAAAGTATAAAGCATTCTATGTTTACCATATAATGATCATTTCCTGTGCTTTTTATTCCTTCCTGAAATTCAATTTCTTCAACCTAAACAACTGTCTTTAGTATCTTATATAATGTGTATTTGTTTATGATGCTGTCATAGCGTTTTTTATAGCATGGAAAGGAAAACAAATGTCAAACCACAATTGTATATTCAGTGAAACATTCTTCAAACATGAGTTCCATGCAAAGATTTACAAAAATTGTAGGTATTAACCTTGAGAGGACTAATATTTCAGTACTATTTATACCAAAGCAGGAAAATGACTCTTTAGCTATATTTGCTTTTCCTTTTGTATATAGTAATAAAAATTCCTGGCTCTAAAGAGCTTCATTCAAAGTAAGAGAGAAATCTATTAAGATGGTAGGTGGAAAAAATTGTAATGCAGATGCAAAATATACATACATACCAGGTGGCTTAGTGGTAAAGTATCCACCTGCCAATGCAGGAGATACAGGAGACGCAAGTTTAATTCCTGGGTCTGGGATGATTTCCTGGGAGAGGAAATGGCAACCCACTCCAGTGTTCTTGCCTGGAAAACCCCATGGACAAAGGAGCCTTGTGGGTGATAGTCCATGGGGTTGTAAAGAGTCAGACATGACTGAACAACTGAAGTGAGCGAATTATGCTTTTAAAAATATTTTCTTTGATTTAAACAATTGATGTTTTAAAACATCAATTGTTTTTTAAATTTAATTTTAACAAAATGTTTCTAATTGTATATTTTATTTAAAAATTCAGTCTTCCTATTTCTATTGAGAAATCTGAAAATCTTACAACATTGCTTCTGCTGCTAAGTCGCTTCAGTCGTGTCTTACTCTGTGTGACCCCATAGACAGCAGCCCAACAGGCTCCTCTGTCCCTGGGATTCTCCAGGCAAGAATTCTGGAGTGGGTTGCCATTTCCTTCTCCAATGCATGCATGCATGCTAAGTCGCTTCAGTTATGTCTAACTCTGTGCGACCCTATGGACAGCAGCCCTCTGGGCTTCTCTGCCCATGGGATTCTCTAGGCAAGAGTACTGGAGTGGGTTGCCATTCCCTTCTCCAGCTTACAACACCAGACCCTTATATATAATCTTAACACTTAGTTGGATCTTGAAAAACCCAGTTCTTGACAAGTCTATCTCATCTATCAGTGAAACTGGGTCTTATAAGTTAACAGGTCTCTGAAACCATTCCCAAAATGGAAAATTCTGAACACAAAAATCCTGAGGTATGTGGAAGAATAGAAAAAGTAACTAACATGATAGAGAATTGTTTAGCAAACAATATGTTTCACTAAATGAGTGAACACTATGCTTCTCACCAACTTTCACTCCCTTTGCATTCTTGCTCTCTTGAAATTTAAGCCCTAGTTATGAGCAAAGAATCCATAGACAAAGAGGAGGCAACAAGTACATGATAAAATTGTAATTCTGTACATATTGTTATGTAAACTATGTTATATAAGAGCTGAGATTTTGGAGAATTTTTAAGATAATATTTAATCTGGCATGTTATAGTTCACGATAGTCTGTGGCTGGTTATTTTATAAAAACAATCTCATTCTTCTAGATAAAATAATTTCAAATAAAGAGAAAAAATTGCATGTATGCTTTTAAAGAAATTTATAAAATTTGTGGGCATGGCATATTATTTATTTATGTAGGTAGTTAGACACAGATAGACACAGATAGATGGATGGATGGGTCAATAGATAGATAGATAGACTTGATTTACCCAAACCATGTTCCTTTATCTAGAAGGAAGTTAAGAGTTAATTTTCCTCATATTTCCTGTTATTAGACCAAATGTCAGCTCATGTTTTTTCTGATATTTTGGTAAGTTCTGTTTCACTTTGATAATGGAAAAGAAGATTTTAGGGTCTATATTGTGCCTGTATAACTGTAAAGCTTTATGAACTTCCTCCCTGTAGAATGGAACTTTACAATCTACCTTTTGATTACATTCTTAAGTAATATGACTCACATATTTAAATATAAAAAATATTTAAATATAGAAATATTTAAAAATAGAAACATTGCAACTGATGATAATATTTTCATAACTAAAAATGAGTTGTTGATAGCCTATGATAGAAAATAGGCTATCATATAATATGAATGAATATTTCAAATTTCAAGTAAAAAATTTGAGTATGGAACTCACCCAACACAGTATGTTTGAATACTGCAAAGTTCAACATGTGCAGAGAAATTGATAACAAAATTTTATGCAATACCAAAAAACATATACAATAACTAGATATTTTAGCTTATTAGAATTCCATCCAAGAATGAGAGAAAATATTAAAATTCTAGTGCAGTTACTTAAAATAAGTGTACAATTTCACTGTTTTCATACTGGATTTTCCAATTTGTTTTGACATTGGATTCACACAGCCTTAGGCTGTTTTCTTATGTTTTCTTATAAAATAGACAACACTGCAATAAAAAAAAATAGCTAGTATTTTAGTTTTATATACAAAGATAAAGAACTTGTTACATATTTGGGTGCATTTCCTTCCTCCCATTCCTACAATCTTATAATAACTTTATTATAATCTGTGAAGTTTAAATATAATTGAGACCTGGGCATTCATATGATTTGCCTGCAGCAAACTTGATGAAAATTTTATTTGGTGAGAATGACTCACTTAGACACTTAGTAATCTAAGACACATTTCAAATCTATGTCCTGTACATCACCCCATCATTCAGCAAATCTTTACTCCTAAAAGGTGCAATTGGCTAAAAATATAGGACATTACTTCATTTTAGAAATCTGCCCTATTTTTTTTTTTATCTAGCCTTTCAGGAGCCTTACCTAATTTTATATTATCATTATTTATGTCTCTAAAAATAACCTCATATTTATATGTATAGTCTGAAGCTCTTACTTGTATATGCACAAAGCTTTGTTGATTGTCGCCTCAAACTCACTATGTGCAAAATTTAACGCCTCCATTTTGTTCGCCAAGATACATTCGCATTCCAGCTAACCCAATTCTGTCAATGAGCTTATTTCATATGACTTTCTGGATTCCCTATCTAGAAAACTTGGCCATATTTGATATATTCTTCTTTTTAAAGCTATGTTTATGTTCTGTATGGCCCTGAATCCTACTAATAATTTCTTTAAAATAATTTGATCTTTCTCCATATCTATCAGAGTTTCCAGGAACACTGACACCATTATCTTCTACATAAATAATTGTAACAGACTAAATTTCAACTTCCTTATATATTAACCATGTTAAATTATTTAATCTACTGCCCCAGGCTCTTATGAACAATGATTTTCAAGAAAAAAATTTACATGATTAAATATTTATTAAATAAATATCTACTCTTGCACATTTTCGAAAGACAGCTAATATTTTTATAAACTTCAAATAGTTGCAAATAACTTGTTTATTTCATTGCGAAGTTCTGTCTTAAAGCACTATTTAAATGTATCAATAAATGCAAATACCATAATAATTTTGCTTGCTTCTTGGAAGAAAATGTATGACAAACCTAGAGAGCATATTAAAAAACAGAGACATATACTTTGCCAACAAAAGTCCATATAGTCAAAGCTGTGGTTTTCCCAGTAGCCATGTATGGATGTGAGAGCTAGACCATAAAGGAGGCCGCGCACCAAAGAATTGATGCTTTTGTACTGTGGTGCTGTGGAAGACTCTTGAGAGTACCTTGGACTGCAAGGATATCCAACCAGTCCATCCTAAAGGAAATCAGTCCTAAATATTTATTGGAAGAGCTGATGCTGAAGCTGAAGCTCCAATATTTTGGCCACCTAATGCCAAGAGCTGACTCATTGGAAAAGACCCTGATGCTGGGAAAGATCAAGGACAGGAGGAGAAGGGGGCGACAGAAGATGAGATGGTTGGATGACATCATTGACTCAATGAGCATGAGTTTGAGCAAACTCGAGGAGATTATCCTCTAAATCTAATGATTTTTCTCAAATCCATTGTATTTATTTTTATATGATTTAAAAACTTTAAATGTCCATTTTCAGCATTTTGTATTTCTTATGGCATTATTCATAATTATTTCAGTTCCAATTCAGGCTTCATTTCTGAAATGACTTTCTAAATTTTTTCTATGTATTTTCTGTCATATACCTTTCATATATTTGTTCAAGTATATTTCTTTATTTTATTTATGACTTAATTGTTCTTTAAGAGTTTATATTATTTTTGTATTAATTTTAACACCAGTTGAAATATTAAGATATGTTAAAAACTGTTTATTGAGCAGGACACTCTGTTAGACCTTCAATTTTTCTAGGGATATTATTCTGATTTTTATTATTCTTTTATTTCTCTGTACTAATGGGGGCTTCCCTGATGGCTTGGTGGTAAAGAATCTGCCTGCCAATACAGTAGACACAGATTTGATGTCTGAGTCGGGAAGATCCCTGGGAGACAGAAATGGCACCCACTCTGGTATTCTTGCCTGGGAAATCCTATGGACAGACAAGCCTGGGGGGCTACAGTCCTCTGGTTTGCGAAAGAGTTGGACACAACTTAGCAACTAAACAACAGCAATCTCTATAGAAATCAACCAAAAGTATTTATCCGTTGCTCATTTTAAAGTGAGATTAGTGTTCCTGTGTTTTTTAGACACTATTTGTGAATATTCATGTGGATATCACCTCTATCACTCTAGAGATTTTTTTTCTTCTGTCATTTTCATAAAATACTCAAACATGTCCACATGCATTTTGGAGCTACCTCTCACTTTTTTCTCTGCACCTCCTTTGTCTTCATTTTGATCATACTTCAACACTTTTTCTTCAGGGTAGGGTCTTATCCTGATGTAAGCTTTGGTTTTTTACAATGTTTTTGTTTGTTTGCTTGTTTCTTAAATTTCACAGGGCTCAGACAGCTTCAGTCCTTTCTTCCAACAGCCTCCTTTCAAACACTTATAAACTTAGGCCTGAAAACTCCCTCTCGGTTTTGGATGCTCTTCTCAGTTTGAACTGGGACACTTGGCAGTGAATATCTTTTGTGGTTTGTGGTATGTGGTTTGTGGATTCCCCAGAGCTGTAAGAGTTTTCTCTTTAGTTTCTTTTCTGCAGTTTCTGATTTCATGTGAGTCTTATAGATTTGACTCCACACACATATTTTTGAGTTCCTAAAACCACACCGTCACTAGATTTTTAGACAGATATTTTCCTTGGGGTTTCCAGTTTTTCTGTATTAATGTTTGGTAGGATTGGGGTGGGGTTTTTTGTTGTTTTTGTTTTAGTTGTTTGATTGGTCGGTTAGTTTCTTTTAAATTAGGAGATTGGAGGAGATTCACCGACCGTTCAATTATTGCATCAATCTTTCCAGGATCCCAACCTGGCCTATTTTTTGTAGGAAGTTCTCAGAGATGGTGGGCTGTTTGTATACACCTGTTTATTGCTTTTGAAAGTAATAAATTCTTCCAGTTTTATTTGAAGAATCACTTACTGTAATTAACTCTGAACATTTTTATCACTTTACAATAATAGAATTTCAACATCCAATGCATATTAAATTTCCAAAAAATTTAAAGGATGAATTATTTATGTTTTTGGCATTTTACCATTTGACCTTCTATAAATCTAAATTTTGTATATGTATCCAGAATGGATGCATATACACAAAAGTTCTTCGTTTAACTGTGAAGCTAGCATAATCAAATTGTTATTACAAATTTATCATTCATAATGCATGAAGCAGGGACTAAGGCAAGTGTTACTGCTCAGCAATACCTTTAAGAGTCACACACACACACACTTTCATAGGATGTAATCTCCAAAAATCTTTTCAACTATAATTATCTTGTTTACAATTCTTTCAGTGACAATGCATATGCTCTCATTTATTTTATATTTTTAAATTGGAAAAGACTCTGATGCTGGGAAAGACTGAGGGCAAGAGAAGGAGACCACAGAGAATGAGGTGGTTAGATGGCATCACCGACTCAATGGACATGAGGTTGAGCAAACTCTGGGAGACAGTGAAAGATGGGAAGCCTGGTGTGCTACAGTTTGTGGGTCACAAAGAGCCAGACACAACTTAGCAACTCAACAACAACAAATGTGTATTCATATTACAGACAAAACTAAAATCTAATATGAGATTTCCATATCTGAAAGTTTACACTAAATATAATGCCATCCCATCAGATATTTAACCTTCTTCCATAACTAACTTTATTTTTATCTCTTGCAATCAATTTACGTAAAACCAAACATTTCTCTTTTAATCTGAACCAGTCCTATTAATATACATTAATACCACTATATATACACTCACACTTATATATATGTTAGAGCTATTAATTTTATCACAAACAAATATCTATTTTCTTAAATTACTATCCAACCCAAACAATTATTAGTTGTTAATGCAGCTTTTTCCTGCCTCTACTCTGGCTGATCTACATTCTACTCTCAAAACAGCAGTGGCAGAAGTCTTTAAAATTTTAAATCAAACCATATTTCTCTTTTACTCAAACCATCCAGTAGCTCCACACTTCACTCAGAGTAAAAGCAAACACTGTCTTTATGATCCTAATAGTATTCATACTACAAGATCTGGCCTTTCTTCTTCTTTCTAATCCCATCTCCCAGTCACTCACGTGGCCACCAATGGCCAGCTTCATGGGCATACAATTTATGTCATTATACAGGACTGTTTGCTCAAAGGGACCCCACACTGTAATTCTCCCTTGTAACCACCTTTAAATTCTTAACAGTTTAATTTTACATAGATTATATAACTGGCCCTGCTGGTCATTTTGGTATTTCTTGAATATGCCAGTCATTACCACTGTTTTTAATAAGTTGTTCCCATTTTCTCAAGCGTTGCTCCCCTAGAAAACTGCATGACTGCCTTTATCATAGCTGCCAAACCTAATCTTAATACCCTGGTAAAAACTACAGCTATTCCATTATCATCAACCACGTTGAATTTCAGATTCCTTATTACCATACTTGACATTTTTCTTTTTTCTAATTCTACTGCCTTACAATTTTCTTATTTGCTGTGGTTTTGTTTTATTTTGCTTTATTATATCCCTCCATTTTCTTATCTGTAGACTTACACAAAGGCAGGATCTTTTGTTCACTGACATAGTGCAACCTCAAAGAAGCATGCTTGGTACAAGTAGGACTTCGGTACATCTTTGTTTAAAAATAAATCGATTTAGTCCTCTTAACTAGGATTTGGCCTGTGTTCTTTTACTTCGCTAGCCTTTGTAGTTTACTTTAGAACATATTATGCCCAAATACATACTCTATCATTGCAAAAATTTTGCTGTTTGGGTCCCAGTTTCCTAAATATCATTTCCTTGATCAAAAGAATGGCATCCATCTAGAAATTAAAACACTTCTTTTGACTTGAGAAAAACAGACAGATTTTTTATTAAGAACTTTGCAATATGCTTTTTAAACTCTGTAGTCTCTCCTAATAAGAATCAGAAGATAAGAACTCTAGACTAGACACATGATATTACTGCTTATGTAGCAATGCAAAAAAAAAAAAAAAAAATCACACTTTCATGAGGCCTAGTTTCTTTACTTGTTATGTGAAAGTCAGTACAATGCAAGGGTTAAAATGAACATCTGTGGAGTCAGTTTCCTTGGGTTGTTTCCCAATTCTACCATTCTAGCTGTGGGATGGTGAGAAGTTATCTACTTTGTGTGGCTTGGTTTCCTCATTAAATGTAAAGGGGATGACAATAGAATGTAAAGGGGGTAACAATATTTGTTATTGACAGTAAATGTAAAGGGGGCAATAATAGAATAATAGAATGTAAAGGGGGTAATAATATTAATAGAGGGGGTAATAATAATAGAATGTAAAAGGGGGTAATAGAATAATAGAATGTAAAGGGGGTAATAATATTTGTTATTGACATTAAATGTAAAGAGGGTAATAATAGAACTTTCTCAGAGTTGAAGTTTTAAGGACTAAATGGATTCATCAGCATAGCACACTCCAAACAGGCAAATACTAAACACATACTAAACAGGAATGTATGAGATGCTGTATAAATGTGTTAATATTATATGTAAAATGGGAATATCATTACTTACATGCTGTGTACATCTTTGGTTCTTGTGAAACTCAAAAATAATACAGTGAAAAATAAAGAGTTTAAAATTTATGAAGAATCATTATAAAATATTATATCGATTCAGTTTAATGACTATCATAAAATGATATTTCCTTTAAAAATTTAGCTTTAAAATTAAATCTTTACTGTGTTTTATCTCCTCTCTCTATGTCCAACATGCTTATCTCTAAGATGACAGGTGCATTTTGTGGATTGTTATCTGGACATTAGAAATTTGAGAATTTCTCAAGCCTCTATGATTCATGTGAAGTAGAGGGTAATATAGATATGGTCTCTAAATGTGACAGAGGAGAAGACTATTGTTTGGGATTTAGATTTGTAAATAAGCACAGTGTTATAGACAACCTCTGGCTCCAGGTTTATTGAACAATGCCATTTCTTAGAGTAAACTGGACTAGCACACAGAAGGGCAGGGGAGTGTTTGTTAGAACTGTTAGTAAAAAGGATCATTTTAGTTATCCTTATACAGCAATGTTGATTCAGACAATTTGATTTTTTAAAATATTGCAGAAAAATATTACACTGAGATCCCCCAGTTCTTCCTGTGCATTTCTAGTTTGCATTATCAAGCATTTGATTACAATTCAGTCACATGCTTTCTTTGGCTCTAGAAACTAATAATTTTTTTCACTAGATCAGAGTCCTGTGAGAACACTGATTAATAATTGAGCAGAGAATTAAGAGAAAAAGCATCACTTACTCTAGTCAGCAAGGAATTTATTCTGTAACTCTGCAGGACTATGCAATTGACATGTAAAGTAATAGAACAAAGAGCCAAAATGAAATTTTATCAAGAGCTCACATTTCCAAAATAGATTTGATAAGAGTTAGAAACATTCTTTATCTCCTAGGGACCCAGATATGTTCCAGTTTGCCAAATAACCATCTGGAAAGCATGAGTACTGGGGAAATCAGATGCTAACTCTAAGGCCAGCTTAAGTCACAGTTGTGGGATAGTTAATTTGTGATTGGTTCTGAGCAGATAATTTATTTGATAAATTACTAAGCTATGAATATGTTCAGATGCATGTTAATAAATCTAGTTTTCACAAATGAAGACCAAATCAAGCAGAGATTTAAACTATAAATAAAACCAGAAAAAAATAATACAGTTCTTTTAGTGTACCAGGATTTGGCATCCCCCTAAAGACCAAGGAGCATACACTTGCCTTAAATATGTCTTCATTCAATGTTATGGTTAACATGTAGCCTAGTTTTAAGATACTTTTGTCTTTACCATTAGCTAGGTAAATGTCATTGGAAAACTTAATTTTTTTTAAAATTTCAGTTATCTAATCTGTAAATAGTGATTTTTTTGTCTATATAAAGTGGACTAGAGATCTCATTCTAAATCTGTCATAAGAAATTTATTTTGGAAAAATTAATCACTTATTTGGAAATAAAAAAGAAAGAAAAATTTTGAAGTAATTTTGTGAAACTTTATTGACATAAAATTAGATATGCATGCTCGTGTTCAGTCGCTCAGTCATGTCCAACTTTTTGTGACACCATGGACTGTGATGCACCAGGCTCCTCTGTCCATGAAACTTTCCAGGCAAATATACTGAAGTGAGTTTTATATTATATTGTACAATATAAGATATTCAATTATATTATGTCAATATAATTGGATATTTTTAAAATTAATATGTTTTTATTAAAAAAGTATGTAATTACCTGATAACAATTATCAATAAACAAATAAGGTGAGTCTCTCCCCTACAAAAAAAAAAAAAAAGAAAAGAAAAAATTGAGTAAAGTAAAACAAAAACCAATATACTAAAGGTTTTGGAGGCAACAGAAAAAATGTGAAAAGATGCAAACATAAAGCATAAATAAATAAAGAGGGCAAGGAGTAGTTAAGACTTTGGGCCATAGCACCAAAGGAATAATGCTGACTCAAAAGTTATCCCACCCAAGTCACCATAACTATATGTTCCACATGTGAGTCTGAGGTTAAAGCCTTGCATAAATGTCTGTCCTGTACCTTCTGCATATCCTAACATAGACCTAGTTAAGGATTCAGAATCCTCATAAGTCTCAGAAGATATATAAAATATATCACATACTGTGATTTAGCTTGATTTACAGTAATAGAAGTTTAGAGAGGAAAAGGTCATTGTAGGATACTGTGGTTTAGCTTAAATAATTAACCTACTTATGGGAAGTTGTTTCATATCAGAACAATCTCATTTATTATAAATACTGAATCTTGAAAATGTCACTTATTAATTCTATGATATAAATGAGTCATGTGGAATACCAGGCTGAATATTTAAACAAATCATTTCAGGATAATTATCCATTATGACTTACCGGTGAACTTTCTTATTATGAAATGAAGCTAACTGAAGATATAATCACTGAATTATTAATCTAACATAATAATTATTCAATAAGTGAGTAGAAGGATATTGATGAAAGAAAGTCCATTTGCCGCTAACTATAGTGATGTTTCATGGAACTTTTAGCCTCTTTTGTGATTTTTTTAAAAAAGATATTATATTTTACTTAAACTCAAGTATGTGGATAATGACAGTTTAGAGGCTTATGAAATCCCTGAATAGTTTATGTGGCTACCCAAAAGTGCTTTGGGGCCAAGATGTACTTTAGGTTGACATTCTATGTAATCATTTATATTATAATGAAGTGGGTCTACAAGGTATGTAGTAGATCAGAAAAAATTGATTTTTTAAAAAGAATAACATCTTTTTATCCTTTCTTATGCCCTTACCCTCTCAGGTTACACAGTCTGTCAAAGCAATATATAGTTTCTACCTCCTGCTATGCTATGCTCAGTGGGTGCTTAGTAAGGTCAGAAAACTGAACAAACAAGAACAAAAGAATGGAAGAACATTTTTATTTTTTTAAAAAAGGAAGAAATGGAAAAATAAGTATGTTTCATTTATGGAAGTACTTTGCAAGGCATGGTTCATGTGACATCAATTCTATGAAATACCTTTATCTGGCCACAATCAATTAAAAAAAAGTGCTATGTTCAAATATGTGTGGAAAATCTGCATATTATAACAGATTCTAAGACATATTTGCACATCCAGTATTCTAAGACATGAAGAGAAGAGATTCATTTAAATTTGGTTAACTATATGATACGTAAGTGTGTTTGATCACAGAAGTCTTTCTAGCATTTAATTCCTTTTAATCAGGAATTCTGTGTATCAGTGTTCTGAATATCATACTTTGGGAAAGTATGATAAATTAATTGGGGTATGATAATTAAAAGGATTAAATTAATCATAATTTAAAGTTAAATTAATCATACTTTAAAGTTAAAGTTAATCATACTTTAATCGGGGTTCTGAGTATCATACTTTGGGAGAGCATGGTTTGGGTGAGATAACCAAGTGCTGATTATTCCCTTCCAAAAAGCATTAAAAGGGCATAATATATTCTGAAGATAAACATTGTATATTTGGCTTTCTCATGGATATTTATTCTATTTACAAAATTAAAAATGAGCAGCTATCTATGAGTTCCTCCCACTAAAACTGGGACTCTTGTCACTCTAGATGGCTAGATGCTACATTTATCCCTTGAATCTACATTAAAAATTAATGGCAGGACACTGAAAGACATGATATCCTTTTTCTCTAATAAATATACAGACAAGCAGAGTATAACTACTACCTCACTGCTCTCAGCTTTTGTAAATGTTGCACTGGCCTTGTGACCAAGAGAAAGCAGCACGGCTCACTTAGAGAAGGAGTCCAACAGAATTCCACCGCGAAAGCCAAATATCTGTGAATTTAACCAGTCAAACTTACCAACAGTGGAGGGAAGTGTTTTGACACTCATTAATTTTTCAGAGCAGAAGTATGTCCTCAAGTCATAAATTTCAGATCTCATTGGAAAAGAAGAAAAAGGTTTTTCTCAATTCCTTACTTGGAAATAAAAAAGCAATCTAACATGATTTCTAAACAAAAAACGTGTCTATTTTTACAGATGTTATGTGCTCTCTCTTCATTCAGATATGGTGTCTGTTTTCAGAAAGGGGTGCACTGATCCTGGTGTATAATCCATAGCATTGCAGATGTTTAATACCATATTCTTCCGATGTATATGTGCAGGCAGCTGCATTTTTCTTTTAACTGCAGTATAAAAAGTATGCCCATTTTACCATTTCTCTTTTTCAGCAAGTATTCAGTTGTAACCAAAGTGGCCCTGTATATTAACACTGAAATAGAATCACTATGTTTGATGACAAAACAATTTTTTTGATTTCTCCTTTGATCATATTTGTTGTTGTTTAGTCACCAAGTTGTGTCTGACTCTTACGGCCCTATAGACTGTAGCCACCAGGCTGCACTGTCTGTGGGATTTCCCAGGTACTGAAATGGGCTGCTGTTTCCTACTCCAGGGAACTCCCCAACCCAGGGATTGAACCCGTGTCTCTCAGTCTCCTGCATTGTGGGTGGATTCTTTACCACTGAGCCATGGAGAAAGTCCCTAATCATATTACATAAACTCAACACCTCAGTCCCTTATAGGCATCATTAAGGCAACCTCCAAGACTCTAGACACCAGTCCTGATTCTGACTATCCTTCTTTCCTGATTTATTCAACTTTATGGCCACCTCTACCCTGACTTTCCAACCTTTGAGGTATATTTGGATCATACATTAAGATTAACTAAGGGCTGTATGATCAGAAGGCATTTTGAATATCAGCTTTCTATTTCTGAAAAATTTACACAAGACTCATAATAAAATTTGTGGTAAGGAAAAACCTCTATGTCAGTTTATTCCATCATCCTCTCATGTCCTTTCTTGGTTTCACTGAAGAGGCTCAAAGTCAATCCTGGAATTATAATTCAGAGGTCAAAGATCAGAGATGTCCGAAACAGGATCAGACTGGCAGGTCCATTTGGTCAACCTCTCAGCAGCTAGAAACTTACCTTGACAAGTTGGTAAACAAAACAAAACAAAAACAAAATACTTCTCTACAAAGTATATTTTTGATGAACTGTCATAAATCTTTTTTAGGAGAAAAAGATAGCTGATTTGGGTTGCTTATTGTCATTGTTTTGAAAATTTCAGCCTCTAGGTCTCATTAAAAGATCTCTCAAATTGACTCAGGCTAGGATTATTTGTTTGATTATGCCTTTTTCAGTGTGAGCTGAAATTTTCCCAATTCTTTAGTGATTTAGCTTATGGTGACAGACTATTCTGGGGTGTTCAAAAAGTTTACACAAACTCTGTGAGGTAGAATGCCACTCTGCTTCCAAGAAATGTGGATACTGCCTTTGAAATTCCATATCAGAATGATCCATGCCTGGAAGGAATCCATTCTTAAGGTTAATGTTACAGCTCCTGCCACACTACTTTGCTTAATGAGTGGTGAAGGACCTTTCATCTCTGACGAGTTTTTTAGAGTCTAATTCCCACCCAGTGTTCTGCTTTACCCTGTAGCATCAACATATGTCCATGACTCTCAGCTTTTAACTGACAGAGAAGTTGCTTCCAACACATTTTCCTCAATTTTTCTCAGTCATATTTGCCTGGTCAACTCCAGCTAATCCTTCCTTTCAGTTAGAAGTTTGAAATTCAAAGGCATAGTATCCTGACCCAATGTCATGTGAAATGAGAATACAGTTGGTCTCTTATCTGTACTACTCAAATTATTTTTAGATGAAAGTTCAGCCTAGATAGATAGAATAATAGAATTAACTTTAAGAACTGCCTGTATTTAAATAACATAGTTGTTAGTCTTTAAAAAATTACCCAGAACACACAAGTAGTTTTTAGACAAAAGGTAATAATGATGCTTTTCTGTAGAATGTTACATGTTCTTAGTATGCACTAAATGACCAAGTGCCACATTGCAGCTGCTTTGAATGAAAAATAATAAACCCTGTGACTTGCTGGGCTTATGACAGCCACGTGTCCCAACATTCTTTCAGAAAAGTGTTACTGGAGGATCAGGGAACTCTCCATAGTTTGGTTGCTGCTTATCTGAATATACACACAACAGAAGGTAGTTTCAACCACGATGTCTTCCCCCATGTTCCCCCTGAGAATCGTCTTGAAGTTGTTTAGTTAAAAGCTTAAACAGTAAAGGAACTAGGAATGGTATTGAGGATTCTGTAAGGGAATAAAGAATTGAGGCAGGCCCCTGTGAATAGTCTGTTGTGACATATGAACACAATTATGGTCTCAAACTGACCGCTGCAAATCCATGAACCAGGAGTAGACTGTGAAAAGAGTTGGTGCCCTTTCGCTGAGAGAGCCTTGGTTTCTCTGCTATATTTATAGACAGTTCAGATTGAACAAAGAAAGACAAACATGCACGCTGAATGTGTAACCAGTTCAGAGGAAGAAAGGTTAATTAATAGCAGAGATGGTAAGGTCACACTGAAATCCAAGAAAAATATATTCTAAGGACACCATGGAAAGGCAGAGCATAAAAAGATCATAAAGGGCAACAGGCAAACAGAGTGGAGAAAAAGTCAGATTTCGTTAGAGTGTAGAGTTTAAATTTTTAAAGGGCTACTAGGATATGACCACAAAATTGTGAACTCCAGAGTTCACATGTTTCCCAAAGGGTTTTATTAGTGAATTGGGAACAAATTTTTTTTTATAATATTTTAATTTCTTCAGCTGTTTCATGTTCAAATGGGCTCTGAAAATTGGTGGCTAATAGTATTATAATTGTTCTCTTCTTTTGTAAATTGTCGATTCACAGTGTGTTCATTTACCTATTATTATATTAGTATTTTCTTATTCCTCTGATGCATTTAAACTTTAATGATATAAATAATGTTTATCTTAAATATTCTGAATCATAGCTATTTTGTTTTTAATTGTGGCTTTCATACACTTGAAGTTGTGAAATTTTATGCTGGAAATCTATGAAACATTCTCCTTTGGAACACCTTCCATTGCTTTCAAATTCAGAAAATTCCTCTACCTTAAATATTTTATTTATACCTTTACAGTATATAACACAGTTAGTATTATACAGAATCTAATTATGATGGAATCAAGATTGCTGGAAGAAATATCAATAACCTCAGATATGCAGATGACACCACTCTTATGTCAGAAAGCAAAGAAGAACTATAGAGCCTCGATAAAGATAAAAGAGGAGAGTGAAAAAGTTGGCATTCAGAAAACGAAAATCATGGCATCCAGTCTCATCACTTCATGGCAAATAGATGGGGAAACAATGGAAACAGTGAGAGACTTTATTTTGGGGGCCTCCAAAATCACTGCAGATGGTGACTGCAGCCTGGAAATTAAAAGACACTTGCTTCTTGGAAGAAAAGTTATGGAAAAACTAGATTATTAAAAATCAGAAACATTACTTTGGCAGCAAAGGTCTGTCTAGTCAAGGCTATGGTTTTTCCAGTCATGTATGGATGTGAGAGTTGGACTATAAAGAAAGCTGAGCACTGAAGAATTGATGCTTTTGAACTGTGGTGTTGGAGATACTCTTGAGAGTCCCTCGGACTGCAAGGAGATCCAACCAGTCCATCCTAAAGGAAATCAGTCCTGAATATTCACTGGAAGGACTGATGCTGAAGCTGAAACTCCAATACTTTGGCCACCTGATGCAAAGACCTGATTCATTTGAAACGACTCTGATGCTTGGAGTGCTTGAAGGTGGGGGGAGAAGGGAATGACAGAGGATGAGATGGTTGGATGGCATCACTGACTCAAAGGACATGAGTTTGAGTAAACTCCAGGAGTTGGTGATGGACAGGGAGGCCTGGCGTGCTGCAGTCCATGGGATCGCAAGGAGTTGGACATGACTGCGTGACTGAACTGAAGTATGATGTTATTAGGGCATCATCTTAAATTTGCTCATTTGTGTTTGCCTCTGTCTTAACTTAAAAGTGGATAGTTAACAAATAAAACAATTTACTTGTCCCCTTATATTTTTTTTCTTTTTATCACATAATGGAGAAAAATTATAGAGGAAATAATAGTGCCTATTTTAGTAAGCTTGTTTTAAAAGTACCTTTTGAGTAACATGTTAATAATACAGTAGAATTCTTCAGGGCAATAATTTCTTCAAAGCCATTACAAGCACTGTATCTTTTAACATTACACTTGACAAAAAGAACAGAAGAAATGATGGCATCTGCTCTACTAAGCAAGACCTTGAGGAGAATAAGAAATTATCAAAATGATATAATTTTTCTTTTCCACATAAGTCAAAGGAAATCTATACATCTATATATTTAGCATTATTACATACCTATTAATTATGTATTTGAAAAATATATTGTTTTTTAATATAAAATGTCTAACATTTATAATACACAAATATTATCTGTGGAATCACATTTATAATAATAAGAGATTCTGTTCCCTTCCTCACAAAAATAAAGTGATGAACTGTAAGTTATTGAAACTTTGTAAAGAGTGTTGAAAGGTTGAGTATAAGCACATTTCACTTAATATAGATACTGGAGCAGGATGTGGTTTGTTTGGACAGAAACTGAGTCTGTTCTGAGGCAGTTTTCCTTGGCATTCTGTTTACTTTACCTATAGGAGCATGAGGGTACAGACTATGAGTTAATGTAGAATTATGTTTTTCATAATTATCTGCTTAATAAGCATTGAAAAAACAACTTAATTAAAAAAAAACATGTATAACAGCAAAAATATTATCTGAGAACTCAGTAAAGGCTTTGGATTGAAACATGTCAGTTGACTAAACAACTATTAAATTAAAAACAAGAATCACACATATACAGCAACAGAAAATAATGATAATAATAGTAATAATAATAATGATAGTGATAAGTACATCTAGAATGTGCCATACATTGCTTTGAGCACTTTGAAAGTGAAAGTGTTATTTGCTCAGTTGTGTCTGACCCTGCAACCCTATGGACTGTAGCCCCCAGGCTCCTCTGTCCATGGGATTCTCCAGTCAAGAATACTGCAGTGGGTTGCCATGTCCTTCTCCAGAGGATCTTCCTGGCCCAGGGATGGAACCTGGGTCTTCTGCATTGCAGGCAGATTCTTTACTGTCTGAGCCACCAGGGAAGCCGTTGAGCCCTGTAGCTACATTTTAACCTTCTCAGTTTCGTTTAATATTCATGAAAACTTTACAAGGAAGGTATTAACAATATCTTCCACACCTTTTTATTTAGTTGTTTTTAAGAATAAAATGTCAAAGAGATAATATGAAGCAAAATAACCATAACAGAAACTAAAGTGAAAACAAATTAAAAAAAAATATATGAATCCAACTCTATTGGATTTTACTATTGCTATACAGGTATTTAGCAAGGGCTTCCCAGGTGACTCAGTGGTAAAAAATCACCTGCCAATGCAGGAGTTACAGGTTCGATTCCTGGGTCAGGAAAATCACCTGGAGAAGAAAATGGCAACCCAACCCACTCCAGTATTCTTGCCTAGGAAATCCCATGAACAGAGGAGCCTGGGGGGCTACAGTATATGGAGTTGCAGAACAGTTGGACATGACTTAGTGACTAAACAACAACAAAAACAGATATTTAACACTTTAAAAAACATTTTATGTTTTCATAATTTGTGGTAAAATTACATTTTTAAAAAACAAGAGAATAATCTCATAATTCACAACAGTGGTTTCCAATAGTTGGAAGGAAGCACATAGAGAGTAACTAAGTTGCAGTGTTGGCTTTTGAAGTTGGATGGTAGATTCATGAGTGTCTGTTCTATGTTTATTACCAATATGTGACATCTATTATATACATATATAGAGAAAGAGAGCGTGTGTGCAAATAAATAATAAAACAATCTCAAAAGTTCCTACAAAATTTTCTTAATTTAAAAAGGCCATTTAGCTAATATAAGTGAGTGAAGTCACTCAGTCATGTCCGACTCTATAAGGGATATTCTTAAAGAGATGGGAATACCAGACTACCTTACCTGCCTCTTGAGAAATCTGTATGAAGGTCAAGAAGCAGCAGTAAGAACTGGAAATAGAAAAGCAGACTGGTTTCAAATCAGGAAAGGAGTAAGTCAAGGCTGTATATTGTCACCCTGCTTATTTAACTTATATACATAGTACATCATGTGAAACACCAGGCTGTTTGAAGCACAAGCTGGAATCAAGATTGCTGGGAGAAATATCAATAACCTCAGATGTCCAGATGACACGACCCTTATGGCAGAAAGCAAAGAACTAAAGAGAATATTGATGAAAGTGAAAGAGGAAAGTGAAAAAGTTGGGTTAAAACTCAACATTCAGAAAACTAAGATCATGTCATCGGTCCCACCACTTCATGGCAAACAGATGGGGAAACAATGGAAATAGTGAGAGAATTTACTTCTTTGGGCTCCAAAATCACTGCAGAGGATGACTGCAGCCATGAAATTAAAAGATGCTTACTCCTTGGAAGAAAAGCTATGACCAACCTAGACATCATATTAAAAAGCAGAGAAATTACTTTGCCAACAAAGGTCCATCTAGTCAAAGCTACGGTTTTTTCAGTAGTCATGTATAGATGTGAGAGTTGGACTATAAAGAAAGCTGAGCACTGAAGAATTGATGCTTTTGAACTGTGGTGTTGAAGAAGACTCTTGAGAGTCCCTTGGACTGCAAGGAGATCCAACCAGTCCATCCTAAAAGAAATCAGTCCTGAATATTCATTGGAAGGACTGGTATGAAACTGAAACTCCAATATTTTGGCCACCTTATGCGAAGATCTGACTCATTGGAAAAGACCCTGATGCTGGGAAAGTTTGAAGGTGGGAGGAGAAGGGAACAACAGAGGATGAGATGGTTGAATGGCATCACCGACTCAATGGATATGAGTTTGAGCAAGCTCCAGGAGTTAGTGATGGACAGGGAAGCCTTGCATGCTGCAGTCCATGGTGTTGCAAAGAGTCCAACTGAACTGATCTGAACTGAAGGGTATATGTTATGTACACCAGTTGGGTCTTTCTGGAATTTGTATTCAAAACTCTGGGCTTTTAGAGAGCAAATGAGATAAGTATTATTCTTTCCAGAAAGTTACTTTAGTCAGGCTTATTTATGACCTTATTGAAAAATACCATGACTAACAAATTCGGGAAAAGTATATGATTTAACACAGAATTTAGTTTTTCTTCTTACCATCAGTTCAGTTCAGTTCAGTTGCTCAGTTGGGTCCAACTCTTTGTGACACCATGGGCTACAGCTCATTAAGAGGCTCTTTCCTTCTTCACTTTCTGCCATATGGGTTATTGTATATTTGAGATTATTGATATTTCTCCTGGCAATCTTGATTTCAGCTTGTGCTTCATCCAGCCCAGTGTTTCTCATGATGTACTCTGCATATAAGTTAAATAATCAGGGTGACAATATACAGCCTTGACGTACTCCTTTTCCTATTTGGAACCAGTCAGTTGTTCCATGTCCAGTTCTAACTGTTGCTTCCTTACCTGCATACAGATTTCTCAAGAGGCAGGTCAGGTGGTCTGGTATTCCCATCTCTTTCAGAATGTTCCACAGTTTGTTGTGATCCACACAGTCAAAGGCTTTGGCATAGTCAATAAAGCAGAAATCGATGTTTTTTCCGGAACTCTTGCTTTTTCAATGATCTTCTTACCATCAGTTCAGTTCAGTTCAGTTCAGTCGCTCAGTCGTGTCCGACTCTTTGCGACCCCATGAACCGCAGCACGCCAGGCCTCCCTGTCCATCACCAACTCCTACAGTTCACCCAGACTCACGTCATCGAGTCAGTGATGCCATCAGCCATTTCATCCTCTGTCGTCCCCTTCTCCTCTTGCCCCCAATCCCTCCCAGCATCAGAGTCTTTTCCAATGAGTCAACTCTTCACATGAGGTGGCCAAAGTACTGGAGTTTCAGCTTTAGCATCAGTCCCTCCAAAGTAATTCCAGGGCTGATCTCCTTCAGGATGGACTGGTTGGATCTCCTTGCAGTCCAAGGGACTTTCAAGAGTCTTCTCCAACACCACAGTTCAAAAACATCAATTCTTAGGTGCTCAGCCTTCTTCACAGTCCAACTCTCACATCCATACATGACCACAGGAAAAACCATAGCCTTGACTAGACAGACCTTTGTTGGCAAACTAATGTCTCTGCTTTTGAATATGCTATCTAGGTTGGTCATAACTTTCCTTCCAAGGAGTAAGCGTCTTTTAATTTCATGGCTGCAGGCACCATCTGCAGTGATTTTGGAGCCCAGAAAAATAAAGGCTGACACTGTTTCCACTGTTTCCCCATCTATTTCCCATGAAGTGATGGGACTGGATGCCATGATCTTTGTTTTATGAATGTTGATCTTTAAGCCAACTTTTTCACTCTCCTCTTTCACTTTCATCAAGAGGCTTTTTAGTTCCTCTTCACTTTCTGCCATAAGGGTGGTGTCATCTGCATTTCTGAAGTTATTGATATTTCTCCCGGAAATCTTGATTCCGGCTTGTGCTTCTTCCAGTCCAGCATTTCTCATGATATACTCTGCATATAAATTAAATAAGCAGGGTGACAATATACAGCCTTGGCGTACTCCTTTTCCTATTCGGAACCAGTGTGTTGTTCCATGTCCAGTTCTAACTGCTGCTTCCTGACCTGCATACAGATTTCTCAAAAGGCAGATCAGGTGGTCTGGTATTCCCATCTCTTTCAGAATGTTCCACAGTTTGTTGTGATCCACACAGTCAAAGGCTTTGGCATAGTCAATAAAGCAGAAATAGATGTTTTTCTGGAACTCTCTTGCTTTTTCCATGATCCAGCGGATGTTGGCAATTTGATCTCTGCTTCCTCTGCCTTTTCTAAAACCAGCTTAAACATCAGGAAGTTCAAGGTTCACGTAGTGCTGAAGCCTGGCTTGGAGAATTTTGAGCATTACTTTACTAGCGTGTGCTGCTCCTGCTGCTGAGTCACTTCAGTCGTGTCCCACTCTGTGCGACCCCATAGAAGGCAGCCCACCAGGCTCCCCCATCCCTGGGATTCTCCAGGCAAGAACACTGGAGTTGGTTGCCATGTCCTTCTCCATACTAGCGTGTGAGATGAGTGCAATTGTGCGGTAGTTTGAGCATTCTTTGGCATTGCCTTTCTTTGGGATTGGAATGAAAACTGACCTTTTCCAGTCCTGTGGCCACTGCTGAGTTTTCCAAATTTGCTGGCATATTGAGGGCAGCACTTTCACAGCATCATCTTTCAGGATTTCCAATAGCTCAATTGGAACTCCATCACGTCCACTAGCTTTGTTCGTAGTGATGCTTTCTGAGGCCCATTGGACTTCACATTCCAGGATGTCTGGCTCTAGGTCAGTGATCACACCATTGTGACCTAGATAACTGGGTCATGAAGATCTTTTTTGTACGGTGCCTCTGTGTATTCTTGCCACCTGTTCTTAATATCTTCTGCTTCTGTTGGGTCCATACCATTTCTGTCCTTTATTGTGCCCATCTTTGCATGAAATGTTCCCTTGGTATCTCTAATTTTCTTGAAGACATCTCTAGTCTTTACCATTCTGTTGTCTTCCTCTATTTCTTTGCATTGATCACTGAGGAAGGCTTTCTTATCTCTTCTTGCTATTCTTTGGAACTCTGCATTCAGATGTTTATCTTTCCTTTTCTCCTTTGCTTTTTGCTTCTCTTCTTTTCACAGCTATTTGTAAGGCCTCCCCAGATAGCCATTTTGCTTTTTTTGCATTTCTTTCCCATGGGGATGGTCTTGATCCCTGTAGGGCTTTGCCTATAACCCCAATGGCTCATTGCTAAAGAATCTGCCAGCAATGGTGGAGACACAGGAGACCTGGTTTCAATCCCTGGGTCAGGAAGATCTCCTAGAGGAGAGTAAGACAACCCTATCCAGTGTTCTTGCCTGCAGAATCCCATGGACAGTGGAGCCTGGTGGTCTACAGTCCATAGCATTGCAGATATTCAGACACGACTGAAGCAACTGAGCACTCATAATATCTTACTCACTTTTTCCATGAGTTCTTAGTTTTGAAATGTTCACTGAATTGACATAACATACAATACAACTAATAGTCCCTTCCCTAGACTTCAAGTGGACTGTTTTGTCATTTAGGCACAAAGACACCCACACATTCATAAATGGCAGCACTGTCTTAACACAGGACAAAAGCAGACACTGGTGTGTAAGGAAAAAGTATTTGATACATTACATCATAGTGGGTTTACTCCATGAACTTGCTAGTGGTTATGGAGACAAATATGGTATATAGTGAAATACCCAACATTACATTGAATAGTTATATAAACAAATATGAGAGAATATTTAGCTCTTAATCTTCACTATCTTTTAGCAAACTTTAAAGTCTCATGAATAGAGATTTTATTGGGTTATAATTCATATAAATGTATAACATTTATATTGTACAACATTATAATATAAATGTATAACATTTTCATCTAGAAGATGAAAAAGTCCTTAGATTTCACTATTAGCTGTATTCATCTCACATATTTATGTATTAAATCTAAATATAAAACAAGCTTTTTTTTTTTAAGAGCTCCTAAAACAAGCTAATTGGTAGTTGCTTAAATGTGAAATGAAGCCAAAATAAATGATAAATTTAACTTTATGTTAAAGAAGTTTAAATTTCCCACTAGTTAGATTAAAAACTTAAGTTGTTTTCTATACATCATTTTAGGAGAAGGCAGAGACATTACTTTGCCAACAAAGGTTCATCTAGTCAAGGCTATGGTTTTTCCTGTGGTCATGTATGGGTGTGAGGGTTGGACTGTGAAGAAGGCTGAGCACCGAAGAATTGATGCTTTTGAAATGTGGTGTTGGAGAAGACTCTTGAGAGTCCCTTGGACTGCAAGGAGATCCAACCAGTCCATTCTGAAGGAGATCAGCCCTGGGATTACTTTGGAGGGAATGATGCTAAAGCTGAAACCCCAGTATTTTGGCCACCTCATGCAAAGAGTTGACTCATTGGAAAAGACTCATGCTGGGAGGGATTGGGGGCAGGAGGAGAAGGGGACAACAGAGGATGAGATGGCTGGATGGCATCACTGACTCGATGGACGTGAGTCTGGGTGAACTCTGGGAGTTGGTGATGAACAGGGAGGCCTGGCGTGCTGCAGTTCATGGGGTCGCAAAGAGTTGGACATGACTGAGCAACTTATCTGATCTGATCTGAATGGCACCCCACTCCAGTACTCTTGCCTGGAAAATCCCATGGACGGAGGAGCCTGGTAGGCTGCAGTCCACGGGGTCGCTAAGAGTCGGGCATGACTGAGCGACTTCGCTGTCACTTTTCACTTTCATGCATTAGAGAATGAAATGGCAACCCATTCCAGTATTCTTGCCTGGAGAATCCCGGGGACAGAGGAGCCTAGTGGGCTGCTGTCTATGGGGTTGCACAGAGTTGGACACGACTGAAGTGACTTAGCAGTAGCAGTGGCAATACACATTTTGGAATATTTAAAAAATATTATATGCATTTATACCAACTTAATTTTCCAGGAATTCCTCAAGAAAGCAAAATAATTTGATAGATATAGTTTTATTACTATAAATCATTTGCTAAATTTACGATGTTGAAAGTAAACAAAATTGTCATCTCAATAAAAGTACTGAACTCTATTAGCCTCAGATATGTACTAACTGGGAAACAGCATTCCCCTTTCCATGACTTGCACTTTCAATCTGACTTTTTATAAAAAGCAAGGTTTTAATAGACAACCCAAAGACAGAATACATTGCCTTGTGTTTTATAAGTAATTCAAATTTTAACACTTTGCATATTTGCATCTTGTGAACTTTCAGATTCCAAATATAAGCCCCTTCATAATGTTTTATAACATCCCTAAAACTACTGACAATGTAAAAGCATTAATCATTTACATGTTATGAAATTTATTACCTTCTTTTAGCCTCTTTGCATCAGGAAATTTTGTGGCCCACTGTTTCTAATTTTCTAAGTAATCAATATATGTTTTTAGTTTTAACCACTGCTACCCTGTTCTCATTTTTAGTTTGTTCTTATGACCAATAAAACAAAGCAGAGTTTTCCACATCTCTTTAACTGCCTTGAAAATGTGCTTGAAAATGCAATGCATATGTCTTTTTCTTCCCTAAGATGTTTCCTCAGAATAACACATCATATAATGAAGTTGACTTTCCTATAGAACTACACTGTCCAATAGGGTAAGGTACATTTACTATATTTATTTAAAGTGAATTAAAATTAAATGAAAGTTAAAATTTAGTTCCTCAGGGCTCTTAGGCATATTTTAAGGGCTCAATAGCCACATATGGCTCATGGTTACCATATTATGCAGGAAGATTTTAACTATATTAAAATGACAAAAAAGAGAACCATGTAAATATATATTTTTATTATTAAATATACATAAAATATTATACATATGTATTTCTTTTTTTTCCTAAGGGAATTGATATTCTGTGTGCCATATGAAATTTTGAGACTGTACCACCAAGAGAAAATGAGGGAAAGCCTAGAAAGGTTGAAATTATCATAATCAACAAAAGCCACCAAAAGGGAGACTAAAGAATCAAAAGGTTCTTCAAAAACTGCAGACTTCTGAGCATCAGAGCACTAGATGCTTCAGTCTGTGTCATCCACAGAAGCTAAGTATATTCCAAAAATGGAATGGTTGAAGAGAAACATAGGAGTTCAGTCACTAAGTCCTGTCTGAAACTTTGCGACCCCATGGACTGCAGCTCGCCAGGTTTCCCTGTCCTTCGCTATCTTCTGGAGTTCACTACGATTCATGTTCATTGAGTTGGTGATGCCATCCAACCATCTCACCCTCTGCTGCCCTCTTTCCTTTTTGCCTTTGATCTTTCCCAGCATCAATGTCTTTTCCAATCAGTCGGCTCTTTCACATCAGGTGGCCAAAGTACTAGAGCTTCAGTTTCAGCATCAGTCCTTCCAATGAATATTCAGTGTTGATTTCCTTTAGAATTGACTGGTTTGATCTTCCTGCTGCCCAAGGGACTCTTAAGAGTCTTCTCCAGCACCACAATTTGAAAGCATTAATTCTTTGGCACTCAGCCTTTTTATGGTCCAACTCTCACATCCATACATGACTATTGGAAAAACCATAGCTTTGACTATATGGACCTTCGTTGGCAAAGTAATGTTTCTGCTTTTTAATATACTGTCTATGTTTGTCATAGCTTTCTCTCCAAGGAGTAAGCATCTTTTAATTTCATGACTGCAGTCACCATCCACAATGCTTTTGGAACCCAAGAAAATAAAATCTGTCATTGCTTCTACTTTTTCTGCTGCTTTTTCCCATGAAGTGATGGGACTGAATGCCATGATCTTAGTTTTCTGAATGGTGAGTTTTAAGCCAGCTTTTTCACTCTCCTTTTTCACCCTCATCAAGAGACTTTTTATATCCTCTTCATTTTCTGCCATTAGAGTGGTATCATCTTCATATCTGAGGTCGTCAATATTTCTCTTGGCATTCTTGATTCCAGCTTGTGATTCAAGCAGCCTGGCATTTCTCATGATGTACTCTGCATATAAGTTAAATAAACAGGTTGACAATATGCAGCCTTATTGTACTCCTTTTCCAATTTAGAACCACTTTTTAAAGCATATTATTTTTATATCCTGCCTGTCAACTACTCCATCACCCACAAACACCCAAAAGACTTTCCTTTGCCACCTTACCCAGAAAATAAAAAAATTTGGACTTAAAGACACAAAGGCAGAGTTTCCTACTACAAATGGAGGGTAAAACAGAATAACATTTTGACCATTTTGTTTTGCTATGGAAGAAGAAAACTAGACCTTTAATTTCTTAATAGGTTATTCTGTACATATTAAATTCTTAAAAAATTACTCTGCCACCTTATATAATAATTTTTAACTCTACACTGAAACTACACAGGTGTTTGCTTGGTGAAGGTCAGGGAAAATGAAGGGGAAATTGTGTACTGTTCAGTGAAATATATATTAGTAGACATTCACATGGGTACCACAAAATAAAGTGAGGCATTCATAAAAGCCTAGGAGCAGTGAGTTTTTATTCACAGCTAATATGATGACTATCAAAGCTTAGAGTTTATCCACACAGTCACACAAAATTGATCCTCAATTTTATATTTATATTAGCACACTACTTTGTGGCTGTATATATATACTGTATATATAGGATAGAAACTTGCACACACCTTTGAGGAAATTTTTTGTTTGTTTTTGACTGCATTACATGGCTTGCAGGATTTTAATTCCCAGGCTCCTGGCAGTGGAAGCACAGAATCCTAACCACTGGATCCCCAGGGAATTCCCTAGAGGAATGGTTTTGTTCTTTTGTAATTTCTGTAGTGTTTTTTCTTCGTAGCTCCCACCCTTTTTCACTCGTATTATAGGAAAGTTCTATTTGTGTGAGTAGACTAGCTGAGATCCATTACAGTACATAAAATGGCCCTTATTTCTTTTTCTTTTCTTTTTTTAATTTTGAGAAGTATAGACAAGGCTATCTACATTATATAACAATTATAAAGCTGCCAGAGTTCCACCCCCACCCCTCTCCTATGTTGGACTTCACATATTTGTTAAACGGTGTGTGCTTAGTCATGTCCAACTCTTTGCAATCCCATGGACTGTAACCCACTAGGCTCCTCTGTCCATGGGATTCTCCAGGCAAGAATACTGGAGTTGGTTGCCATGCTCTTTTCCAGGTGATCTTCCCAACTCCAGTATTGAACTCGTGTCTCTTGGGTCTCTTGAATTGGCAGGCAGATTCTTTACCACTGAGCCACTGGGGAATCCCTGTTAAAAGTTAAAGGCAGCCAAACTAGCGTTTCACCATTACTCGCACTAGCCAAGCCATATAAGCAGAAAAGAAGAGCTTTGGAGGGAGAAAATGAGTTTGTTAGTGTTTTGTGTGGCTCACTAGACTAACTGAGGGGAGCTCAGCCTCAGAGAGCTTGGGGTATTTACCAAAGGGGGAGTTGACATTGATCAATTCTGATTGACTATTTCAAAAGCTGCAGAGACCCTTAGACTCATCCCAGAACAGCTAATGGAGGGTGTTCAGTTCTTGCAAAATCAATGTTTGTCCTCAGTAGATATGTATATATCTATATCTATATCTATATCTATCTATATCTATATCTATATATATATACTCTCAGATGTTGGTGCCTGTTTCATTTCTCATGAACTTTGAAGACTGGTGGTTTAAGGGATGGGCCATAACTAGTATGGTAAGGAGAGAGGAAAATGGAGAAGTGGGCCTGGGTGCATAAATTCCACTAGGTTAAACAGATACCATATTAACTGGCTCTATCAAGTAAGGATATGGATTGTCAACATGTATATCTTGATGACGGTGGTTTCAGAAAGAGGTCTCCCACATACCCCATGAGAAAACCTACATTCTGATGCCAGTTGAAATAGAATGCTGATGGGCAAATATTAGCATTTTCCTTTTGCCTACACCAAAAGGATCTCATCTGAGTAGCCAAGCCTCCCATGAAATTGTTTTACAGTAAGTACAGTATCATTTCTAAGGCACAATAAAGTAGCAAGAAAACCATTACATTCCAAACATTCTCAGAAATCTAACTTCAAAGTTTGTGGTTGTTGTTTAGTCATTTAGCCATGGCTGACTCTGCGATCCCATGAACTGCATCATGCCAGGGTTCCCTGTCCTTCACTATCTCCCAGAGCTTGCTCAAACTCCTGACCATTGAGCCAATGATGCCATCCAACTATTTAATCCTCTATGGCCCCCTTTTTTCCTGCCTTCAATCTTTCCCAGCATCAAGGTCTTTTCCAGTGAGTCGTCTCTTTGCATCAAGTAGCTGAAGTACCACAGCTTCAGGTTCAGCATCAGTCCTTCTAATGAATATTCAGGGCTGATTTCCTTTAGGATTGACTAGTTTGATCTCCTTGCAGTCCAAGAGATTCTCAAGAGTCTTCTCCAGCACCGCAGTTCAAAAGCATCAGTTCTTTGGTGCTCTATCTTCTTTATGGTTCAGCGGTTACATCCATACATGACTACTGAAACACCATAGCTTTGACTAGATGGAGCTTTACCAGCCAAATGATGCGTCTGCTTTTTAATATGTTGTCCAGGTTTGTCATAGCTTTCTTTCCAAGGAGCAAGCATCTTTTAATATCATAGCAGCAGTCACTGTCTGCAGTGATTTTGGAGCCCAAGAGAATAAAGTTTTTTAGCCTTTATAATATGTTTGTAGTTTTGCATTTTAGTGAGGTTTTCATCAAATACCTATTTAAAAATAAATTATTTCTTTCAGGTAGTACTTAGGATCTGTGCATGTTTTAAGCATCTTGAAAAATAGAAAGACTTTTAAGTTGTTCAATACCAAGGCAATGGCATCCCACTCCAGTACTCTTGTCTGGAAAATCCCATGGATGGAGGAGCCTGGTAGGCTGCAGCCCATGGGGTCGCTGAGAGTCGGACACGACTGAGCGACTTCACTTTCACTTTTCACTTTCATGCACTGGAGAAGGAAATGGCAACCCACTCCAGTGTTCTTGCCTGGAGAATCCCAGGGACGGGGAAGCCTGGTGGGCTGCCAGACGTCTATGGGGTCGCACAGAGTCGTACACAACTGAAGCGACTTAGCAGCAGCAGCAGTAGCATATACTAAATACCATATATTCACATGTACTACATAAACTCCTTGAATTAAACACAATTTATAGTGGCTATTTAAGAGTGTTACCAGATATAATATCATACAACACAAGAAGAAATAAAATATAAAGCCAGAGAATATGAGCTTCTTGAAAGTTAAAGTTTTTCAGGAAACATAAATGTCAGTCCAACTTAAAATATTTTTACAGGTCTTTTTAGAGTCTGTGTAACAATGAAGGTTTTGTCTGACATTTCAGAGTGTTTCCAGGTTCAGCAGTCATGCGTTTTGACAAGGCTTCCCGGTGTAACTAATAACACAGAGGCCATGGTGGGTCTCTGCCATCTGTAGGGAATCATTCCTATATTCAGATTTACTGCAAGGTCTGTTGAGTTCTGAAGTATTATTTAGGAGTAACTCAGTGTATATCTGCCATTACTTGAAATTTTATTTTTAGTGTTTATTGAGCTAAATTACAGGAGTGAAGGAAAGAGACTTCCGAGCAGAAAACTTTACATTGGTTACTACTATTGAATAAATTGTTTAAATTAAATATTCTTGGAGAACAATAAATAGACTAAAGCTATTTGTTAAACTAGATGAGTTTAAAATGGTTTTCCTAGATAGAGCTTTTTGCTGTCTTTAAGATAAACGTGCAAACATGGTGATTAATTATTTATGCCTGAGTCGGGGGGGATATCTCTTCTGATACATGGCTTGAAGAAATATTTGCTGACAAAATTAAAATAAATTAGATTTACATAGAATTTTTATCAAAGGAGCTTAAAAATTTTATCTCTTAACAAGTCTACCAAATAATATGGGTGTTTTGGAAGTTTTGCTTTGAGAATCCTCTAATTTAGAACAAAAGTTGAAATCTATATCTTTGGATTATTTTCTATGGAAGCTGGCTAAGTCATCACTTTTTATTGGGTGCTAAGCTTTTATTCTACTATACTTCTGTAGCTTGAGTCTTTCATTTTTTTGGTTAATTACACCATTTATGTTCTTTTTTTTTTTCCTATCTTATTTCACTTTATTGATTGGGAAACACCACTTTTAAGTGTACATAGTACATGTGAGCATACAATCCCCATTTTATAAGTGAGAATATCAAATTCTATGACTGACTTAACCCCAGAATCCACTGTAACACTGTGAATCACCACCTCTTTTTAAACTCTTCTGCTTCTGTTAGGTCCTTACTGTTTCTGTCCTTTATCATGCCCATCCCTGTAGGAAATGTTCCCTTGATATCTCCAATTTTCTTGAAGAGATCTCTAGTCTTTCCCATTCTATTGTTTTTCTCTATTTTTTGGCATTGTTCATTTATAAAGGCCTTTTTATCTCTCCTTGCTCTTCTCTGGAACTCTGCATTCAGTTGAATATAGCTTTCCCTTTCTCCCTTGCTTTTCACTTCTCTTCTTTCCTCTGCTATTTGTAATGCCTCCTCTGACAAACACTTTGCCTTCTTGCACATTTTACACACTTGAAATCTAATGTCACATAAATCTCATTTGTGTCTAAGTCATGCACTCCTTTCTTTGTAAATTTAAAGTTACTACTCTGTTGTTAGTGGAGAGGGATATGTCCCTGCCTCAGGAATTTCTATGAGGATCTAATGTGGTAAGATATGTAAACAATTTAGAATTATTATGTGGTCTACTATAATATTTTCACATTGTAGTATAAATGCTGCTACTCTTCAATCTTTATCCTCTGATTTTTTTTTTTCCTTAAAGCAACTCCAATGACATTATTCTATGTCCAAAACACAGAAACTCTCCTTGTCAAGGCCACCAATAACCACCGTGGGATTAAACCCAATATTTCTCAATTCTTAACAAATTGCAGCACTATTGAACATGGATGATCTCCTATGTGTGAGTCAAGAAGCAACAGTTAGAACTGGACATGGAACAACAGTCTGGTTTAACATTAGAAAGGAGTATAACAAGGCTGCATATTGTCACCCTGCTTATTAACTAATATGCAGAGTACATCATGTGAAAGGTGAGGCTGATGAATCACAAACTGGAATCAATATTGCTGGGAGAAATATCAACAACCTTAGATGTTCAGAATATGAAGAGGAACTAAAGAGCCTACTGATGAGGGTGAAACAGAAGAATGATAAATCTGGCTTAAAATTCAACATTCAAAAAACTCAGATCATGGCATCCAGCCCCATAATTTCATGGCAAGTAGAAAGGGGAAAACTAGAAGCAGTGACAGATGTTATTTTCTTGGACTCCAAAATCACTGAGGATGATGGCTGCATCCATGGAATTAAAAGACGCTTGCTGCTTGAAAGGAAAACTATAACAAACTGAGACAGCATATTAAAAAGCAGAGACATCACTTTGCCAACAAAGGTCTGTATAGTCAAAGCTTTGGTTTTTCTGGTTGTCAATTACAGGTTTGAGAGCTGGACCATAAAGAAGGCTGAGGGCCAAAGAATTGAAGTTTTTGAATTGTGATGTTGGAAAAGACACTTGAGAAGTGACTTGGACTACAAGGAGATCAAACCAGTTAGTCCTAAAGGAAATCAACCCTGAATATTCATTGGAAGAACTGATGCTGAAGTGAAATCTCCAATACTTTGGTTCCCTGATGGGAAGATCTGACTCATTGGAAAAGATCCTGATGCTGGGAAAGATTGAAGGAAGAAGGAGAAGATGAGGACAGAGGATGAGATGGTTAGGTAAGCATCACTGACTCAATGGACATAAATTTGAGGAAACTCTAGGAGATAATGGAGGACAGAGGAACCTGGCATGCTACAGTCCACGGGTTTCCAGAGTCAGACACAACTTAGCAACTGAGCGAAAATAACAACAACTTGACTCTATCTCACATTCTAGAAGAAAAGAAAAGAGACAGATATCTGAGTTCAATTTTAAAGAACAAAAAGTAGAATATATTAACTATAGATAGTGATGATATGGAAACACCAATGCAAGCAGCTGTTTATAAGCATCATCTTGTTTGCTATCTTTACCATCTTTTCTGCTTGCTTTTCATTAGCTTTGTTAAATTTCCTATAGATTTGTGACTATGTGCTTATAATAATTTATACAGCCTGTGCTGCCATTCTATGACATGTAAGAAAAGAGCAAAAGGTCAAAGAGGAAGTATTTGATACACTGAGAAATAAAAGACCTGTGGAAAATATGCTGAACATAAAGCTACTTTTTTAAAAATTATGATGACTTAAAAACAAATAATTTTAACTGATATTAGTTATTGAATTATTTTACTTGTGTGTTTAGGAATGTAATATTAACATTAGTTGCAAGCATGAGACTGAAATAAGTAAAACATCTCTAAAATCATACTTATTCTCAGATTTCATATTCACATGCAGCATACATCACACTGTAAATATGTCAAAAGCCTTTGTGTCTATTAATTACTGAGTGTGAGTGCAAGCATGCTCAGTCCTGTCTGACTCCTTGTGACCCCCATGGATGGTAGCCCCACAGACTGCTTTCTCCATGGAATGTTCCAGGCAAGAATACTGGAGTGGGTTGCCATTTCCTATTCCAAATAATGTACTAACCAAACTTTTCTGAAGAAGAAAAATATTTAAAGCTAATCTATGTGTTAAAACTAGTGGAGGTGAGGGAATTCCAGTTGAGCTATTTCAAATCCTAAAAGATGATTATATGGAAGTGCTGCACTCAATATGCCAGCAAATTTGAAAACCTCACTTGTGGCTGGCCACACGACTGGAAAAGGGCAGTTTTCATTCCAATCCCAATGAAAGGCAATGCCAAAGAATGCTCAAACTACCGCACAAGTGCACTCATCTCACACGCTAGTAAAGTAATGCTCAAAATTCTCCAAGCCAGGCTTCAGCAATACGTGAACCGTGAACTTCCTGATGTTCAAGCTGGTTTTAGAAAAGGCAGAGGAACCAGAGATCAAACTGCCAACATCTGCTGGATCATGGAAAAAGCAAGAGAGTTCCAGAAAAACATCTATTTCTGCTTTATTGACTATGCCAAAGCCTTATGCTGTGTGGATCACCACAAACTGTGGAAAATTCTGAAAAAGATGGGAATACGAGACAACCTGACCTGCCTCTTGAGAAACCTGTATGCAGGTCAGGAAGCAACAGTTAGAACTGGACATGGAATGATAGACTGGATCCAAATAGAAAAAGGAGTACTTCAAGGCTGTATATTGTCACCCTGTTTATTTAACTTCTAAGCAGAGTACATCATGAGAAACGCTGGGCTGGAAGAAGCACAAGCTGGAATCAAGATTGCCAGGAGAAATATCTATAACCTTCTATATGCAGATGACACCACCCTTATGGCAGAAAGTGAAGAAGAACTAAAGAGCCTCTTGATGAAAGTGAAAGAGGAGAGCGAAAAAGTTGGATTAAAATTCAGCATTCAGAAAACGAAGATCATGGCATCTGGTCCCATCACTTCATGGGAAATAGATGGGGAGACAGTGGAAACAGTGACAGACTATGTTTTGGGGTTCCAAAATCACTGCAGATGGTGATTGCAGCCATGAAATTAAAAGACACTTGTTCCTTGGAAGAAAAGTTATGATGAAACTAAACAGCTTATTATAAAGCAGAGACATTACTTTGCCAACAAAAGTCCATCTAGTCAAAGGTGTGGTTTTTCCAGTAGTCATGTATGGATGTGAGAGTTGGACTGTGAAGAAAGCTGAGAGCTGAAGAATTGATGCTTTTGAACTGTGGTGTTGGAGAAGACTCTTGAGAGTCCCTTGGACTGCAAGGAGAGCCAACCAGTCCATCCTAAAGGAAATAATTCCTGAATATTCATTGGAAAGATTTATGTTTAAGCTGAAACTCTGATACTTTGACCACCTGATGTGAAGAGCTGACTCATTGGAAAATACCTGATGCTGGGAAAGTTTGAAGGCGGGAGGAGAAGAGCATGACAGAGGATGAGATATTTGGATGGCATCACTGACTCAATGGACATGAGTTTGAGTAAGCTCTGGGAGTTGGTGATGGACAAGGAGGCCTGGTGTGCTGCAGTCCATGGGGTCACAAAGAGTCAGACACAACTGAGAGACCGAACTAACTGAACTGATGTGTTAAATCTATTATATGTTGACCAAACTGAAGCTACCTTGGTAAATTTTCACATCTTGTAGGTAAAAGAACATTTTAAGAATTCACCTTAATTAAATATAGTTACTCTACAGTTAACTGCCATAGACTTGCACCCATGCCTTAAATCATATTTTAAAGTAATCACTGTTTATGGAGAAAATTAAATGTAAACGTTTTCAGTTTACTTCTTGTGTTGCTGATTTCCCTACTTGTCTGTATCTTTCCTTATGGGATATTGCATAATCATCAGATCCAGTGCTGAAGCGATCTTACTTTAAAATGAACAATTTATTTTAAATATCAGACAGTTATAACTGAATTCTTAAAGATAAGCTAAGTGAGGGTTCATTTTTTTTTTCCATTTGAATAATTTGAAATTATTGGGTTTGTACTTGTAAAGACTGATTACCCATTAGTGGCAGTGAGATGATATATAAATTTGAAGGCCCATCCAGTTTGGTCTGATGTAGGGGTCCTGCTGAGTCACCAATGCCCCACTTGATATACCTGGTCCTCTCAGGTACAAGATGCAAATACCTCACTTATTCCAGTTAGTGTACCTGTCTTGCTGGTCATCATGAACCACCTAATCATTTCTCTCCCATGTTTTCTTGTTCAAATCCCAGTTACCATATAAGGCTGAATTCTATAGTCACTCCCTCCTCAAGTATCCCTGATCTTTTGCTATGAAAAGAGTTTTCAATACCATATTCCAAGTTGAACTTACATATTTGTACATCATTTCTCAGGGGACATTTACTACTTTGTGTATTTTATTTTAATCACTTCTGTGCATGCTTTACTTGTCTTAATTCATGTTTTACTGGCTTCATTTTTCACCATCAGTTCTCTAACTCCACAGCTTCCAAATCTGGATTTACTGCAACCTACCTCCTGATCACTTGATTACATTTTCAGTGAGGGATTCATGGATTTTTTTCCTTCCCAAAACACTTCAATAACTGAAAACATCTTTTCTGTTGATATCACCTATGATAAGAGCACCATAGAAAAGCTAATGATATCTAGTCCTTAACATATATTTTAGTGAAAATGCATAACTAATTAATCATTGTATCCATTACATACCAAGCAACATAATGACTGCCTTTTACTTTGCACACTCTCAGCTTTTAAAAATGATCATTCATAAATATATTTCTCATCCTAAGATATATTTCTGAGCTCTGAACTTCCAGGTACAAATGCCTGTTTAATAGCTTTTCATGTAACAACTGTCACAAGAAACTTCCCACCAATACTCCTTCATAGTCATTCCCTCTCGGGTAGTGGCACCATCTCCATGCAGCTTCTCTGGGTATACACGTGGAAGTCATTTTTTGACACTCCCCCACATCTTTCATAGGTCAAAAATATATTTAAAATAGAATGATATATCACTTCCATGGTCAACTATTACATTTATATTTTATGTTTTTACCACAACAGCCTCTTAATGAACCTCCTTCTAATTCTTAATGATCCCCTTCTAATTCTTTTCATGACTTAAATATTCTTGAATTATCTTTCAAAAATAGTATCATATTACATACTCACCTGAATAAACTCTATAATTTTTCACTGCATTTTAAATGAATGTTTTAACAGTTATCTTGATGTATGAATATTATTATGCTGGTGGTGGTGGTTTAATCATGTGCGACTCTTGCAAACCAATGGACTGCTAGGCTCCTCTGTCCAGGGATTTCCCAGGCAAGAATCTGGGAGAGATTGCTATTTCTTTCTCCAGGGAATCTTCCTGACCCAGGGATCGAACCCTCATCTCCTGTTTTTCAGGTGGTCTCCTACATTGCAGGCAGATTCTTTACCACTGAGCCACCAGGCATGCTTAACCAAAAAATATAAAAATCAGCAACCTCAGATCTAAATTTCTGTTGTATAACTTACAAATACAGACACAAAATTTACAGAAATTCTTAATAATCTCTGGCTCTTTCACTGAACCCAATCTGATAAACTACTCAATGAATAACTTTATATTTGTCCAAATAATTTCTACTTAACCATAATTCATAAACATGTCTTAAATTTAGAATTAACAATGTCATTTGGATATCTGGATGATATTATTTAGAATCACTTTATATAAAAAAGTTTTTGCATTGTATCATTTAGTCAATACCTTTAAAGCTCTGGACAAAGTATTGATGTGAAGTAAGAGAATGTCTGTGGCCAAAAAGAGGCATATTTTCATCACTGGGACTTTTTTCATGGAGACAGCTCAAAGGAGAACATGTTCCATTGCTGAGACTAAATCACAGAACACTTGTCAAGAATGGCTACATCGATATTTGCTCCAGTTTCAAAGATATCAATAACCATTGTTAGGTAGATAAACGGAGAAGGCAATGGCACCCCTCCAGTACTTCTGCCTGGAAAATCCCATGGACGGAGGAGCCTGGTGGGCTGCAGTCCATGGGGTCGCTGAGGGTTGGACACGACTGAGCGACTTCACTTTCATTTTCACTTTCCTGCATTGGAGAAGGAAATGGCAACCCACTCCAGTGTTCTTGCCTGGACAATCCCAGGGACGGGGGAGCCTGGTGGGCTGCCGTGTGTGGGGTCACACAGAGTCGGACACGACTGAAATGACTTAGCAGTAGCAGCAGCAGCAGGTAGATAAAGAATGGCAAAGCTCTAAGATCTGGTAGCAAGCCCACCAGAGTCTGTAAACAGAAAATGAAGACGACACTGAGGCTTAGTCCTTAAATGATGTCCTAATACTTACATAAACAAAATAAAAGTAAATCAAATCATTGACACCAACACTAAATGCACCCTTTTTCCTCTTCTTTTAGTACACTCTGACCTTTGTAAGGAAAATGCTAGAAGGTGATGTTTTGTGGAGGTAAAGTTTCCTTTAGGCCCTAAAATATTAACTGAAACAAAGAAGACCAAAACCTAAGCATCTTTTTAGATATTGTAGTAGTACCTTGGAGAAGGAAATGGCAACCCACTCCAGTGTTCTTGCCTGGGGAATCCCAGGGATGGGGGAGCCTGGTGGGCTGCCGTCTGTGGGGTTGCACAGAGTCGGACACGACTGAAGCGACGCAGCAGCAGCAGCAGACCTAAAACTAAAAGCAGTTAGGAAATGTCAATGTAAAAAATAACTTGTATCCTTTCTGATTATATTGCAACAATTAAAACTAACACACACATGTAAACTTTAGCATATCGAGAAATATATGTACAAACAGTACATAAGATTCTTTGTGGATTGCAAACATTTCTTCATTACCCATTATTCTCCTCTTACTTTCTATATTTCAAGGACTTTGGCCTTTTAAATTACACCAAAGTTGTTGGGGGCCAGAGTGAGGCACTCCGCTCATGGCAAAGGTCGCTCGACATACGCAAAGGCGGGATCGAGTCTCAGGAGTCCCCCTGGAAATCCTTGAGCATCTACCCTCATAACCAGAGCCTGCCTACTTTACTACTTTGTGCTCTCCCCTAACCCTCTGACTTTACGGGGAGCTGTACCCCACCACCTCTTTCGGAGAAGGAGTTAACTTAGAGCTCCAGTTAATAATAATTCCTGGGCGTGATAGGAGTGTTTCAACCTACAAACTCCTCTGAAGGTTCTCTAGCCTGCCTGACAGGCTTATCGGGCCACATGTGATTGCTCACAGCCTCCCAACTGTGAGAGGCACGAGACGCTTTAAACCTTCTAAAACCAGGTTCCTTAGAAAAGTTAGAAAACCATTAGTATAAGTATAGTGGGCTGATTAGAAATTGTATTGGTGAAGGGTTTTTCATTTGTTGAGCCAATGTTTACTGCTAAGTCTCCACATCCCCTGCCCTTATACACGTTAATGAATATATAGAAGAAATAAGTATTAACCTTTGATATTAATCACGTTAGACCTTAGGCTAAGTAAATTCTTTCCTTAACTAAAACCCACTACACCCTCACCCTATAGGAATGTAACTTTATTTGAGTGACGTCTGTTTTAAGAATAATCACCCTCGTAGAAAAAAGTGTTCTGATTGACTGACCATTGTCACAAGGAGAGGGTCATAAATTGTCAGCAGGCCCCCTGGCCAGAAGATGATGTAACACCCCTAAGACCTCTGTATACATTTGTATGAAGCACCTGACTTTAATAAAAGTCAGGACTGCTGACCCCACGTGACTTTTGCATAACATCTAAGTGTATAAAAGTAGACCATGGAAAATAAAGAATTGGGATCAGTTTCTCGAAATACTGGTCTCCCCATGTCGCTCGCTCTCTCACTCTGGCTGAGTCTCCGTCTGGAGCACGAAACCCACCATGCTTACTAATTATGCCTGGGCTTCTAAGATCCGACCGGGGAGGCCTCAGTGTCTCCTCTCCTTCGGGAGAACGGAAGGACACCTGCGGCCTACGTAAGTGGTGCAAGCTTCTTGTCTTGAAGTTTTATTGGTCTCCCGCGTAAACCAAGCTACTCAGCCTCTTTTCTCCACTGAATTTTCCTACTGAGCTATCCTTATTCTATTACTCTTTATATCTTTAATTAATATCTAATTGAAGCTATTGTATCCTGACCCTCACCGACGCCACCCCCGCTTCGAATACCCTGGATCAGCCGGGGCTGGACCCCGGCACAAAGTGGTTACGGTAGGTGGGATTTTGACTCTTCTACCTGTTCTGAAAATTGAAATGTTCTCATCAAGTCAGTGCTTCCAAACTTCTGTTTGGAAATGTATATCTAAACAACCATTATTATTATTAAAGTAAATAGATTCAGTCTGCTAATTTAAGTATAAATTGCAATTATTTTCAACAAGTAATGGAATACATCAAACACAAAGAAATGTTTCCTGCACTTATGTTTTATTCATTAGAAAAAGCTGAACAAGTTGATATTTTTGTTCCAAAGATAATAGGGAGTTTGGTAAAATGGCTATTTTCAAATGTTAATAAAATATTAATCTACAAATGAGTACATGCTTATATAAAAGAAAACAGAACATTTGAAAATAATATAGTTTGTTATTATAAAATGAATCTGCAATATAAATTCAGACATCCATTTTTAAGATTGCCAGGAGGAGAAGGGGACGATAGAGGATGAGATGGCTGGATGGCATCACCGATTTGATGGACGTGAGTTTAAGTGAACTCCGAGGGTTGGTGATGGACAGGGAGGCCTGGTGTGCTGCAATTCATGGGGTCACAAAGAGTCAGACAGGACTGAGCTACTGAACTGAACTGAGCCTTTAAAAATAATTAGATTAAGTAATTGGATACATAGTATTCTTTTTTGTACATAAATTTGTTTAAAGCCACTATAGAGTACTGAAGAATGAGCTTATTTTACTATGGCACCATTGATAAAGGAACTTCATCCTAAACATATATTCACATCATTTTCAAACAAAGAAGTGAGGGAAGAAAAGGGAGTGAATCATGTGAAGAGCTATGGGAAAGATGTTGGATATTGGAGAAAAAATGATCTATTTTGGTTAAGTGAAATTTGTAATGCTTTTAATGTTTAAACTTTTATGACTACATACCAAGCAGAGTAAAAGTTGGTTTGTATTTATTGTATCATTCAATTATCGTAGTAACCTCATAAATTTAGGATTATTGCTATTATTCTCACTCTTGTGAAAAGAAGCTGAGGCGTATATGGGATAAGTAATTCTTCAAGGTCAGCTATCTAGTATACAGCAAAAGGAAATTGAAGACTTAGGTCTGTAGGCCTCAAAACACACATGTTCTCCTATGCAGTACAATATTTCTAAACTACATTATGCTCAAATAATAAAATCCAGTAGACAATAATACATTTTTAGGTATGTGTAAAAACTGATGAAAATCTTATTCTAACTAGGATTTCCTAGAAAGTTTATCAAATCCAAATAGGAACAGTTTTGCATTCTATGCTAAATTTTTAAAAAATTGCTTAAGAGTTGAAATTTTCAAACCAGAGGATTGTTATATACAGTTTCTTCTTATGCAATAGCCTGAAGTTAAATAAATCTGAGGGTCTTCCTAGATGGCTCAGTGGTAAAGAATCTGCCGGCCAATGCAGGAGACACAGGTTCGATCCCTGGGTCAAGAAGATCCCCTGGAGGAGGAAATGGCCTGGCGGGCTACAGTCCATGGGATCACAAAGGGTCAGACACAACTGAGTGACTGGGCACGAGCACAAAATAAATGTGACCATAGTTAATACAATATGATTTTATAAGCAATGGAATAAGTTTGTGCAAAATACTCCATATGTTTATATCCCCAAAGACAAACTCTTTGATAGAAGCAGTGAAGCCAAAGGGCATGGATGTAAGGGATAATTGCAGACCGATTTCTCAGCTAATGTTTAGTAATATTAAAAAAAAATGATACAAAACTGCATTAGACAAAAAAGATTTGACTATCACAACTAATTTTGCTGCTGAAAAGAAATCACAGGCTTTGGCTCTCCAAATGAAGCTAAACAGACCAACACTGAATAACTCTAAATCTTGTTTGTAGCCATTTGCCTTCAGGGTAGACTTTTGTGGAAAGAGTCAAAAGATACTTGCCTCGAGTTACAATTTTTGGTGCACTGTGTTTAGCTCTGGTTTATGATTTTACTTTAATTGGTTGGCATAGGTTCTGCTAAATTGTATTGCATTTTATACATAAAATACAGTTATAGTATATTTCTAATACCTTGAAACATGAACATCAACAGGAGAAGAAGTTATTTGTATTTAAGGACACATTCCTCCATTATGAAAAACTAGTTTCAATGTAAGAAGAAGGGACTCTGGGGAAATGACAGGAGCATAATATTTAATCTCCTCAAATACTTTTATAAAAGCAGATAGAACAATTAAATAGTTAGCTAAAACAATGAACCCCATTTACAGCAAAATAAAATTACAAGGTATCTCCAGCAATCCCAAAGACAAGGGATTGGGGGAAAACTCGATGGCTACAAGTCCTGTGCTGTCTCAGCGTTTCTACAGATAGAAGGGTCAACTTTAAAAAAGCACACAGTGTGAGAGATGGGGGTTAAGTTTTATTGGGGGTAAAATGAGAACTGCAGCCTGGGAGATAGCACCTCAGATAGTTCTTAAAAACTGCTCCAAAGAGGTAGCAGGAAAGGAGAGTGTACATGTGATTTTGGTAAAGGGGGAGTACATGCAGTCAAGCACATATATTTTTCTTGTTTTTGTAGAAAGTTTCTGCTGGCCTTGCGAAGCTATTGCTAGTCACAAGAAGCAGTCATCACCATGAAGGGTTTTAGTACTTTCCTAGATATGAGGAGATACAAGAATTGAGCTCATAAAACAAGCTTCTGAGAATACCTTTCTGAAGACCTGTCCTGCCAGTTTTCCCGAAGCACAGAGTGCCTCCTTTCAACTCGCCACCTTGATCCCCTTCCAGGGGGCTGTGGGTCAGCAGTAGCAGCAACACATGACTTAATTCTCCTGGAGGCCGATGGCATGCACCCATGGCAAGTAGTCAGCTTCTAGTTGACAGAAGCACGGAGAGACCATCAGACATTTTAAGATCTGAAAGCAGGATATTCAGTGGGAGCCATTTTGGAATCGGCAACTACAATCAGGAGGGATTTTGCTTAACCCACAGTTGGTCAGCGAAACGGTAGGAAGGTCTGACAGGGCTGGAGCCATTTAGCTCCTTTGAATTTCTAAACTGATTAAGCATGACCAACACCCAGAACTAAGTTCCACACTAAGGGGAAACAAAGAAACAAACAAACAAAAACCTGAGAACTGAACTACCCACCTCAAATTTATCAGGACAAGTCCAACACAAAAGAAAAAGTCAGATAAAAGTGGGGGAGTGAAACAAAACCAGAAGAAACTTGTATTTTTAAATACTAATATCAATTAAAAAAAAAAACAGTTGTGAGAGCTCTGTGAAGTTACAAAAGACATTCTGGAAAAAAACTGCCTTTTAAAATTTCAAATTTTCATATGAAAATAAGCCTTGGATTATAGCTAACTATAAGGAACTAAAATTAAATGAGGAGGGGAGATAGAATATAATTACTTTTTGCCAGACAAAATAGATTCAGTAATATTAAAAATAACTGAGGGCAAAAAGAATGTATTTGCAAATCTTTTAAATGTGTTCAACAATCATATTATTTTTGGAAATATTTATATTGTTACATGGAAACTAATGTGAATATGATGTGGAATAAGGCAAATGGATAATTATTGAAAACTGTAACTTTATCACTCCTTATTTACTTTTTTTAATATAAATTTATTTATTTAAATTGGAGGTTAATTACTTTACAATATTGTATTGGTTTTGCCATACATCAACATGAACCTGCCACGGGTGTACACGTGTTCCCCATCCTGAACCCCCCTCCCCCCTCCCTCCCCATACCGTCCATCTGGGTCATCTCAGTGCACCAGCCCCAAGCATCCTGTATCCTGCATCGAACCTGGACTGGCGACTCGTTTCATATATGATATTGAAAGAGGAGTAGATGTAAAGTAGAAGAGGCTGAGTGATCCTACACTCTTAAGTTGGAAAATTAGTATAAACTCATTAGGCATTTTATTCACCCATTGGTCAAGTCATTGTTCTAACAATGTTTATTTCCTATAAATTCACCTACAAAACCATATAGAAAGAAATCAGGTAAAAATGACCATCCCTAACATCCAGACTGTAGATTTAAAATACCTTTTCCACTAAAGACAAGGAGGACCTCTTGGAGGAGTGACTGATTCCAGTTCTGAGACTGAAAATGACATGAAATAAGTCCAGAATATCTCATAGTAGATCACATTAAAAGGAGACAGGATTCAATGTCAAGAGGGGCTATAACTAAAAATTAGATAATTTGAGCTTCAAAATGAGTTGAATTTATATGAAAGAAGTGAAATCCATCAAGTATGTTTACCTACATGAGTTCCTAATGATACTTAATCTAATAGTTACTCTAGAGGATGAGAAGAAACAAATTAGGTGTAAGTCTATAAAATAAAGAGAAAAATCAGGGATTTATCTTGTTTTTTCTGAGTGTTACTTTTAAAATATTTTAATATAGTAGTAAGTAGAAAAAGAGAACTAATACTTTATGCTGGATGGCATCACTGACTCGATGGACGTGAGTCTGAGTGAACTCTGGGAGTTAGTGATGGACAGGGAGGCCTGGCATGCTGCGATTCATGGGGTGGCAAAGAGTTGGACACGACTGAGTGACTGAACTGAACTGAGAAGAAATAAATGAATATAATTTGAGATAACCATTATGAACTAATACATAATGCTATGTAACACATAGCAAACAATAATAATTTACAGATGAGGGAAAGTGAAACTTAGTAGAACTATGCTTGGTAATAACTAAAAAAGAAATGCTAATTCAACTGTCAATGGATTAATGGACAGAGGAATTAAGCAAAAAGAGAAAGACAAGCTAGAAAACCCAAATCATGTGTAATCTTGCTAAAAAAAAAAACCTAAGCTAAGTCTATTTTCTTCCAAGTTGCAGAAAATTCCAGAGGGCAGTGAAAAATATGAATTGCAAAATGAGCATGTAATCAGCAAATCCAGACAAGGAAAATTTGCAATTTAAATGGATGGTGATTTTCAATTTCATATGGTATAAGGGGAAAAAAAAAAAAGAGTTTGCACCTGTAAATTAAAAAGCTTAAAAGACACACCAAATTTTAAGAAAATGTGTAATACTAAATTACAATGTATAGAGATACATATTTAGATAATGAAAAATAAAAATACACAAGAAAATAACCACGAAAAAGGCAGGATTGTGGGGGGAATTTTGAAGGTTGTGATTGAGATATGGCAAATGGAAGGATTGCTGGGCTTTCAAGCTATAGAATTTCTATAATTCTATACATATTATACTCAAGATAGCTATATATATATAGTATTAAAAAAAGATATTTATATCTAATATAGATATATGCAAATCTATACTTTTATAAAATAGAGTTTTACTTTTAATGTGTAGCATGGTTTTTATTGGGACTTCCCTGGTGGCTCAGTGGTAAATAATTTGCCTGCAACACAGGAGATGCAGGTTTGATCCTTGATGCAGGTCGGGAAGATCCCTTGGGAAAGAAAATGGCAATCCAGTTCAGTACTCTTGCCTGGGAAGTCCCATAGACAGAGGAGACTGGCAGGCTACAGTTAATGGGTATGCAAGGGCCAGACACGACTTAGTGACTAAACCACCACCACCATGGCTTTTACTTAAACATTGTATTAAATACCTTTTACATTAATAAATATGTAGCTGCTGCTGCTGCTGCTACTAAGTCCCTTCAGTCATGTCCTACTCTGTGTGACTCCATGGACTGCAGCCTACCAGGCTTCTCCTTCCATGGGATTCTCCAGGCAAGAACACTGGAGTGGGTTGCCATTTCCTTCTCCAGTGCATGAAAGTGGAAAGTGAAAGAAGTTGCTCAGTAGTGTCTGACTCTTTGCGACCCCATGAACTGCAGCCTACCAGGCTCCTCCATCCATGGGATTTTCCGGGCAACAGTACTGGAGTGGGGTGCCATTACCTTCTCTCAATATGTAGCTAAAAGATATTTAAAATACATGTAGCAATATTTTAAGCTGCAACAGTTATCTCAAATTATATTCCTTTATTTCTTCTCAGTTCAGTTCAGTCACTCAGTCGTGTCCAACTCTTTGCCATGCCATGAATCGCAGCATGCCAGGCCTCCCTGTCCATCACCAACTCCCAGAGTTCACTCCGACTCACATCCATCGAGTCAGTGATGCCATCCAGCCATCTCATCCTCTGTCATCCCCTTCTCCTCCTGCCCCCAATCCCTCCCAGCATCAGAATCTTTTCCAATGAGTCAACTCTTTGCATGAGGTGGCCAAAGTACTGAAGTTCCAGCTTTAGCATCATTCCTTCCAAAGAAATCCCAGGGCTGATCTCCTTCAGAATGGACTGGTTGGATCTCCTTGCAGTCCAAGGGACTCTCAAGAGTCTTCTCCAACACCACAGTTCAAAGGCATCAATTCTTCGGCACTCAGCCTTCTTCACAGTCCATCTCTCACATCCATACATGACCATAGGAAAAAACCATAGCCTTGACTAGATGGACCTTTGTTGGCAAACTAATGTCTCTGCTTTTGAATATGCTATCTAGGTTGGTCATAACTTTCCTTTCAAAGAGTAAGGGTCTTTGAATTTCATGGCTGCAGTCACCATCTGCAGTGATTTTGGAGCTCAAAAAAGGAAAGTCTGACACTGTTTCCACTGTTTCCCCATCTATTTCCTGTGAAGTGATGGGACCGGATGCCATGATCTTCATTTTCTGAATGTTGAGCTTTAAGCCAACTTTTTCACTCTCCTCTTTCACTTTCATCAAGAGGCTTTTTAGTTCCTCTTCACTTTCTGTCATAAGGGTGGTGTCATCTGCATATCTGAGGTTAATGATATTTCTCCCGGCAATCTTGATTCCAGCTTGTGTTTCTTCCAGGTCAGCGTTTCTCATGATGTACTCTTCATATAAGTTAAATAAGCAGGGTGACAGTATACAGCCTTGACATACTCCTTTTCCTATTTGGAACCACTCTGTTGTTCCATGTCCAGTGCTAACTGTTGCTTCCTGACCTGCAAACATATTTCTCAAGAGGCAGGTCAGGTGGTCTGGTATTCCCATCTCTTTCAGAATTTTCCACACAGTCAAAGGCTTTGGCATAGTCAATAAAGCAGAAATAGATGTTTTTCTGGAACTCTCTTGCTTTTTCAATGATCCAGCAGATGTTGGCAATTTGATCTCTGGTTCCTCTGCCTTTTCTAAAACCAGCTTGAACATCAAGAAGTTCACGGTTCACGTATTGCTGAAGCCTGGCTTGGAGAATTTTGAGCATTACCTTACTAGCATGTGAGATGAGTGCAATTGTGCGGTAGTTTGAGCATTCTTTGGCATTGCCTTTCTTTGGGATTGGAATGAAAACTGACCTTTTCCAGTCCTGTGGCCACTGCTGCAATTTCCAATTTGCATATTGAGTGTAGCACTTTCACAGCATCATCTTTCAGGATTTGAAATAGCTCAACTGGAATTCCTTCACCTCCACAAGCTTTGTTTGTAGTGATGCTTTCTAAGGCCCACTTGACTTCACATTCCAGGATGTCTGGCTCTAGATGAGTGATCACACCATCGTGATTATCTGGGTCATGAAGATCTTTTTTGTACAGTTCTTCTGTGTATTCTTGTATTATTTCTTTTAGACATTCAATTTTAACATTATAAACCATGCTATAATTACTGTAGCTAAAACTTTAAAAATAGTTAAATATATGTGTATATATATATGGGCTTCCCTGGTGACATTAGTGGTAAAGAATCCTTCTGCCAGTGCAAGAGATGTAAGAGACAAGGGTCCAATCCCTGGGTCAGGAAGATACTCTGGAGGAGGACACAGCAACTCACTCCAGTATTCTTGCCAGGAGAATCCCATAGATAGAGGATCCTGGAAGGCTATAGTCCATAGGGTCACAAAGAGTTGGACATGGCTAAAGTGACTTAGCATGCACACACACACACACACACACACACACACACACATATATATATATATATATACATATATACATATATATACACACACACACACAGATATGTGTGTGTGTGTGTGTGTGATTCTTGGCCTGAATAATGTGAAAAAGACCTGGTATGGACTGATAAATTGTTTCTCTAGAAATGTTGTGCCAATTTATACTTTATGCTATTTTCTATTTTTCACAGTTTTCCTACCACTTATAATCTTTAAATTTTTCATAAATATTTTTAATCTTAAAAATTTTCGCAGACCTTTCAGTCTTTTTAAATTTTATCTTTAATATAGTCCCATTGCTAAAAAAACTTAAAGAAAATTTTACAATTAAGTTTTAAAATGAAATATGTGCCATGGGTTGCTGAGACATATTCTGAACCTTCATCATCATATAACATTATGATTCATGTCAAATTTTGGTCATCTGATGTCCTAAACTCTGTGTGTGTGTGTGCTCAGTGTGTTCAGCTCTTTGTGACTCTATGAACTGTACCTACCAGGCTCCCTTGTCCACGTAATTTTCCAGGCGAAAATACTGGAGTGGGTTGCCAGTTCCTACTCCAGGGGATCTTACCAACCGATGGATTGAAAGGGTGTCTCTTGAGTCTCCTACATTGGCAGGTGGATTCTTTACTACTGCGCCACTTGGGAAGGCAGTGCTAAATATCTTCCTGTTATCTGATTATTCAGGTAAGTCTTGATGTTTTTCAAAACAATTGTCAAACAGTTATCGTGGAAAAACACTTAACATAAGGTCTCCCCTTGTACCAAATTTTTATGCGCACCATATATTTTTTGTTGACTAGAGATACAATGTGGTATAGCAAATATCTAGAGTTTATTCAGACTTGAATGAAACTTTATGACTGTTTATTAGTATCTCCTCATTTCCTCTTCCTTCAGTAGCTGGCAATCACCTTATTACTTTGAGTTTTACTGTAGTAGATACCACATATAAGTGGAATCATGCTGTATTTCTGCAGTTTCTCTAGGACTGGCTCATTTCACTAAGTATAATACTCTCAAATTTTATCCATCTATCACATATTACAGATTTTCCTTCTTTTTACTTAAAGGCTCAATAAAATTTCATTATATATATACACACATATATATACATAGACCACATTTTCTTTATCCATTTATCTGTCAATGGCAATATAGATTTTTTTCCACATTGAAGCTTGATTTTCACATATTCTATATTGGTTAATTTGTTTTCTTGTTTAGCTTATTCTTCTATTAAGCACCTCATCTTTATCTTATTTATTTTAAAAATTTCTTATCTATTTAATTTAGTGTAAAGATCCTTGTAGAACTTCCGAATGGTTAACCTTTCACTTTAAAAACTTTGTTTTCCCCATGTAGTCTATGCACATGGAGTCAGTGTTGTTTCACACCATAGCCTCATGTTTCTTTTGCTGGGTACTGTGCTTTTCTCTTGTATTTACTACTGGGAATTTAATTGTACTTATTTTTATATTTAAACTTCAAGGCCTCTGGGAATTTGCTTTTATGCATGCTGTAAGGTGGGAAAATCATATAAGCAAAACTAAAATTCTTCCAAATTTCAAGTTTTTTATGAAATAAAGTTAGAATAAACAGGAATATTTAGATATCAACAGTGAAATATAAAGTATTTAATGATAGATGGAAGCATGTTAATTATAGGATGTGTAAAATTCAGTGAGGAAGTTCTCTAGGACATACAATGTTTCTATACTATGATGTTAATAACTTGGTATCTTGTCAATTAATTGATGGTATGCTAATTTGAATAAGATTTTTGTGCTAATTGATAGAACAATTTTGTAATTTTGCAAGTATATCTTTGATATGTATATAAGCAACTTGAGCATATTAATTCTATCAGGTCTCCCAATAACCTAGCTAATATGTTTTCTGTTGATTCATCTATCATTTTACTGGATGATTAAGCTAATAACTTTTTTTTTGTACAGACACAGTCTAGGCATATGTTGATACAACCATTTGAGATTTATTTCTTATAGAAAGCCTAATGTTTAAATTAATGAACAGAAGTCTATAGAATGTAAAGCATGACATTTGAATTAGTCATTACATGTCTAATTCTAACTGTGAAACCTAAATGTATTTTCAAGTTGATTAAAAGGGTGGCATTGCATCAATTGTGCCCTCCTGCAGAGCTCTTAAAGTACAATATATACTAACATCCTACATGTGTCCTTAAATTTTATTATTTTGTGCATTACAGTTCACACAGAGACAGTCAGATAAGTCTGATGATATTGAACTGAAAGTAAAGAGCTGCTTCATTCCACATTCTTAATGAATTCCATCTTTGTCACAATTGAATTATATTTATGAGACATCTCTGTATGACTGGTATTAGCAATTTAATTTTTCATTTACTAGTAATTTATATAAATTAAGAGAAAATTTTTAAAAATTCATTAATTGCACAAACACTACTTTATAAAGAAAGAAGACATTGCAATAACTGAAATTTTGCTCACTGACAGCATGGTCAAAGAATAAAAGTCCACATTTTCAAACAAAACATGGTTTAGGAGTCATTCAGTCATGTCTGACTCTTTGTGACCCCATGGACTGTAGCTCACCAGGCTCTTCTGTCCATGGGATTCTCCAGGCAAGAAAACTGGAGTGCATTGCCATTTCCTTCTCCAGGATATATACAGATAGACAGATAGTATAAAAATCAAACATATAAAAGGCAAGAGTTAGAAATAAAAATTTTATTCTAAGGGTGATGGCATATTAATTTTAAGAATCTAGTAGAAAATACAAAACAAGTCTTTCATTGAATGCTATATAGTTGTCTATGGATTATTAAGCTGTAATTGAAGAGAAAGATAAAATCCATCATCCTTTCTATCTTAATGTACCTCTCCTGACTTTCTCTATCTTAAGAAATTACAGGGAAATTCCTGGTGGTCCAGTAGTTAGGCCTTGGTGCTTTCACTGTGATGGCTCAGGGTTCAACTGCTGGATGGGGAACAAAGATCCTGCAAGCCACCTTGTATGGACAAAAAATGCATAATTAAAAACTAAAATGAATTACATCATTATTCTTTCAGATGCTCAAGAGAAGCTTTTACTTTTGATTCCTCACTTTTTCACACTCCACACCCAGTATAACTGTAAATTTTATCATTTTTACTTTGAAAAGGTACCCAGAATCTGGCCACATTCCACTGTTTGCTGTTACCCTCCTTGTCTTTTATTTCTTCATCGACTATGTCTACTGACCACCCAAATGGTTCCCAGACTTTGTTCTTGCTTGTATACCACAAAGATCCAATGTTAACATAGCAACTAAATTGATCCTTTTAAAACATAATACGCATCTTCTTACTTCTCTGCCTAAAATTTTCCAATGGACTGCTATTTTATTTAGAGTAATATACAAATTAGTTACAATGGCCCACAGTGTTGTATAGAGCCTTCCTTCAGATGTGTCTCTGACCTGATCTATTACCTGTATCTTTGCTGACTCTGCTCTGTCCACACTGGCCTCCCTTCTAATCCTTGAACATGTTAACTATGCTTCCACATACATGCTGTGCTGTGCTATGCTTAGTTGCTCAGTCATGTCTGACTCTTTGCAACCCAGTGGACCATAGCCCGCCAGCCCCCTCTGTCGATGGGGATTCTCCAAGCAAGAATGCTAGAGTGGGTTGCCATGCCCTCCTCCAGGAGATCTTCCCAACTCAGGGATTGAGGTCTCCCACACTGTAGGCGGATTCTTTACCAGCTAAGCTACCAGGGAAGCCCTTCCACATACATAGTTATTGTTTGTTCAGCTTGGAGCTATCTTTCTTCAGATATGTGAATGGCTTGCTTTCTATCTTCAGGCTTTTATTAAAATGTCTACCTTTTAATGATATCTCCCAAAGCAACCTATTTGAAATAGCAATATCACCTTTCATGACCCTCCTTCTCACATAATATTGCCACTGTCTGACATACTTATTTTGCTTACTTATTTGTGCTATTTCCACAACAAGAATCTAAGCTCCACAAAAAACAGGTATTTTCCTATTTTGTTCACTGTTGTAGCAGCCCAAGACCTAAATTAGTGTTTGTGACATACTATACTCCCCATAGATATTTATGGACTAAATTGAGGAGTGTAAATTTGTATTACAGCGAATTCCTTTGGCAACTGTTCATTGAGTAATGCCTGTCAGGACCTCCTGACAGTGCTATATCACGCGATTTCCCACTTCCCATACAGGTGCATACTCCCACCCTTGCAGTTCACATGCACCCTGAAGAGTTGCTTCCTGCTTACCTGCTGACACTGAACTGCCTACAGTCCAGGAAAATCAGCAAACTTCTCTTCTTTCCAGTTGGATGGCTGCAAGTACACATTATCCTTGGAAGTGTTAACAGAAATTTCTAGGCTCAAGATGGAGTCACTCCTGCCCAGGGTACCACATTAGCTGACAGAAACTTAGATAACTCTCATGTCCTTGTAGATGCTCTGCTGGACTTGAAACTCAGGGTATCCTTAAGCCAATCTGCAATCACCAAGCCACCTTTGGGCTCTATACTAATTTCTTTGTCCCTTCTTCCCCCAAACAAGGTGGATTATATGGCTCCAGCCAGTCAGATATTTTTCTGTTTTTCTCTTCTAGATACTTTATCCCATAAAAGCTACTGCCTTCTGCCCTAATTTGCAGTTTTCTGAACAGAGATTGTTCAGGAGGTATTAAAATTTTTTCTTTGTATCACTCAAATTGTCTTATTTAACCCTTGGTGGCTCAGACAGTAAACAATCCACCTGCAAAGTGGGAGACCCCAGTTCAATCCCTGGGTTGGGAAGCTCCTCTGGAGGAGGACATGGCAACCCACTCCAGTATCTTGCCTGGAGAATCCCATGGACAGAGGAGCCTGGCTGGCTACAGTCCACGGGATCGCAAAGAGTTGGACATGACTGAGCGACTAAGCACACAATCACTTTTTAACAGGTTTTGTGATGAGGAATGGGCTCCTAAATTGACTGCTGATGGCCTATGGGACAATGAAATGCCCAGGTGAGATACCCACTGAACACTCTGAACTCACTGCTCCTCTCATCACCACTGAGCGCATTGGGTAAGTCAGTCTCTGATTAAGCTCCACCCTCTTGTGTATAGCTCTCCAACCCAAATAACCTTTAAAGAATATACATATCTTATTCTCAGAAAGTTTCTAGAACCCCAGAACAATTTAAGGGATTATTAAAATTCCCAGAAAGATTCTGGGTCCCAGAAAGTTTCCAAGTTTGTTGGAACATCAAAAATATGAAATGATAATGATAATAAATATATATATATGAAATATCAGTACATTTAAAATAGCAAAATATTGATGAGAAAAACTAATAAAAATGCTCTTTTTAGGTTGAGGAAGTATTCTTCTATTCTTAGTTAGAGAGGGTTTTATCAGGATGTATCTTTGTTATTATCAAAAGATTTTTTGTTTATTAAGATAATCATAATTATTTTCATTTGTTAATGTACTGAATTACATCAGTTGACTTTTAAGTGTTAAATCAACCTCACATTCCTGGGGTAAAACTTACTTGATTATAACACGTTGTCTTTATTTGTGGGGATTGATTTGCTAAAATTTTGCTTGTTATTTTTGCATTTATATTCTTATGGTATTTGGTCTGTAGTTTAACTGAAGTATATTTGACTGGTTTTGGTGTCATGATAATTCTGGTCCCATAATATAAATGGAAGCTTGTTCCCGCCTCTCAAATTATCTCTGAGTTTCTTTAGAATTGTTATTAATTCTTCTGTAAATATTTGATAGAAATTACTAGGTTGGGGGTTTCTTTGAGGGTTAATATTTTCAATGCATAGTCAATTTTATTAACAGATACAGGGCTATTCAGATTTTCTATTACTTCTTTAGTGAGCTGTGGTAGTGTGTCTTTAAAGAAACTTGTTTGTTTAATTCAAGCTGTCACATGTGTTGGTCAAAACACTAATATCTCCTTTGTGAAAAGTGAAAGTTGCTCAGGCGTGTCTGACTCTTTGCAACCCCAAGGACTGTAACCTTCCAGGTTCCTCTGTCCAGGGAGTTCTCCAGGCAAAAATAATGGAGTGGGTAGACCTTCGCTTCTCCAGGGGATCTTCCAAACCCAGGGATCAAACCCAGGTCTCCCACATTGCAGAATTCTTTACCATCTGAGCCACCAGGGAAGCCCAAGGATACTGGAGCAGGTAACCTATCCATTCTCCAGGGGATCTTCTTCACCCAGGAATTGAACCAGGGTCTCCTGCATTGCAGGTAGATTCTTTACCAGCTGAGCTACCAGGGAAGCCCAATGTCTACTTTACATCCTTTTAATATTTGTAGAATCAAGAGTGATATAACCCTTCTCACACCAGAAGTTGTTAATCTGTGTCATTTTTAAAAATTCCTCATCTAGAATTTTATTAATTTTATTGGTCTTCTCAAAGAGCCACCTTTGGATTTCACAGATTTTATCTATTGCTTTCATTTTATATTTTCATTGGCTTTCAGCCTGGGCTTTATTTTTAAAATATTCTAATTATTAAAACTATGACTCTAATCTTTTCCTTGTTTCTTAAGGTGGAAACTGAAGTCATTTGTTTTGAGATCTTCTTTCTTTTCTTATTTAGGTATTGAATGCCATAAAAATACCAAGTACTGCTTTAGCTCTTACTAGTAAACTGAGGCACATTAAAATTTTCAAAATTTGAGCAAACATCAGTTCTCACAGGGCAGCATCCTGCTGAAAGTGGTTAGGAGCTTTGCTCCTACAGGAGCTGGGAAAGGCTTTTATAGAGGAGATGCAGAAGTAATGCAGTGACATCATTTTATTCCAAACAACTTAAGTAGTTGAGTTATTTGGGAAAGTCTGATTGTCTGTACATGACTGGTTGTCCCTGAATTTTATTGAGCATATTTATAAGACTTTACTTTGCCTTAGGTTTGGGTTCCCTTATACAGGCTCAGAGCCCTCAATCTAATGACCTCCTTGTCTAACTAGTCTAACAGCTATATGAACAGCTTTTGATGTATATTTTTGCTTTCCTTCAGTTCAAAGTATTTTATAAGGTCACTTTTGATTTCTTCTCTTGATCTGTAGATTACTTATAATTGTCTTATTTAGGCTATAAATGTTTGGGGAATTTCCATACAGTCATATATTTGGAAACATTTTTTTCATCTTTATGAAATTTGAAAAATCTTCTATGTTTGCTATAAATTTTTTTTCACTCTTATATTATCTAGAAGTTAGTGCAGTCCTTTGAAATGTGTAGAGACTCATTTTATGGATAAGTGTATGCTCTATATTAGCTAATGCACTTTTTGGGATTTGCAAATTTTAATGCTGTAGATGTAGTAATTAGTGTTCTATAAATATCAATTGGGTCAATATGTTGGTAGTGTTCTTCAGATAATTTATGTTGTTTCCAATTTTTAAATATATTTGTTCTATTATATTTTGAAAGATAGATATAAATGCCTAACACTATGATCTTAAAGTTGATTTTTCATTAATTCAATCAAGTTGTGCTTCATGCATGAGTATACACACACATTTACAATTGTTATGTCTTCCTGATGTATTGCCTTTAATCATTACCTTTTTCTCTCTATTTTTGTCTGTCTGGTTGTTTTGAAGATTTTCCCTTTATATTAAATATTTAGTTTTTGCCACTTTATTTTGTACATACCACAAATTTTTTCATATGCATCCTGTTTAGGAGAAGCTTCTTGAACCAACACATTTTTTTAATCTTTGGAAAAATTGTAACTTTTACGTTTTTATACTCTAAAATATATTTTCTACCTATTTTGTCTCTCTACCTTCCACTACTCTTTTAAATGGTATAATTTGTGTTATATTCCCTGGAGTTTCTTAGGTTTGAATAATTTCTGTCAAGTTTTTTTTTGCTCTCTTTTTTTATATTAGTTTACTGGTATTGATTTACCTTTAATGTCTTATCTGATAGCTCAGTCAGTAAAGAATCCGCCTGCAATGCGGGAAACCCCAGTTCAATTCCTGGGTAGGGAAGATCTGCTGGAGAAGGGATAGGTTATCCACTCCAGTATTCTTGGGCTTCCCTTGTGGCTCAGCTGATAAAGAATCCACCAGCAATGCGGGAGACCTGGGTTTGTTCCCTGGATTGGGAAGATCCCCTGGAGAAGGAAAAGGCTACCCACTCCATTATTCTGGTCTGGAGAACTCCATGGACTGTATAGTCCATGGGGTCATAAAAAGTTGGACACAACTGAGCAACTTTCAGGTCCCTTACTACTTTTTCTGTCTTAAACCCATTTTTCTGTTAAGAGCATCCAGGTTGCTTTTTGGTTTTTTTTTTTTTTTTTTTTTTAGAAATTGTGGTTTATTTTTGGTTCCTGAATTTCCATTTTATACTTTTCTTTGTTGATATTTCAAATATTTTCATTCTTTGTGGATCACATCTTTCTCTACTTCACTGAGTTTAATTATAATAACTATATTAAAATCTTTGTATGCTAATTTCTGTGTGATCTCAAATCAATATTGGTCACAATTGATGCACTTTTCTATTGAGAACTGAGTACATTTTCATGACTTATAGTGTGTTAAGTAATGTTTTACTTTACTCTGAACATTGTTAATATTTTCTAGTGGAGAATCTGGGATTCCTCCAAGGAGTGTTATATTTAAGGGCTGTTTGTTTGTTAATGTAGCTGGACTAAAATTTTAAGTCTGGTCTTTGGTGGCAACTCGCATTTTTAGATTTTATTTTATTTTTTATTCTAGCTGTAATATATCATACCCATATGTGATTCAAGGGCAACCAAAGCCTTTTTTAGAGTTTAGATATAAAACTTGGGGTTCTGTTTTCATGCTCTCCCACTTTGACTTTACTTTCTATATGGCTGTATTTGGCTCAAATCTTTCTCTTTGTTTCTTAATGTCAGATAGGCTTTGCTGCTGCTGCTGCTAAGTCGCTTCAGTCATGTCCGACTCTGTGCGACTCCATAGATGGCAGCCCACCAGGCTCCCCCGTCCCTGGGATTCTCCAGGCAAGAATACTGGAGTGGGTTGCCATTTCCTTCTCCAATGCATGAAAGAGGAAAGATAGGCTTTAGGTTTTTATCAAAGTTTCAATTACCCTACATGGAAGTCAGTTCAATCTACCATCTTGCTAACAGCTTGTTTAAATTTCCTTGTTAAAAAGGAAATTCATGTTTTAACTCTCCTCTCAGAATCTTCTTATTTGGATTCACTTACCCATGCCTACAGGTTATAATTTTCTCCAAAAATTATAGCTATAATCTGTGGGAAAGCAAGAAATGGTGGAAGTTTACTTAATTTTACTGAAAATAAAAATTTTGTAAATCAATTTTTAAAATTTGTGCTAATGTAATTCCTGTGGAGAAATTATACTTTCACTTGAACCACTAGAAATTCATAAGAAATTAATGATACTTCAACTCCTATCACACTATACAAAAAATAGCTTGAAACAAGTAATTATCCAAAGGCTACTGCTAAATCACTTCAGTCGTGTCCGACTCTTTGTGACCCTGGACTGCAGCCCACCAGGCTCCTCCGTCCAGGGGATTTTCCAGGCAAAAGTACTGGAGTGGGGTGCCATTGCCTTCTCCTAATTATCCTGAATAGAAATGCCAAAAGCTTAAAATTTATGTAAGGAGACAAAGGAGGGAATCCTTATGACATTAGGTTAGATAAAGTTCACGTAGGTAGGATACAAGAAGGAGTACCATAAAATAAGTGCTTATAAATATGTGTGAGAGCTAATTTCCAAGCTGGGTCCTGGTCATCCCCCTAGTACTTCCTGGCATTCACACCCTGTGTTACTCCTCTCACACTGTATAGAGTTGGCTTGTGTGACCAATGGGCTATGTCAGAAGTGATCACATGTCATTCTCTGAAATTACTGTATCTGATGCTGTGGTTTCCATCTTGGTCTCTTACTCTTGCTCTAGCTCTGCTTCTCTCCCTCCTTTGGATGACACCTGTTAAAGAAATTGAACTGTCTTACCATAAGCAACCCTATGGAGATGTCTATAGAGATGTCTAGGTTGGAGGAACTGGGGACTAGATAATAACCATGTGGATGAGAATAAAAACAGATCTCAAGCTCCAGTCCAACCTACTGCAAACTCATGAGAGATTCTGAGCCAGAAATGTCTATCTAGCTGCTCCTAGACTACTGACCCACACAATTATGTAAGATAATAAGTGTTGTTGATTTAAGCTGCTAAATTTGGAAGAAATCTAGTACGTAGCAATAGATAACTAACAAAGTGGGTTTTATAAACAATGAAAAATTATATTCTTTAAAGACACTGCTAAAAGTAAAAAGTTAAGACACATGTTCTAAAAAATGTTATAAAAATGTCACATATGTGACAAAAATCCTGTAACTAAAATATGAAAAAGTCTATTATGACAAAAGCCAAATTTGTTAAATGGCTCAAAAAGATTAAGATGCTTTATCACAAAGACATTCAAATAGTCAATAAGGACATGAAGAGATACTGGTTATTAATCTTCAGAAAAAGAAAAACAAAATCGCAATGAGATACCCACTATACATCCACCCACTAGAATAGCTAAGTTTGAGGCTCAGCTGGTAAAGAATCCACCTGCAATGCGGGAGACCTGGGTTCGATCCCTGGGTTGGGAAGATCCTCTGGAGAAGGGAAAGGGGACCCATTCCAGTATTCTGGCCTGGAGAATTCCATTGACTGTATAGTCTATGGGGTCACGAAGAGTCGGACACGACTGAGCGACTTTCACTTTCACTTTCAAGTGATTGGCAATACCATTTATTGGGTAAGATATGGAGCAATTAGAATTCTTCTTTTCTGCCAATGGGATTAAAATGGAAAATTATTTGGCAGTCTCTTAAAAAATTAAATATATACTTATCATAGCTGTTGTTGTTCAGTCGCCCAGCCGTGTCCAACTCTTTGTGACCTCATGGATTGCAGCACCCCAGGCCTCAAAATACTGGAGGTTCGACTTCAGCATCAGTCCTTCTGAGTATTCAGGTTTGATTTCCCTTAAATCAAACTGGTTTAAGTTTGATTTAAGTTTGATTGACTGGTTTGATCTCCTTGCTGTCCCAGGGACCCCCAGGAGTCTTCTCCAGCACAATAGTTTGAAAGCAGCAATTCTTCAGCATTCCACCTTCTTTATGGTCCAGCTCTTACGACCATACATGACCACTTGGAAGACCATGGCCTTGACTATATGGACCTTTGTTGGCAGGTCTCTGTTTTTTAGCACACTGTCTAGGATTGTCATAGCTTTCCTGCCAAGAAGTAAATGTCTGATTTCATGGCTGCAGTCACCATCTGCAGTGATTTTAAATCCCAAGAAGAGGGAATCTCACTACTTCCACCTTTTCCTCATCTATTTGCCATGAAGTAAGGGGGCCGGATGCCATAATCTTAGTTTTGTTCTGTATTTAAACACATCATATGGCCCAGCAATTTCTCTACCAGATATTTACATGAAGTAATTGAAAACATTTGTCTAAAAAGGATGTATATGTGAATGTGTTCACTAGTTCTCTCCATAAAAGTATACATATAATAGAATGCTACTCATTAAAAGGGACATATAACATGATAAATTTTAAAAACTTGTTGAACAAAAGAAATCAGATGCAAAAGACTAAATGCTGTATGATTTCATTTATATACAATTCTAGAATATGTAAAACAGTTGAATAATGACAGGAAGAGATCAGTGGATGCTGGGCAGGGGAGGGAGGGATAGACTGAAAAAAAATATGATGGAACTGATTTAAGATAATAAGATCATTGAGGTGCTATTCCATGACTACATGAATTTGTGAAAATTAATTAAACTGTTCATTTTATATCTGTGGTTTTATTACACATAGATTTATCTGAAGTTGATTTCAGAGAATAAATTTTTGTAGAGTACATGAAGCTATACACCATTATTTTTATCTTTTAAATTGAACTTAAATACCAGAGATAAACACCAAGTACATACCTAAATACTTGTTCTAAGACTAATACTGATTATTAAGCTTAGGTCTAGAATCTTTTTTATAGGTTTAGATTTGATATCTAAAAATATTTTCCATATTTAAATGTCATAAAGATAAATCAGCCATGCTTTGTTTTGTAAAGGGGTTCTGTGTATATGTGTGTGTGAGTGTGTTACATGTATATGTGTTTGTGTGCCTGTGTGCTCAGTCTCATCTGACTCTGTGACACCATGGACTATAATCCGCCAGGCTCGTCTGTCCATGGAATTTTCCAGGTGAGAACATTGGAGTGGGTTGCCATTTCCCCCTCCAGGGGATCTTCCCAACCAAGGAATCTTCCAAACCCACATTCCTGTGGCTACTTCATTGGCAGGTGGATTCTTTACCACTGAGCTGCCTTGGAAGCCCGTACATTTGTGTATGTATCAATATGGAAGTGAGGAATACAAGAGGTGATCAAAGGAGACTAATAATTTAAGAAAAACAAAAAATATTTGTTCTATACTAAATTAGAACTAAAATTTATCCACCTTCATTTCAATACAAAAATAATCAAAACTTGAGTTTTTTTAAAATACATAAATTCTTCCACGTAATGGTGTGAACCTAAACTACAAAGTTAAATAGCATAACACTGCTGTTGAATTAACTATTTATATACTTTCCATTTTATTATTATCTTGTCAACTTTTTCTGGCACTGCCTCTGATGTTGTTTCTTTCATATTTGGAGAAAGAACACTAAGCTTGGGTACTGGAGCTTAAAATCTCTGCCACTTGCTAGTTATACATTGACTTTGGCTCCAGAGCCTATTATGCAGAGTGAAGTAAGTCAGAAAGAGAAAAACAAATATTGTATGTTAGCACATATATATGGAACCTAGAAAGATGGCACTGAAGAACCCATCTGAGGGCAGCCGCAGAGACACAGACATAAACAACAGACTGTGGACAGAGGAGGAGAAGGAGAGGCTGGGATGAATTGAGAGAGTAGAATTGGAACACTCACACAACCACATGTAAAATCAGATAGCAGTGGGAATGTGCCGTATAGAGCAGGGACCTCTGTGACTAGCAAAATGGGACAGGGTCGGGGTGTAGGGAGGCTCAGGAGGGAGGGGACATATTCTTACCCATGGCTGATTCATGTTGATAGACAGCAAAAACCAACACAACATTGTAAGGCAATTATTGTCCAATTAAAAATAAATACATTTAAAAATTAAAAAATGACTTTGGGCAAACAACTTAGAGTCTGTGAGTCTTACTTTAATTATCTGTAAAATGAGGATTCACTTAGGAAGGTGACTGAATGATCACAAACGTGACTCTACTTCCTAAGTTTCAAATTTATGTTAAAGTTCAAAAGTCATATTTTATATAAACACATGCATACAAATCTATATATAATGCAGACAGATATCATTTATATTGAATTAGATTTTTATTTGTATTTTATATATAAAAATGTGAAAGAATTGATTTTGACTATTTACATAGCTAATTGAATAAATGGTTCATTCCACTTAATTCCAGTTGCATGTTAAGTGTTATGATGATCAATTTTCTCCCCCCATGAATCTTTCAGTGTAGGTTATAAAATATGAAGGAAAAAAAATTTTTTATAATCCCTCAAAAATTATGCAACTAGGTTCTTAAAAAGATGATTTATCCAACTTTTGTTATTAGTATTATAATGTTGTTACAGATATACCCACTGCATATAGTCTTTCATATTTTATTTAAAAATGGCATTAAACAAGGTTTGAATTACAAATCACTAGTTAAGGCAATGGCACCCCACTTCAGTACTCTTGCCTGGAAAATCCCATGGACGGAGAAGCCTGGTAGGCTGCAGTCCATGGGGTCGCTAAGAGTCAAACATGATTGAGCAACTTCACTTTCACGTTTCACTTTCATGCATTGGAGAAGGAAATGGCAACCCACTCGAGTGTTCTTGCCTGGAGAATCCCAGGGACAGGGGAGCCTGGTGGGCTGCCATCTATCGGGTCACACAGAATTGGACACTACTGAAGTGACTTTGCAGCAGCAGCAGCTAAGTATTGGATTTCAGGCATAACAGATGTAGTCCCTATACATTTATAACGATGTATTCTTTAGCTTGCTATCCTCAAGTCACTGACAAATAAAGGTGCCAATTGGCAAAGGCAGCTTTCAAAACATACAGCCGTTTATTTTTTCTTTATTTGAGTTTTACATGGGATTTTGTGAACTCATCACATTTTTGTGAATTATTTTTCTGTTCAAAGAGCAAGAAAGCAAACATGAAATTGAGGGCTTCCAGACTCTAAAGCCACTGTTGCCATTCAAGATTAGGAGAAGCTAAGCTACCTGGTGTTTATAAAAGCATCAGTGAGAGGAGCTTTTTGAAAGTCAATATGTCAAATTTTCCATTTGAAGTCAAAGAGTCAGAATTGTCATATTAGTCAGAATTATTGTAACTTCTTTAAAAGATATAGGGTCTTAAAGGATATCGAATGAGATACAGTGAAAAAATGTCTGAAAAAGAAAAAGATTCTTAAAAGATACAGACCCTACACACAGCTCTTCCCTCTATTTCTAGGATTTCTTTCCTTCTTTCTTTCTGCTTTTTTTTTTTTTTTTTTTTTTTTGTCGTTGTTGTGGAAGTTCATGTAGCCACTGTTGTAAATTAAAACTCACATTTTTCATTGATATGAAAGATGAAAGTGACTCATGATAAACAACCTTTAATACACCATGTTTCCCAGGTGATTTACTAATACAGTTCTCACAAACTACTGATAGGAATAGTCATGCATTTTAGATATAGATCTTCCTTTGAAATTGTCATGTCACACAAATGTCAACTAGGAGAGGCCTGAGGAAGTAAAACAAAACAAAATCCACACAATATTGATCAGCATTCTTATGTAAATTTTTATTTCATGTGTAAAAGCTCTTTGTCATAGTAGTTATGAACTGAATTATATCATCAGCCTTCATGAGCTTAAATTCCAGCTTTAACACCTTGACTGTATGCAACATACATAACCACTGTATACCTTATTTTCCCTTTCTGTAGGATAAGAAAATATTAGGGCATATCTCATATATTTACTAGGAGGTAGGAAGTAAATCGGAGAAGGAAATGGCACCCCACTCCAGTACTCTTGCCTGGAAAATCCCATGGACGGAGGAGCTTGGTAGGCTGCAGTCCATGGGGTCCCTAGGAGTTGGATATGACTGAGCGACTTCACTTTCACTTTTCACTTTCATGCATTGGAGAAGGAAATGATAACCCAGTCCAGTGTTCTTGCCTGGAGAATCCCAGGGACGGGGGAGCCTGGTGGGCTGCCGTCTATGGGGTCACACAGAGTCGGACATAACTGAAGTGACTTAGCAGCGGCAGCAGCAGGAAGTAAATGCTATTACCTTCAGTGCCAGGTATACCTGGAATAAACTGAGGATTAAAAATGTTAACTTTCCCTAGTTTGTTCTGGCTGCTATAACAAAATACCATAGACTGGGTGACTTATAAACAGAACACTTATTTCCCATATTTCTGGAGGTTAGAAGTCCCAGATCAGAGTGCCAACATGATTTGGATAAGTGCCCTCATCTCCATTTCACTCTGGTACACTCACATGATGGAAGAGGCCAAGGAGCTCTGTGGAATTTCTTTTCTCAGGGCACTAATCCCATTGATGAGAGACCCACACTCATGACCTAATTGCTTCTGAAAGGCTCTACCTCTTAAAATAACCACACTGGGTGTTAGGATTCCAAAATGTGAACTGGGGTTGAGGGAAAACACAAACACTCATGTCATAACACTTATATTGCTATTTTTACTCTTGTTATATCATTGTAATGAGAAATATATTATTCATCAACTACACTGCTAAGTACAGAGATAGATTTATGTCACTTTATTAAGTAAGCAATAGTAGTAGTATTTAACAGGCATTAATAGTAGTAGTAGTATTCAACAGGCATTGTATTTCCAAAACATTCAACACTAACTTAATTTGCATAATTTGTTTGTAAGTTTGTGATCTAATCCTCAACAAAACATTCTTAAGTCAATATACATACTTTTATGAAGTTAAATAAAAGTTTCTTTCTTTCTTTTTTTTCTTGAAGACTTCATTGAATTTATTACAATATTGCTTTTGTTTTAGGTTTTGGTTTTCTGGTGGCCAGGTATGTAGGATCTTGGCCCCCAAACCAGGCATCAAACCTGCACCTCTTGCACTGGAAGGCAAAGTCTCAACCACTGGACTACTAGGGAAGTCCCCTCAAAGAAAATTTCCCCTAAATGAAAATTATTCAATTAAATCTCAAATATCTTTACTCATGGACCACAGTAGCTTTTAGGAACAGGATAACTATTGTTCTAATCTTAACAGAAGAAAACGAGGAAAGGTAATTGAGGACACACTAGAATGAAGTCCTAGAATCAAGCCAGAATGAGGCATCCTTAAGAGCAGTTTAGTCACAGTGGAGTCAAGTTACTGATTGCAAAGTCAGCAGAGTTCATGAAAGACATTTAGAATCAGCTGGAATCAGTCAAGACAAGGTCATTCTGTGCTCCTCGCATTAAATGTTAAGTTTAAGTGAAAAATAAAATAATTGTCTTGCTAATTTTGCATGAAAAATTCGATGTGAATAGCACCGAACTCCAAGATTAACTTATAAACACAATTACCAAATTTACCAGCTATTTTATTGTCCTGTGTTTATGGATTTGTCGAGGCAGTTTTTATATATTCACTCTAAGTACAACAGTTGTTCTGAAGTGATTCTCAAGATGGTCTTCCCAATTAAACTGAAAATCCTTTAAAACTAGAAGTTATGTTAGAGAAGTTGGTGAATTATAAAACATAAACTTCAAAGGGAGGTAGAAGAGTCATCCTTGTATCTGACTATTTTCATCCCCTGAAATCACCTATGGAACCCGAGCAATATCTAAAGGTGAGGACTGGGTGTGCCATAGGACCCATTCCTTTGATGGGATGAGTAATTTCATAACGGCACTTTCCTTTGATACCTCAAAGAGGCAGGTACAGGGACATTAGACACTGACTGCAGTGGATGCATGAGATTGGATCTATCAGAGGATAAATTGCTGTTTAAGAGTCACTGATCAAATTGTCCAGGAGAATTGTTTTCTAGTTTTGGCATTGCAGTATGCGTTAATATCTCTCATATCCTCCATACTTTTTAAGAACCAATAGATTATTAAAACCAATTAAAGTCTATGGTTAATAAACAAACCATTTCTTTTGCACACTCTCTCAATTCTCTTCCCTTCTTTGCCTCAGTTTTACTTTCTAAATCCTTACCGATTTCTGCATTGCATTCAGCTTTCTGGCACTTAGGTTAAATTCCTAACAGTTCACTTTACGTGAGATTTCAGTGCTCCCTAACAGTGTTGTCTTTCAACTTATGCGTCACTCTCCAAAAGGACTATTTTACACTTTTTTCACATTTCTCAATATATCAGCCATTTCTCCTGCTTCCATTACTCTCTGCTTATGACTGTACTATCTACTCATTTCACTTGAAAAATGGACTTAGAAGAGAATTCTGTATTAGTCCACCATGATGTCCATAAAGTATCCTGCCTCGGTAACTATGTGGAGAATCTTTCCTCTTGTTGTTATGGATGGGTGATCAGTGTGCCTCACAATGGCCAACTCTTTTCCCTCTGCACTGGGTCTCATAACGTCTGGACTATTTGAATTTTGCTTTTGTAATGATCTTCTTTCTTCTGAATTGTAATTATTCTCTCTGTACTAGATTAAACACACTAAATATTTCTCATCTTAAAGAAATGTAATATACACAATCATAGACAAAACTCCCTAGACTCTAATTTGTGCTTTCAAAGCAACTTTAAAGAAATGTATTACTCTATCTCTTCTTTCCCTCATCCTCTTGAACTTATTTCAAACCTTGAGTGTGCTGAAATCCTTCCGCTCCACAAAACCAAAACATGTTAAGGTCAGCGATGGTCACAGTACCACATCCAGTGATCAATTACAAATCCTCATTTTACTCAAACTATAGGCTGAAATCTTAATGCAATTGAACACTGATTCTTAAAATATACTGTTTATGTGAAACCCTCTATGTGTGAACTGTACATACAGTTTTCTTGATTATTTTAATAACTATTTTTGGACTAATACTCTTATTGTTCCTAAATTCACCAATTTTGCAATATTAGTATTTCTTAGGGATCAATGTTTGGGTCTTCAGTATCTACAGTAAATCCAAGCTTGTCTCATTTCATCCATGGTTTTCAATGTCATTTACATGTTATCTAACCCCACCAATGATTTTAAATTATCTTTCCTACCTCTAGAGTGAAAATTCTATGAAAACACGGGGTTTATTTATTGCCATATCTTCACTGCTTAGAACAATGTATGCAAGTTGTTGTTGAATGATTACATGAATAAATGAATAAAAAAGCAAACAAGCTCATGGTCAAACTCTCAGCACTTGGAAGGATTTAATCTAATGTTGTCTTTTATTCAGAAGAGATTTTCTGAATATTGAGACTTGCTCCTTATTCCTCTTGACAGAATACTAACAAGTGCAGAATAACATATATTAACAAACTATCTTCCTCTCTACCACTTAGGATGAAATAATGTATTTCTATGTTACCAATGTATTCCTCCAGCTACTGGACACATTTCTGAGGACCCCCCGTGGTTCCAGGTAGACAATAGGCCACAGTGATACAACTGTGTTAGCAACAATTGTAAGTCCATGACACTGTGTTTTAGGGTTCACTCCCTTACTGTCTGCCCAAGCATTTTCTGAGTAACAGAGACTGCATAAATGTTAAAGGAGGGAAGAGTGATGAAAATAGAGGGTAGAATTCTAGAAACCTTAAAAAGTACTTCCACACTGACCTATGGAACGAGAAAAGATAAAGAAATAAGTGACACACAACAGAAAAGAGAGGGAAGCTCTTTTTCTTTGATAGATTATGTGATTATGTACTTAAAAAAAAAAGATGGAAAATAGGTGTGAAAAAATAATCAGGTAGTAAAGTTAGTAACATGCTTGATTACAAACTACTTAGACATAAGTAAAAATGGAAATTATGCTAGTATTAAGTAGGAAGCAAATTAAAATATTGTCTTCACAATTGGCAATATAAAAACATGAAATGCCCAATAATGAACTTTTCTAGAATATAAACAATGCAAAAAATGCAGAAATAACTCACTGACTAGAAAGAAATGCATACTCTGTCCTTAGATAAGAAGATTACATATTTTCAAAATGCCATTTTCCTAAATTAATGTTTTAGACAATAACCTCAGATATGCAGATGACACCACCCTTATGGCAGAAAGTGAAGAGGAACTAAAAAGCCTCTTGATGAAGGTGAAAGAAGAGAGTGAAAATGTTGGCTTAAAACTCAACATTCAGAAAACGAAGATCATGGCATCTGGTCCCGTCACTTCATGGGGAATAGATGGGGAAACAGTGGAAACAGTGTCAGACTTTATTTTTGGGGGCTCCAAAATCACTGCAGATGGTGTCCGCAGCCCTGAAATTAAAAGACGCTTACTCCTTCGAAGTAAAGTTATGACCAACCTAGATAGCATATTCAAAAGCAGAGACATTACTTTGCCAACAAAGGTCCGTCTAGTCAAGGTTATGGTTTTTCCTGTGGTCATGTATGGATGTGAGAGTTGGACTGTGAAGAAGGCTGAGCGCTGAAGAATTGATGCTTTTGAACTGTGGTGTTGGAGAAGACTTTTGAAAGTCCCTTGGACTGCAAGGAGATCCAACCAGTCCATTCTGAAGATCAGCCCTGGGATTTCTTTGGAAGGAATGATGCTAAAGCTGAAACTCCAGTACTTTGGCCACCTCATGCGAAGAGTTGACTCATTGGAAAAGACTCTGATGCTGGGAGGCATTGGGGGCAAGAGGAGAAGGGGATGACAGAGGATGAGATGGCTGGATGGCATCACTGACTCAATGGACATGAGTCCGAGTGAACTCCGGGAGTTGGTGATGGACAGGGAAGCCTGGCGTGCTGCAATTCATGGGGTCGCAAAGAATCGGACACGACTGAGCGACTGAACTGAACTGAAGAACAGCTTTCATTTTGAATTAGAGAAACAGCTTCTAAAGTTGATCTTAAAAGAGGAATATCTTAGAATAATCAGAAAATTTATATAAAACAAGGAGGTTAGGATGGTGGCAAAGGAAATATTTCAGTTAGATATCAGAGGATAAAACTCCAGTTAATAAAATAAATTATTTGTGTATAAGTAGACTAACAGATCAATTGAGCATAATAGAAAATACAGAAATAGCCCCCAAAACATAAGCTAATTTAATCTATGCAAATTGGTGGGGAAAACAGCATTAGTAAAGAGACTATGGTAGGGAACTATTGGAATAAATCAGGATTTGTACTATACGCCCTATTACAAAATTAATCCCAGAAGTGTCCAATTTAAAAACATAAAAATGAGTTCAAAAAAGTACTAGAATAAGCATAAATTTTTCATGTCTTCAACTGGATGCCTAAGGATGACATAGAATCTATAAGCCATAAAAGCAAAGGTTGAGAAAAACAAAAGAAAACCTTTACAAATCCATAAAATAATACCATCTTGAAACATATTTGTAATGCATAACAGATATTTTACTTCATATATAAACAGTCATGTCAAATCTGTAGGAAATGAAAAGACCTTGTTGGAGAAAATAGACAAAGATATAAGTTTACTGGTTTTGAAAAAAATTGACATAGCCACTCATATATGAAAATACATGTATCACTGATTAATTTAAAAAAAAAACTAGAAAACACCTTTCTAAAATGAGACATAGTAGTTCCCTGGTATTTGTGTGGTTAGAATGTGTGGCTTGGGTTCAATCCTTGGTCAGAGAACTGAGATCCTGCAAGAGGTGCTAGACAGCCAAAAATGAAAAATAAGAGAAAATTGAAAAACCTTAAGAAAAAAAAAAAGTGAGCTAAAACTGTATTGATGAGAATGAGGGAAAATGTGTATCCTAATAGAACAGCAGTTGTTGATGACCTTAATAGCACTAAAATTGTGCTGAACTCTGCTTAGTTACTCAGTCGTGTTTGACTCTTTGCAATCCCATGAGGCAATCCACCAGGATTCTCTGTTTATGGGGATTCTCCAGGCAGGAATGCTGGAACGGGTTGCTATGCCTTTCTTTAGGGGAACTTCCCAACTTAGATATCAAACCGGGGTCTCCTGCACTGCAGGCGGATTCTTTACTGGCTGAGCTACCCAAGAAGCCCAGCATTAAAGTTAAACATAACTAAAATATTTTACAATTTTAGTAAAACTAAAATCTTGCATATTTTGAAGACCTTGGAATATGATGTAAGGGACAGGTAAATGGGGAATCAAACACAAGTGCTGTGCTAAGTCACTTTAATCATGTCCAACACTTTCTGACCCTACAGAATGTAGCCCACCGAGCTCCTCTGTCCATAGGATTCTCCAGGCAAGAATACTGGAGTGGGTTGCCATGCCCTTCTTCAGGAGATCTTGCTGACTTAGGGATCGAACCTGTGGTTCTTAAGCATCTCCTGCATTGGCAGGTAGGTTATTTACCACTCAGTTCAGTTTAGTCGCTCAGGCGTGTCCAACTCTTTGCAACTCCATGGACTGCAGTGTGCCAGGCATCCCTGTCCATCACCAACTCCTGGAGCTTACTCAAACTCATGTCAATCAATTCAGTGATGCCATCCAACCATCTCATCCTCTATTGTCCCCTGCTCCTCCTGCCTTCATTCTTTCCCAGCATCAGGGTCTTTTCCAATGACTCGGTTCTTCACATCAGGTGGACAAAGTATTGGAGTTTCAGCTTCAGCATCAGCCTTTCCAATGAATAATCAGGACAGATTACCAACAGGATTCACTGCTTTGAGGTCCTTGCAAGCCAAGGGACTCTCAAGAGTCTTCTCCAACACCACACTTCAAAAGTATCAATTCTTCTGTGCTCAACTTTCTTTATAGTCCAACTCTCACATCCATACATGACTACTGGAAAAACCGTAGTTTTGACTAGACGGACCTTTGTTGGCAAACTAATGTCTCTGCTCTTTAATATGCTGTCTAGGTTGATAATAGCTTTTCTTGCAAGGAGCAAGCATCTTTTAACTTCATGGCTGCAGTCACCATCTGCGGTGATTATGGAGCCCAAAAAGTAAAGTCTGCCACTGTTACAGAGAAAATGGAGAGCTAGTGGTACTGAAGACAGAGAATGAAGATGAATTCAAATTTATAGGAATTGGGATGAAAAAGTCTTGGTTGAATGATTGAAATGTGGAATGGGAAAGAGGCTTTTAAAGACTCTTAAGGATACATGGCAATCCAATCCAGTACTATTGCCTAGAAAATCCCGTGGACAGAGGAGCCTGGTAGGCTACAGTCCATGGGGTCGCAAAGAGTCGGACAAGATTGAGCGACTTCACATTCACGTTTGTTCAGGGATATCCAGAGACTTCCTAAGGATATCCTAAACATTGAAACAATCACAGATATAGAAAATTCAAGATAAAGACCATTTTGGCAGAGACAGAATGAAGCTGGGGAAATTATATAAATTATGGATCTAAGGATACTCAAGTTCTTCTGAAATACTCTGGTGCAGGTGTCCACTCAGCAGATGAAACGAAGAATCTTTAGCTTGGAAACTGATTTTAGACTTGTGAGAAAGATATGGAAGCCTCCAATCTACAATACTATCTGAAAACATGGGAAAGAAATCAGTGAAGGAAAGTGTGCCGAGTGAGAAGAGCAGATGACAGTAGACAGGAACTTGGTTCCACTGCCACTTAAGAGGTTGTGTAATGGAAAGGAGCTGGTAATGATGGGCAGGGCATAATAGGCAGATGCTTGGGGTGAGTCAGTCACATCTTCTGGATTTAATTTGCATCTTCCTTTCTCACTAATGTTGTTTTGTGGCAGGTTAGTTTCCTCTCTGCAAAAAAATATACTTACCCAATAATGTTATTCAGAAAATTAAAGAAGAAAATGCATTTGGAGTTCACATTAGTGAATACTAAAATCATTAGTACCTAATGGTTAGTAACTATGATGATATAAAGTGAAAAACTGGAAAAGATTTAGAGAGTAGGATAGTGTAGTGTTAAGGAAATCAAGAAATCAGTATTTTTAAAATGTAGTTTTCCAATTTCTTAAAAATGTGAACACGAGGTCTATGGTGGAAGAAAAAAATGGAATGCATTTTATTTAGCCACTGTCTCTTAGGAACAGCCTATTGTTCCTCTCCAAAGACAGATTATTGCAAAGAAAATAAGACAGCTTCTAATAACAGTGATTATTGCACTATTAGCAAATATTCTGCTATAGGATAAAATTCTTTCTTTCCTTGTGCAAGCAGATAGCCTGATTTTTTTCTGATGTATTTTTTTTTAAACAACCAAGTGAACATTTGTGAAATTATGGGCATTCATCCAGAAAATATTTAAGGACATCTGTCATAACTATGCATTGTAAAATCATGATTAACTCTTAAAATAAAGACATAGTTATTGTTGTTAACAAATACATTAACAATAGACGAACCCACACTGGAGGAGATGAACTTTATGGTCAAATTAGTAATGCAAAGGAGACTTTCATTTCTAGAGACAGGTGGGAATATTATCTTGCCAGATTTGCCACTAGTTATTATGATAGAAAATGCAATTGCTATACAAAGAAATTATCCATATGTTTTAATTGTGAAATGTAACAAGTGACACAATCAAAATGGTAATTGACAATCAGTGAAGTGCAAAAACTACATATATTTTCTCATTGTAATGTGTTTAAAGTTTCATGATGAAATATATAATTGTAAACATCAGGTACAAAAGTTGAGCAAATAGTTAAATAATCTAAAAAACTATTGTAATTACTATAATTTAAATGCCTAAAGAAAGCATTTTAATAAGAAAATCTCAATGTTCATTTTAACAAAGATGGAGAAGAAGAAAAGTCATGATTCTCTAATATTTAATAGAGCTTACCATGAGGTCGCTAAGAGTTGGACACAACTGAGCAACTTCACTTTCACTTTCATGCATTGGAGAAGGAAGTGGCAACCCACTCCAGTGTTCTTGCCTGGAGAATCCCAGGGACAGTGGAGCCTGGTGGGCTGCCGTCTATGGGGTCGCACAGAGTCGGACACGACTGACGCGACTTAGCAGCAGCAGCAGCAGCAGCATGGATTTAGAAAGAAAAAAAGAAATAAATGATGGATACATATTGCTGAAATTTTTAATTGTAATAAATTTTAATGCTCTGTAGCATTTAACCATTTAATGAACTTCCTGAAATTGTATTAACTGTTAAGATAATATTTTAAAAGAACAAAGTTTGAATTTAATTTTTAGGACTATTTTTTCTTTACTACTCAAAAACAGAATATTAAGAATGCTGGTAATTACTAATTCATTATTTCACTTCTAGTAGTTTATTCTACAGAAATTATCTAAATGGTCATATCTTTCTGTTTGAAGATGTCCACCATAGCATTATACAAAGTAAACAAAAGCAACAGAAAACATCTTTTTGAAGTTAGAAGCTTTCTGAATATGCAGTTGGTTTTCCTGAATGTCTACTGAGGGAAAATGAAAAAGTTACCCACATTTTCTTGCACTCTATATGCTGGAATATTATGAAATAATAAAATAATATTTGTAAAGAAAATTAAATAAGAGAGTCTTAACATTAGAATTTATACCCAGGTGACATTAGTGGTAAAGAACCTGTCTGCCAATGCAGGAGACCTGAGAGGCCTGGGCTTGATTCCTGGCTTGGGAGATCCCTGGAGGAGGGCATGGCAACCCACTCCAATATTCTTGCCTGGAAAATCCCAGGGACAGTGGAGCCTGGTGGGCTATAGTCCATGGAGTTGCAAAAAGTTGGACACAGCTGAAGTAACTTAGCACACAATTTTAGAATGCTAACCAAAAAAAGAATTTTAAAATGTATATTCCTTAGGCACACAAACGTTTATTTAGGTAATAACAGAGCACTTACCAAGAACACACAGTGTCAACATGAATTCCAGATATTGAATTATTTAATCTTGACGGTGACCTATGAATGGATACCATTATTATTTTATTTTTCAGTGATCCTATGAATCTAGTTTTTGTACTGACATTTTAAAAAGAAGAATCTGAGACAAAGAGATTCTTGCTCTTTTTTCACACAACTATTAAGTAGTAGGGTCGAGATTTAAAGCTGATCTGTCCTGGTATGTGCTGTGAACCACTAAATTCCATCAGGAATAAATAGCAAAAGAAAGACCAAAAAGAAACAATGTGGACCTCGAGCATTAATAGCAACTCATCTTACTTTCTCAAGGGTTTCATTAGTTCTGTTCTTTTTCTCTCTCTCATTCTTCATTAATCTCTCCGTTTTTGCTGAGACATTCTCCATTATCTACCACATTGTAGAATTAAATTTTTCCATTATCAACCATCTTATAAAAAAGAAATAAATCAAAAACCAAAAGCTAAATAAAAATTTACACTTTACTTCTGTCTGTTTCAGCAAAACCCTTGAAAGAAAAGAGCAGTAGGTATTTACTCATCTCCCATTCACTCTTCCACTCTCAGGAGAATTTGTACTGGGCCAGTTAGCTACACAGGAATTAGTTTCCCTGAATTCCCTTCCCCGCATACTTCTATTTTGCATGGGTCACAAGAGACACCACCATGAGCAAGATTTAGACAGTGTAGAAGTGATGTTTGTTTCACTGTGGAAAGGATAGAGAACGGGATAAGGTGCTGCTACAGCTCAGGGAGGTTGGTTCACCAGATTGGGATGCCTTACAGCTGAATCCACTGCAACTTCAGTGCTGCCTCATCTCCTCTGTAAGGATCTTGGACTCCTCAGTCTTCTGCATTCTTAGCTTATTGAAAAAAGCCACCAGCTGCTCCTGTAGGACATCCCTGTTACTGAAGCTAGAGGCTTGGAAATGATAGGGGATCCATGTCAGTTCTATTCTTTGCTCCTAGAGCCCATGTTTCCCAACTTCACATCAATGTCAATCTTCCCTTGGCAGCTTACACACTGACTTCTGGCTACAGCTCCACCAAGCATGGCATCAAGAGCTCCCACAGTTGTTAAGGTTGCATCTTCACAATAAACTGTTTGTTTATCAATATAAATGATTCTGTTTCTCTGACCAAATTCTGACTGATAGGAATCCCTCCAAAAGTGAATTTTATTTCACTCAGGCCAGGTAAAGTACCACTTATTTCATACCATTTCTTTCCAGAAATGCAGCATGCTTGAAACACATTTTTTCTGTTGTTCATAGTCACACTCAGGAGTTTCCTCGTACCACCCAACTTTTTCTTATTCTCCTTTGCTGACTTCTCTTTCCCACCCAGTTTCTAAATGTTGGAGTGTTTCAAGGCCAAACTGCCATTCCTATTGAAACCATGTCTAAGTGGACTCATATATCTACTTCTATATGCTCATGATTTCCACATATACAGCTTCTATCAGATCCCTTGAGATCTATACTTGTGTAACCAAACTGCTTCCTTAATATTTGAACATCCATCTTGAGTTGTATTCTCAAATACAATATGTGAGAACTAGAATTCTTGACTCCCTCACTTCTCCAAAGACTATCTTGATCATGTCTCTGTCTCACTGAATGGTACAGATCACCCAGGTGCTTAAGCCACTTACCTGAGAGTTATTCTCAATCATGTTTATATATATATATATATAACTTTAGTTGTAATTCCATTAGATATGGAATGCCTTCGGATGAAAACAGAGTAGATGCCTGAAAGCTATTACTTGAAGTCAGTAAACCTGAGTAAATATGCCACTAAAGTTGATTTGCTAAGAAAGATATTTGATATAATAAACAGATTGACAAATTGCTAGAATTTTGTTTATAATTGTTTATTTTATCAGTTAATATGTAAAGCTGATATACATAAACCTCAAGAAATTTTGTTTAGGGGGAAAAGATATGACCTCTTGCTTTAAATCTGCTACTTACATATGGATGAAATCTAGTAAGTCATCTTACCTCTAAAAACCAGTCGTGTCATCTGTAAAATGGAGAAAAGACTATTTTCTCCAGTTAGGTCACTGATAGGTTGTGAAGATTATATGGGCATACTTCCTGATCTCTACACCGCTTTCTCTCCCAGTTGCAAACAAATGTGCCAGCACGAAACTACTTTAGATCTGACGTTCTGATGGCCTGCTGATAGCCGTAACAATCATAATACCGATGAGCACACTCCCTCCGCGCTTGCTGTGTGTCAGGACATCATACACGTTGTCTAATTTCATGTCTACAGAATCTTTTGGGGCAGGGGCCCTCCTCAATCTCACCATTCAGGAGACAAAATGGAGGCAGATGAAATAACTATAAACGTGAAAGTGGAGGGCCTCCATCTTTTTTCAAGTTACATGATTTTATCTATCTAGCTAGCTATATATATAAATATATAACATATAGATGTCATTTTCTATTCAGTTTTTATCGGTCATTAGAATCACTGAGCTTAAACAAATTATATGGTTTTATTATGGATTTTTCTAATACAGAGAGGGGAAAAAAAAAAACAGAACAAGGACACCATGTTAGATTTATAAAGAAATAATGTGCAAAAGGTTAATGTCGTTCACCACTTCAATAAACTGGATTACATTTTAGTAGGACAAAAGATCAGCAAAAGCCTATTTATATTCATTGACTGAAGGCTGAAACAGCAACCAGGTAAGGCTCTTCCTATCTTTAGGCTCATTAGCTGTGGCTATCATATTTGTTGGGTACCATAACATCCAGATGTTTCTAGACAGCTCAGCTGATTTTTTTCTCTTATGTGCAGATTAAATAGTAACAGAGAGCAGGTGAGAAATTCAATCACCAGTCAAAGTTTGAGGCTTTTTTTATTCATTGCTACCTTTGTCTCTCTATTTTTCAAAAATTGATGTCTTCATAAGACAAACCTTGAAGACACGGGACGCCTCTCTCATGGATGAATATGGCACAAGGATTAGAATGCTATATATTTTTTATTTGCATAATGTCCTCATTCACTCTACAGACTTGAGTGTAGTTTTACGCTCTCTCCCTCTGATTATTCCTTAAGCAAATCCAAAAGTAAGGTATCTAACAATATTATTTTCTCACTAACTTGCCTTTTCTTGGTTCTACAATGCTCAGTATCACTTTCCTGAAGAGAATATTGTAGGTGTGCTACAGAGGATGTAAGCAATTCATTTCTGCCAGAAGATTGAGTTATGATATTATATTTTATATGTCATATAACTGAATAATAGACACCAATATTTGTTTTCCTTTTTTTAGGAAAAAATCACACATGTTAGGTATATGTACATATACACTATTAATAAAAGTACATATAAAAGGAATAAAACTAGATATATTTCCAAAATATTATTATATCATCATACCACTATAATGGATATTCAACAGGGTGGCATTCCTTTTTGAAGGTGGTAGTAATTTACAGTGTTATATTCTTTTTTTAATTATTAAAAGCATAATGGTAGTCTTGATAGATCTTGGAGGTATGATAAAATTAAATACTTTTTTTATTGTGTGTGCATGTATGTATATTTGAAATAGATGACTTTGTCTATTTTCTTTTTACATTTATACTTCAACCAAAATGTGGATTTGTCATAGTTATCCTTATCCTGACATTAAGTACTGATTAAATGGCTGATTGTAAATGCCACTCTGGTGGCTACTGAACAATGACAATTGATTGTAAATAGCTTACCCCCTAGAAGTTTGCAGGTTATGACAGACACCTCTCTCTGGAAATATATATCAAAGTAACATGGAGAGTTAGAACAAAAACATCATATCATGGACAGCTTTTGAAGTTTCTCCAGAATGGAGCAGTCAACAGCACATGAATGTCAGTACATTTTACAGTCAAGGATCAAGACAAGCACATAATTAAGGCGAGGATCAAGGAGAGTAGCTGTGGGAGCCCGATGTCCTGACTAGGTGATGATTTACTAACTTAATTATTTCAGAATGTTCCCAGATACGCGGGAGTGTCTGCTCTGTAATGGATATTACTCTCAGATGTGCCATTGGGTATTTGCTGACATACACAAATAACTATATCTTATTCAGTTTAGAAACATGTCAGGATACTTGATGGTACGTTCCAGTAAATGCCTTTGGATTTCCTTTGCTTAATTAGAAAATTTGCATGAATTGCCATTTTTTTGGTTTTTCACAGCTCTGGCAGTCAGAGAGGCAAACTTGCTAGACTGAGGAATACTGACTTTCTCTAAGATATTTAATGTCAGAAGAATGGAAAAATATAAACTTGAAAAATTTTGTTACTTTTCATGGGCTTCTACCTAGGTTTTAAAGACAAAGAGTAGCAGAAACTAAATAAAAATGATTAAATATTTTATGTTTGATTAGAAAAAGATAATATAATTGTAAGCTTTTATAAGTATATATACATATGTATAAGCATCTCTGTTCTGCAACCTTTAGCACACTGAAGATTGCTGTTTTCCATCTCAGATTTGTGCTTTTTGGAAATCATATTTTTGTTTTATAAATAAATGGACGGGAAAAGTAAAACATTCAAAGCTTCTCAAGAAAAATTACTTTTGTCTAAAAGATATTAATGATTTCTTACCATTCTCATTTTACTCTCTAATTTTACTTTTACCTCCTTTCAGAGCCTGTGATGCTAGTTATTGATTTGGGGCTGTTCTGGGACTTTTTTGCTGTGTGCAGTTCTTCTCTAGTTGCAACAAGCAAAGGCTACTCTCTCAGCATGGTGCTCCAGGGCACACAGGCTTCAGTAGTCTGGCTCGTGGGTTCTGGAGTGCAGGCTCAGCAGTGGCAGTGGATGGGCTTAATTGCTCTCCGACATGTGGAATCTTTGCAGACCAGGGATAGAAGCCATTCCCCTGCACTGGCAGGCAGATTCTTAACCACTGGACCACCAGGGAAGTCCACGTGATGCTATCCTTTTCTTGTCCCTCACTGCCTCTGTCTCTCTTTCTTAGAAAAAAAAAATGCTGTCAAAATAGAGAGGTTTTATTTCAGAACTGCTATTACAAACATGAAAATGTTATTATTTCCATGTTTAGTTAAATAAACCTATGTTGTTTTAAATACTAGTTGACTTTATCTGTACTATTTCAGTGATCACCTCAATAATATCTGAGGGAATAGTTCTTTCAAAACACTGTCCCCTTTAAAATAGAAGACTTCTTTTCTTCTCTCAAATTCTTGTTTTTTAATAATTTTTATCAGGAATCTAGAACCGCAGCCCTAAAGTACACAGGAAGAAACGTAAAACGTTTTATTAATTTCTTTGTTTCTACTAAAGAACACACCCTTAGCATCAGGATAACTGAGAAATACTGATGGACAGGGTGACTTTATGAGGCCAGCTGGCAGTTCTGGCTTCATTTCTTACTCCTTCTATAGTCGTGAGCTATCTCTGTAACGCGTCCCTTCTGGTAACAGTAGGAACAGTGTCCACTGTGGCTTCTTGGAATGGAAGAACAGTTAGTGCCTAAAGACATCTATGAGGAAATATATGGACATAATTACAACCTAATTATTATATATGATATCTCACATTGTATATTAGATGTTAATGTCCTCTGTGCCTGAATGAAGAATTAGATCTGTGACCTTTCCTCCACAAGATGATTCTGATGGATGATATTGAAAGCAAATTCTCAAGATTTGGGGAGAAAGAAAACTAATGAAGCCAATAAAGCCTTTTAATTTTATTCATGATGGAACTTGTGAGTTTAAAGCTTTCTTTTAAAATTCCTGTCTTACTTCTGCTCTTTCTAATACATCTATTGGTGGAAGGAAACTCACCTACAGATTTTTGCTTCTGTAAACTGGGACTGCATTTTGGAACTCTTTTACTATTCCCTGTGCCATTATAAGGAACAGTAGATATCTTGAAACTAATGTGTTAGACAAATTAGTTTATAAGTATTCTGCCTATTAATTATGTAATTTATTAATATTTAAGTTAAATTTTAATAATTTACCATTTTTATCCCATGTATGTATTCTATATATTAAATGGCATGCTATTTTACAAAAATATTAAGTGATAATTAACTTTGTAGCTTTAAAGAAATTTATATTTAATAGAGTTTTATGATGGTAAATTCTTAACTATGTCATGACTTAGTCAAGTTTTATAAATTAATGTGACCACCAAGGTTTCTACCTTCAGAATCTGGAAGTAAATTTTCTTGCTTATCATATAGTTTTTATAGCATTATTTAATGGATATAGCATAAATTAACAATCTCTATCAGAGAAGGCAATGGCACCCCACTCCAGTACTCTTGCCTGGCAAATCCCGTGGACGGAGGAGCCTGGTAGGCTGCAGTCCATGGGATCGCGAAGAGTCGGACACGACTGAGTGACTTCACTTTCACTTTTCACTTTCATGCATTGGAGAAGGAAATGGCAACCCACTCCAGTGTTCTTGCCTGGAGAATCCCAGGGACGGGGGAGCCTGGTGGGCTGCCATCTATGGGGTCGCACAGAGTCGGACACAACAGAAGCGATTTAGCAGCAGCAGCAATAATCTCTATATTTTAAAAATATAAAATAATGTGATGAACATTTAGTGATATGTTATAAGCTTTTGCTGATTAGCCCAACAATGTAAACGTCACAGTCTTTACAAATTCTCAAATAGTATTTTAACTAAATTTGTTATTTTACCATAATAATAAAATATTACTTATATTAAAAAAAATAAAAATAAAAATGCAAAAAAGTATTTTCTCTAGAAAATAAAAAATATTCATGTGAATTATTATATCTAATTGATCAGAATGTTATAAAGTTTGTGAAATAGGGTTTCCTGCTTTGGTAGAATGGTAAAGTCCTATTCCTGGTATTCCAACTCTGTTCTTCACAGAGTAGATGGTCAGGAATTGCATTACCTTTCTGACACTGCTGTCTTTCCTCCTGATATAACCTTGATATAGTTCTGTCGCCTATTGTTAAAAGAGTAAATGCATATTTCTGTTTAAATACAGAGATTTAGATGTCCCTAAGGAGGCTGTAAATCATCAAGGAGGCTCTAAATTGTCAGCAGAATCTTCTTACTCCAAAAGAAGCCACTTGCTTACAATGATGCCAAAATTGGGGAGAGGTAAAATAGTGGACCCTCCTCTCCATAGAGCAGGTGGTGGGGTTGCGAGTCAGGCTAATGACTAAAGCTCCTGTTCCCAAGCAGGACTTTGTCTCCTGAACTTTGATGAATGGCATATAAGGATATCATCAACCAGTAACACCATCCAGGCAAGTTGATTATTGGATATACTTTAATAACAATATTAAAGGGTTTTTTGTATTAACACCTATGCACTTCCAGAATGCACCCTGCCTGGTCAAGTGCACACTGTCCATCTGAAAAACGTATCCATCTTTTAAATTTAACAAGATTTTTTAGTTATAATAACCTAGACATACCCAAAAAGTGTAGAGCCAACTTATTCTACCCAGGTTTTCTACATACAGGTTGCCCTTATTCCTTATTTCCCTGTAGACCTTAATTAGAATCTTATTGATCTTTACAAAAACTTTGAAACTCTATTAGAAGTGGTTGAGATATGGTTCTATAGGGTAAATAGAAAACCATGCCTCTCTCCACAAGAAAATCCAGAAAAAACTTTGCATCAGTAAAGAAGAGGGAGACAATAATTGTGTATGTACTAATATGTCAGATCACACTCAGGAAGACACTCCATGGAAGACTGCAAAGTATCAACAAAAATAAAGGATAGTTAGAACTTCCATGGGATAATTATTTCCATGAGAAATGAATGGTTATACCTTGTGATAGTTTCCTGGACCCTTCAGAAGAATCTCCTGGGTGAATTTTGGAGCTAATGTTTCAATTCCCAAGAGTCAGAAAGCCTTCAATTTTATGTTGTAAAATCAAAGGGTTGGATGTATTGTTTTCAAGGAAACAACCTGATGTGAGGAGAGAGAGAAGTTGAAACCTTTATTTCCTTAAGTAAAGAAAATCTCATCTTTTTACTCTTGCAATTCTTCCCCCAACAGAATACTTTACACCTCACATGCAGATGTCTTCCTCTGACAATCTTCAGTTTACTAAATATCAATACATATATGAAGATAAATAATGATGAACTGCAACTGACTAGATTCCTTAAGTGTAATATCAGTAAAAGTGATACTAAGAATCTTGGAGTCTGGGTTATTGTACATGAAGGCTAGATTCTTCAAGGGTAAGAAATGAGGATATAGTTCAGTTCAGTTCAGTCGCTCAGTCATGTCCGACTCTTTGCGACCTCATGAATCGCAGCACGGCAGGCCTCCCTGTCCATCACCAACTCCCAGAGTTCACTCAGACTCACGTTCATTGAGTCGGTGATGCCATCTAGCCATCTCATCCTCTGTCGTCCCCTTCTCCTCCTGCCCCCAATCCCTCCCTGCATCAGAGTCTTTTGCAATGAGTCAACTCTTCACATGAGGTGGCCAAAGTACTGGAGTTTCAGCTTTAGCATCATTCCCTCCAAAGAAATCCCAGGGCTGATCTCCTTCAGAATGGACTGGCTGAATCTCCTTTCAGTCCAAGGGACTCTCAAGAGTCTTCTCCAACACCACAGTTCAAAAGCATCAATTCTTCGGTGCTCAGCCTTCTTCACAGTCCAACTCTCACATCCATACATGACCACAGGAAAAACCATAGCCTTGACTAGACAGACCTTTGTTGGCAAAGTAATGTCTCTGCTTTTGAATATGCTATCTAGGTTGGTCATAACTTTCCTTCCAAGGAGTAAGTGTTTTTTAATTTCATGGCTGCAGTCACTATCTGCAGTGATTTTGGAGCTCAAAAAAGTAAAGTCTGACACTGTTTCCCCATCTATGTTCCATGAAGTGATGGGACCGGATGCCATGATCTTCGTTTTCTGAATGTTGAGCTTTAAGCCAACTTTTTCACTCTCCACTTTCACTTTCATCAATAGGCTTTTTAGTCCCTCTTCACTTTCTGCCATAAGGGTGGTGTCATCTGCATATCTGAGGTTATTGATATTTCTCCCGGCAATCTTGATTCCAGCTTGTGTTTCTTCCAGTCCAGCGTTTCTCATGATGTACTCTGCTTAGAAGTTAAATAAGCAGGGTGACAATATGCAGCCTTGACATACTCCTTTTCCTATTTGGAACCAGTCTGTTGTTCCATATCCTGTGCTAACTGTTGCTTCCTGACCTGCATACAGATTTCTCAAGAGGCAGGTCAGGTGGTCTGGTATTCCCATCTTTTTCAGAATTTTCCACAGTTTGTGGTGATCCACACAGCATAAGGCTTTGGCATAGTCAATAAAGCAGAAATAGATGTTTTTCTGGAACTCTCTTGCTTTTTCCATGATCCAGCAGACATTGACAATTTGATCTCTGGTTCCTCTGCCTTTTCTAAAACGAGCTTGAACATCAGGAAGTTCATGGTTCACGTGTTGCTGAAGCCTGGCTTCAAGAATTTTGAGCATTACTTTACTAGCGTGTGAGACGAGTGCAATTGTGCGGTAGTTTGAGCATTCCTTGGCATTGCTTTTCTTTGGGCTTGGAATGAAAACGGACCTTTTACAGTCTTGTGGCCACTGCTGAGTTTTCCAAATTTGCTGCATATTGAGTGCAGCACTTTCACAGCATCATCTTTCAGGATTTGAAATAGCTCAACTGAATTCCTTCACCTCCACAAGCTTTGTTCATAGTGATGCTTTCTAAGGCCCACTTGACTTCATTCCAGGATGTCTGGCTCTAGATGAGTGATCATATCATCGTGATTATCTGGGTCGTGAAGATCTTTTTTGTACAGTTCTTCTGTGTATTCTTGCCACCTCTTCTTAATATCTTCTGCTTCTGTTAGGTCCATGCCATTTCTGTCCTTTATCAAGCCCATCTTTGCATGAAATGTCCCCTTGGTGTCTCTAATTTTCTTGAGGAGATCTCTAGTCTTTCCCATTCTGTTGTTTTATACCTGGTTAAATGGCATCCTGGTTTGACATCTGTTCTTCAGTGGGAAATAGTAAAGTGCCAAGGAAGGGGAGCAGTCATAGAACATGCACAATAAGAAAGGCGATGACGGATACAGAATGGATTTTTTTTTTAATTTAGAATTGGAAAATGATCAAGGTGGGTTATATTTACTAGAATGTGCTACATCTGTTTCTCAGAATTCCTTATATCCATTCTTAAGTAAGCCATCTCAAGGATGAGAACTCTGGTCCATTTAGACATAACTTTTGTTACAGCAACCATTTTTTCTAGTACTTTTATGGTTTTGGTAATATTTACATACAGTATTTCCTCTTATTCCTGAAACCTATGAATTAAATCAAACCTTTGTCATTTATTTGCTACATGACCTTGGGCTAGTCAACTGATATTTCTAAACCTTATTTTCTCTGTGTAGTAGATCCATTACAAAATAAACTAACAAACAATACACAATGAAGTAAACGATAAAGCCAAATATCTGATATTAAAGTTGCAGCTCAAAGATAGTGCCTGTCATGTATACAATTATACTACTACACAAGCACATGAAGGTGAAGCTAGAATCACAGCCTTAAAACTATCAGAAGGTATAGTATTTAGAAGGGTTGAGTGAAGGAAATATAAATGCGTTCAGTCTTAAAACATGGTTTAACTATTATGAAGTACTGTATACTACCAAATTATGCAATGCAAGAAAAAGATACCTTATGGATTTGGAGAAATTGATCATATATGTTGAAATTTTATTGATCACTTATGTTGAGATGCACACATCTCACATACTAGCAAAGTTATGCTCAAAATTCTCTAAGCCAGGCTTCTACAGTACATGAACTGTGAACTTCCAGATGTTCAAGCCGGGTTTAGAAAAGGCAGAGGAACCAGAGATCAAATTGCCAACATTTGTTGGATCATCAAAAAAGCAAGAGTTCCAGAAAAAAAAATCTACTTCTGCTTTATTCACTATGCCAAAGCCTTTATGTGGATCACAACAAACTGTGGAAAATTCTGAAAGAGATGGGAATACCAGACCACCTGACCTGCCTCCTGAGAAATCTGTATGCAGGTCAAGAAGCAACAGTTAGAACTGGACATGGAACAACAGACTGGTTCCAAATTGGAAAAGTAGTACATCAAAGCTGCATATTGTCACCCTGCTTATTTAACTTATATACAGAGTACATCATGCAAAATGTCAGTCTGGATGAAGCACAAGCTGGAATCAAGATTGCCAGGAGAAATAGCAAAAACCTCAGATATGAAAATGACATCACTCTTATGGCAGAAATGGAAGAAGAACTAAAGAGTCTCCTGATGAAAGTGAAAGAGGAGAGTGAAAAAGTTAACTTAAAGCTCAACATTCAGAAAACTAAGATCATGGCATCTGGTCCCATCACCTCATGGCAAATAGATGGAGAAACAGTGGAAACAGTGAGAGACATTATTCTGGGGGTGCTCCAAATTCACTGCAGAAGGTGACTGAAGCCATGAAATTAAAAGGCACTTGCTCCTTGGAAGAAAATCTATGACCAACCTAGCCAGCATATTAAAAAGCAGACATTACTTTGCCAACAAAGTTCCATTTAGTCAAAGCAATGGTTTTTCTAGTAGTCATGTATGGCTGTGAGAGTTGGACTATAAAGAAAGCTGAGTACTGAAAAATTGATGCTTTTGAACTGTGGTGTTGGAGAAGACTCTTGAGAGTCCCTTGGACAGCAAGGAGATCAAACCAGTCAGTGCTAAAAGAAATCATTCCTGAATATTCATTGGAAGGACTGATGCTGAAGCTGAAACTCCAATACTTTGGCCACCTGATGCGAAGAACTGACTCACTGGAAAAGACCCTGATTCTGGGAACGATTGAACACAGAAGGATAAGGGGATGACGAGGATGAGATGACTGTATGACATCTATGACTCGATGGACATGAGTTTGAGCAAGCTCTGGGAGTTGGTGATGGACAGGGAAGCCTGGCCTGCTGCAGTCCATGGAGTTGCAAAGAGTCAGACATGACTGAGGAACTAAATACAACAGAAACACCTATTATCACAAAAGTAAATATTTTTGTCTTAATACAGAGAACATATATATTCTATCAGGTTACATTATAAGACTTATTGTTCCAGTTTAGTAGCTATTCTTTTGCAAGCCACTGGACTGTAAGTCATAGCCTATTCTTTTGCAAGCCACTGGACTGTAGCCCACCAGGCTCCTCTGCCCATGAGATTCTTCAAGCAAGAATACTGGAGTGGGTTGCCATTTCCTTCTCCAGGGGGTCTTCCTGACCCAGTGATCTAACCCATGTCTCCTATATTGACAGGCAGATTATTTATCACTGAGCCACCAGGGAAGTCCCAAGCCTTAACTTGGGAGACAAGTAATGCCAAATTATAGGTAACCATTATAATGACTGGGAGTACATTTGATATCATACAGCAGCATCATCACTCCCACAGCCATTACTTGGGGTGAACTTTATGCTTACAATATTCATAATTAATGTCTTGCCTATTTTCATATTTTATTTCCAAATTTGAAAAACTTGAGAGCACACATTTTTAAAATGATGAAATTTTGGTTTGTTCGTCGTCACCAAGTATTTAGTCTCTGTGGTCTTTACTCGAAACCCACTTAGAAATAAACTGTATGACTATGAGTTTCAACTCTTCATTTATTCTGAATTTAACTGTGAACTAGTCAGACTTCATGAAGTCGTGAAGTTGTTCACCTTCTCTCTCTCCTCATACCTGCATACTAGCTCCTTTTTCCTCTGGTGAAGCTGGTGAAAAGATAAGGGCGCATCCGTATTTGCAGGTGTTTGTGGCAGCAACATCAATTGCAGTATCAGACAAGTGCACCTTCCATAGTCCTGAGAAATTAAAGGTTCCCTGAGGAAGTGTGGGCTGGGGCAAGGGGAGTGGGAGTGGTGGTGAATAGAGAATGCTTTTCTCTTTTTGTCATTTGGTATGTGTGGAAGGCTAGTAATGACCCTTGGACAAAATCTAATGTTTGTTTTATGTTGTTGTTATTGTTGTTGTTTTTTGAATTTGAAATTTGATACGAGTTTAATCTACTTTTGACTTCCCTGGTGGCTCAGACAGTAAAGCATCTGTCTACAATGCGGGAGACCTGGGTTCGATCCCTGGGTTGGAAAGTTCCCTGGAGAAGGAAAAGGCAACCCACTCCTGTACTCTTGCCTAGAAAATCCCATGGATGGAGGAGCCTGGTATCCATGGTGATTGCCTCAACTTTTTCTTCATCATTTCTCAGAATTACTTATAGTTTCACTGTTTCATTTCTATATGTTCAAAAAGGTATATTAATGCTAATTATTAATGCTAACTATTATATTAATAAAAAAGCAATTCTATTTCCTTTGCATGGTACTTCATAGAGTTAAAGCTTTTTCACTTGAATTATTTTTAAATTATCCAATTTTCAAAACAATTCTTTGAAATAGAGATAAATTATTATCACTGTTTTTATATGGGGAAAAATTAGGCAAGACCCCATCATCAAAGGGAAGGAAGAATAACAATTTTCTTTCTCTTTTTTCTGTCTCTATTGATCGGCTGAATATTGATAAAACATCAACAAATTTACAAATAACACATGAGCATAAAGTAAGTGAACTGTTTTTAATATTGAGGCATAGACAACTCACACAAAACCAATAAAATCAAAGATAAATTAATCACAATTCTTGAAAAGTTTATTTTTCAGAATGCTTAAACTGTGTTTCAATTACTATGAGGTCATCATTTTAATAATGTGACATTATTAGAGAAAAAGATAACGGAAAGATCAATGAAGACCAATGGTTTAGCCACAAGGGCTTAATAGCTAGCTTTGTATTTCTTCTCTCTGTGACACTTTCCTAAAACAGATTTTTCAGAAGTTCTGAGAACAAAGCTTTGCCTATATCATTACCTTGTCATTTCTTCCCTTCTGACTACCTTTGTTCATAAACTTCAAGTATCATTGAATTTGTTTATTTTGTTGTGTGGTTGAATTACTTTTAACTAGGAACTGGGGATTTCTAATCTTCTTAAGCCAAATTATTTTCCTTCTCCACCATGCACTAATGCACTCATGATTTCTTGTTGGTAATACAACATGTCTTTAATTGGCACTTTCCCTAATACAGTAGGGCTTATCTGGTTTCAGACTTCCCCAGCTTTGCTTGTTCTTCCCCCTAGGTAAGAATTATGAGGGCCATCAATGTGTGGCAGAGTGGAAAGTTAGACTAGCTTGCATCCCCTTATTTCAAATTCTTATTTTTCTCCCTGCTGAGCAAAAAGTTTCACCTTACATATATTACAGAATTCACCAGTGACATATTTGCATCCAGATTAGAGATACTTGCAGCATCAGATGTACTTCTTAGTCCATTTCAAACCCATGTTCACTTATGATTTATTTTACACATTAGCCTAAATTTTTATTTTGCACAAAAAAGTGGAGGGGAAAGATCATGATGTTTAACAAATGTTTAGTTGGATTCACAAAAGAATAATTTTTAGTAAATAAATGGCTTTCTAAAATGTTTGAGCCAGAATAGCCTATTTTTTTTATTTTCGTATATACATATTTGTCTATATTTTCATGATCTTGGTCTTATTATATATGATATGTTGGCATTTTATCATGTATGAAGTTACACCATACTTTATTGCATTGATATACATGTGAATTTAATAAAGTTATCTATCTGTATATATTATTTTAAATATTCATAAAAATTAAGGCAACAAAGCTCTACTCTGTATTAACAAATAGATATAGTTGTTTTCATCAAGGGGTCTCTTTTATAGCCAAAATAATCACGCTTTGACTTTGGCAAAAAAAAAAAAAACAAGGAAATGTTCACCTTTGAGCAAAGCAACTTCCTGGTGAATCTGTTAAAATTGTATGTTCTAATTGTACATGATAATTAAATGAATTAACTTGCTTTGATGGATTGTTGTTTACAGTTACTAGAACAAGTAATACAAATAAAAGGCTTTGGCTTTAGAATAGTTAATCATTGGCCTTCAGACTTGTACCTGAGTCAGTAATCACAAGCCAGGTAGGATACAGATATAGAATTCCAAATTACTAGCTCTAAATCATATCAACCCAACTAGAATATGTATTCCATGAGGATGGGAGGCATTGTCTGCTCATTCGAGAGCACATGATAATAATACCTTGCCACATGGGAGGCGATCAATGGATATTTGGTAAAGGAAGAAAGAGAGGTAACAGCTCAGAAGATACGCAACAGAGACTACTTTCCTACCCGCTGAGAGGACTTTACCTCTTAACAGTACACTAATCCTGGTTAGCAGTCAAAGATGCAGGGGCAGGTCTGGCATAAGAGCATTCCTTTTTCTCTCCTTTATTATTGATTCAATTTCAGACTCTTTCCACCCTTTCATACCAAATGACACTCTGGCCATCCCTTCCTTGTTGTTCTTATCACAATCTCCACATTTTTCTGCAACTATTGTTTCAATTCTTCTCTACCTATGATACAGAAAGAAATGTCATGCATCATAGAAATACTATCTAGACGTCTTAAAAGAAAGAGGGGACCCTAAAACAACTACCTAACCTCTCTACTGACACTGGATAATCTAACACAAGAATCTAACACAGCATTATAGGCTGTGCTGAATATTTGTGCAATAAATTTATAATTATATAGTAAACATTTCCTCTTATGCAAATGTTTAAGTTAGAGCTAATACAGTTATACCATCTTTTATTGAAGTATACCTGACATATTATATCAGTTTCAAGTACACAATATAGTGCATTGAAATATTCTTTGTCTTTTATATTCTAGAGCATATTAGCATGTATCTACTTGACCTAGGATTTTGCTATTCAGTCGCTAAGTTATGTCTGACCTTTTGTGACCCCATGGACTGCAGCACACCAGACTTTCCTGTCCTTCACTATCTCTGGAATTTGCTCAGATTCGTGTACACTGTAATGCTGTCTAACCATCTGATCCTCTGTTGCAGTCCTCTCCTTTTGCCTTCATTTTTTCCCCCCAGCATCAGAGTCTTTTCCAATGCGTTGGCTCTCCACATCAGGCAGCCAGAGCACTGGAGCTTCATCTTCAGCATCAGTCATTCCAATAAATATTCAGAGTTGATTTCTTTTAGGATTGATTGGTTTTATCTCCTTGCAGTCCAAGGGATTCTCAAGAGTCTTCTCTAGCACTACAATTCAAAAGCATCAATTCTTTGGTGCTCAACCTTCTTTATGGTCCACCTCTCACATCCAAACATGACTACTAGAAAAGCTATAGCTTTGACAAAACAGATCTTGGCCTGCAAAGTAGTGCCCTTGCTTTTTATATGCTGTCTAGGTTTGCCATAGCTTTCCTTCCTATGAGCAAGTGTATTTTAATTTCAAGGCTGCAGTCACTGTCTGCAGTGATTTTTATAGCCCAAGAAAATAAAGTCTATCACTGTTTCCATTGTTTCCCCACTTATTTGCCATGAAGTGATGAGACCAGACACCATGATCTTAGTTTTTGAATACTGAGTTTTAAACCAGCTTTTTCAATCTCCTCTTTCACTCTCATCAAGAGGCTCTTTAGTTTCTTCTCACTTTTTGCCATTAGAGTGGTTTCATTTGCATATCTGAAGTAGTTCATACTTCTCCTGGCAATATGATTCAGGCTTGTGATTCATCCAGCCCTACATTTGGCATGATGTATTCTGCATAAAAGTTAAATAAGCAGAGTGACAATATACAGCTCCTATTGTACTCATTTCCCAATTTTGAACCAGTTATTTCATATAAGGCTCTAACTATTACTTCTTGACCCACATATAAATTTCTCAGGAGACAGGAGAGGTGGTCTGGTATTCCCATCTCTTTAAGTATTTTCCACAGTTTGTTGTGATCCACACAGTCAAAGGCTGTGTGAATACGTAGTCAGTGAAGCAGAAGTATACATTTTTCTGGAATTCTCTTGCTTTCTCTATGATTCAGTGAATGTTGGCAATTTGATCTCTGGTTCCTCTGCCTTTTCTAAACCCAGCTTGTACATCTGAAAGTTCTTGGTTCACATACTGCTGAAGCCTAGCTTGAAGGATTTTGAGCATAACATTACTAGAATGCAAAATGAATGCAAATGTTCAGTAGTTTGAACATTGTTTGGCATTGCCCTTCACTGGGATTGAAATGAAAACTGACCTTGTGATTGAAATTAAAATAATTCTATGGCCACTGTTGAGTTTTCCAAATTTGTTGACATATTGAATGCAGCAGGATTTGAAATAACTCAGGTGGAATTCCATCACTTCCACTAGCTTTGTTTATAGTTATGCTTCCTAAGACCCACTTGCCTTCAGACTCCAGGATGTCTGACTCTGGGTGAGTGACCACACCATCGTGGTTATATGGGTCATCCCATTTTTGTATAGTTCTTCTGTGTATTCTTTCCACCTCTTCTTAAGCTCTTCTGCCTTTGTTAGGTCCTTACCATTTCTTTTCTTTATCGTGCACATCTTTGCATGAAATGTTCCCTTGGTATCTCTAATTTTCTTGAAGAGATCTCTAGTGTTTACCATTCTATTGTTTTCCTCTACTTTTACATGGTTCATTGAAGAAGGCCTTCTTATCTCTCCTTGCTATTCTCTGGAAGTTGCATTCAGTTGGGTATAGCTTTCCCTTTTTATCCTTGCTTTTCACTGCTCTTTTTTCCTCAACTATTTGTAAAGCCTCCTCAACCAACTGCTTTGCTTTCTTTCATTTATTTTTCTTTGGGATAGTTTTGTTCACTGCCTCCTGTACAATGTTATGAACCTCTGTCCATAGTTATTCAGGCACTCTATCTACCAGATCTAATCCCTTGAATCTATTCATCACCTCCACTGTATAATAAAAATGAATTAACTTTAGGTCATACCTGAATGGTCTAGTGGTTTCCCCCACTTTCTTCAATTTAAGTCTGAATTTTGCAATAAGGAGAGCTCATGATCTGAACCACAGTCAGCTCCAGGTGTTGTTTTTTTGCTGACTATACACAGCTTCTCCATCCTAAGCTGCAAAGAATATAATCAGTCTGATTTCAGTATTGACGATTTGGTGATGTCATTGTTGCTTATGTTGCTGGAAAAGACTGCTTGCTTTTACCAATGTGTTCTCTTGACAAGACTCTGCTAGCCTCTGCCTTGCTTAATTTAGTACTCCAAAGCCAAAGCTGCCTGTTACTCCAGTTATCTCTTGACTTCCTACTTTTGCATTCCAATCCTCTATGATGAAAAGGACATCTGTTTTGGTGTTAGTTCTAGAAGGTCATGTAAGTCTCCATAGAACTGGACAGTTACAGCATCTTCAGCATCAGTGCCTGGGTCAGTGTTGTTGGGTCATGTCTGACTCTTTGTGACCCCATGGACTGCAGCACACCAGTTTTCTCTGTCCATCACTATCTCCCCAAGTTTGCACAAACTCATGTCCACTGAGTCAGTGATTCCATCCAACCATCTAATCCTCTGTCACTCCCTTCTCTTGCCCTCAATTTTTCCCAGAATCAGGGTCTTTTCCAGTGAGTTAGCTCTTCACATCAGGTGGCCAAAGTACTGGAGCTTCAGCTTTAGCATCACTCCTTCCAATGAATAGTCAGGGTTGATTTCCTTTAGGATTGACTGATTTGATCTCCTTGTTGTCCAAGGGACTCTCAAGAGTCTTCTCCAGCACTGCAGTTTGAAAGCATCAATTCTGCGGCACTGAGCCTTCATTATGGCCCAACTCTCACATCCATACATGACTACTGGAAAAACCATAGCTTTGACTAGACGTGCCTTTGTCGGCAAAGTGATGCCTCTGCTCTTTAAAACATTATCTAGGTCTGACACAGCTATTCTTCCAAGGAGCAAGCTCTGTGTGTGTGGCTGCAATCACCATCAGCATGGATTTTGAAGTTCAAGAAAATGAAATTTGACACTGTTTCCACTTTTTCCCCATCTGCTTGTCATGAAGTGATATGACAGTGAGGTGATAGGTTGGGGCATAGACTTGGATTACTGTTATATTCAATGGTTTGCCTTGGAAATGAACTGAGATCATTCTGTTATCTTTGAGATTGCACCCAAGTATTGCATTTTGGTGGAGAAGGCAATGGCACCCCACTCCAGTACTCTTGCCTGGAAACTCCCATGGACGGAGGAGCCTGGTAGGCTGCAGTCCATGGGGTCGCTGAGAGTCAGACACGACTGAGTGACCTCACTTTCACTTTTCACTTTCCTGCATTGGAGAAGGAAATGGCAACCCACTCCAGTGTTCTTGCCTGGAGAATCCCAGGGACAGGGGAGCCTGGTGGGCTGCCGTCTATGGGGTCGCACAGAGTTGGACATGACTGAAGCGACTTAGCAGCAGCAGCAGCATTGCATTTTGGACTCTTGTTGACTATGAGGGCTACTCCATTTCTTCTGACAGATTTTTTCCCATAGTAGTAAATATAACAGTCATCCTAATTAAACTTGCCCATTCCCATCCATTTTAATTCACTCATTCCTAAGATGTTGATGTTCACTCTTGCCTTCTCCTTCCTGACCACGTCCAATTTACCTTGATTCATGGACCTAACATTCCAGGTTCCTATGCATTATTGTTCTTTACAGCATCTGACTTTACTTTCACCACCAGACACATCCACAGCTGGGTTTTGTTTCCACTTTTACTCAGCTTCATTCTTTCCGGAGCTCTTAGTAATCGCCCTCCACTCTTCCCCAGTAACATAGTGGACACCTTCCAACCTGGGGGCTCATCTTCTTTTCTTTTCATATCGTTCATGGGTTTCTCACCACAACAATACTGGATTGGTTTGGCATTCTCTCCTCCAGTACTCGAGTACTATTAGATTAATAACAATAGAGGTTTTTTTTAAGGGAATAAAGAATATATTCCTGTATTGACTTCAAAATGTTTGACTGTTTCATCAGGAAACTAATCCTCATAATTTTAATTCCCTCTAAAATTTTGTGTCATGGATTCTTCAGGAAAAATTACTATACGAAGCATTAAGAGAGTTCATGCTATCTAGACCAAATTGATTCATATCAAGATTAAAAAGACAAGAAAAGGAAAATATAAGCTGAATATCTTCTAGAATAACTTTCCTGAGCCTCACAATGGTGCCTACCCCTGGATGAATCCATAACACCAATGAAAAGAGCATTGTTTCTAAAGACATTTTCAGAAGAAGCATTCCATCACTTTTTCCCTCAATAGCAATGTCTTCAGAATAAATATTTTCATAATATACCAAAATATTAATAGAACAAGATCTGTGTAATGAAATGATCCAATCTATTTTTTAAAATAACAATCATCTTAGTAATTCTTCAAGCTCATTAATCACTACTGCATTTCCAAGAATGGTTGGCGTTCAATATTCTTTATTCAACTCAAGAATAGTTCTTAGTTGCGTGTTGTCTATGTCAGTACTGAGAATCATCTCCATTTATTGAAAATATACTTTTTTATTTGTTAAGAAGAAATGGAAAAGCATGACTTCAGTTGAATCTTTGGTGTTATTAATACATCAACAGGAATTTAGAGACATTTTGGTAGCCAGTTAAGTAGCAAGTAACTCATTTTGTAACTAAAGAATTAGGAAAACAAAGCCAAACAAATTAGGTTATGTGCATATGTATGTGTAATTAGGAGGCAGGTATACAATTAAGTCAACATGGATAAAATTTCAGCACTTAGATAGAATGGGACAAGGATATTGAAATGTTGTGTACAATAATCTATGTCTTATCCTAAAGAAGCTTGCATTATTTTTAAATCAAATTATAAAAGTTAAATTGTGGTGAAATATTTCTCACAAGAAAGCAATGATTGTAATGTGTTCATGATATTTATTCTTTGACTCTCTGGGCAGTATCTTTTTTACTTTACACTTTAGAGAACCACAGAATTAATTTGAAAATGCATGAAAAATAAACTGTCATTTATTTAGAACTTTTTCTAATGTCCTTAGGAAAAACTAGTTGGAGAAATACAGTCTTAACCAATATGTGTAGTTCCACCACCTGATGCAAAGATCTGACTCATTAGAAAGACCCTGATGCTTGAAAAAAATTGAAGGCAGGAAAGGAGGGGATGACAAAGGATAAAATGGTTGGATGGCATCACCGAATGAATGGACTTGAGTTTAAGCAAGCTCCAGGAGATGATGAAGGACAGGTTGCAGTACATGGGGTCACAAAGTCAGACACGACTGAGCAACTAAACAACAACAACTTGAATTTTACACAATATTTAATCTTAGAAATCTCTGCTCATAAGGAGAAAGATAATAAATAAACACAGATAGAGTTTAGGAACATCAGAGCACAGCTGAGGACCTACGAAACGCCCCCTGAAGTGGGATATAGGGCTGCAGGCGCCCTGGCTCTAACTGCTAACGGCTCAGCAGCTGAGTTTGGTGGATGTGTTATTATAGCAAACATGCCTCTGAAACCAGGTCACAGCATGTGGTTGTGAACTATTCTGTCTGCAAGGTTTACTAAGGAAAAAAAAAAAAAACACAAAACAATAAAACACTTGTTTTCTGTTGTTCAGTTCAGTTGCTCAGTCACGTCTGACTCTTTGCCACCCCATGGACTGCAGCATGCCAGGCCTCCCTGTCCATCACCAACTCCCGGAGTTCACTCAGACTCACGTCCATCAAGCCAGTGATGCCATCCAGCCATCTCATCCTCTGTCGTCCCCTTCTCCTCCTGCCCCCAATCCCTCCCAGCATCAGAGTCTTTTCCAATGAGTCAACTCTTCGCATGAGGTGGCCAAAGTACTGGAGTTTCAGCTTTATCATCATTCCTTCCAAAGAAATCCCAGGGCTGATCTCCTTCAGAATGGACTGGTTGGATCTCCTTGCAGTCCAAGGGACTCTCAAGAGTTCTCAAGAGTCTTCTCCAACACCACAGTTCAAAAGCATCAATTCTTTGGTGCTCAGCCTTCTTCACAGTCCAACTCTCACATCCATACATGACCACAGGAAAAACCATAGCCTTGACTAGATGGACCTTGGTTAGCAAAGTAATGTCTCTGCTTTTGAATATGCTGTCTAGGTTGGTCATAACTTTCCTTCCAAGGATAAGCGTTTTTTTAATTTCATGGCTGCAATCACCATCTGCAGTGATTTTGGAGCCCCGAAAAATAAAGTCTGACACTGTTTCCACTGTTTCCCCATCTATTTCCTGTGAAGTGATGGGACCGGATGCCATGATCTTTGTTTTCTGAATGTTGAGCTTTAAGCCAACTTTTTCACTCTCCACTTTCACTTTCATCAAGAGGCTTTTTAGTTCCTCTTCACTTTCTGCCAAAAGGGTGGTGTTATCTGCATATTTGAGGTTATTGCTATTTCTCCCGGCAATCTTGATTCCAGCTTGTGCTTCTTCCAGTCCAGCGTTTCTCATGATGTACTCAGCATAGAAGTTAAATAAACAGAGTGACAATATACAGCCTTGACGTACTCCTTTTCCTATTTGGAACCAGTCTGTTGTTCCATGTCCAGTTCTAACTGTTGCTTCCTGACCTGCATACAAATTTCTCAAGAGGCAGATCAGGTGGTCTGGTATTCCCATCTCTTGAAGAATTTTCCACAGTTGATTGTGATCCACACAGTCAAAGGCTTTGGCATAGTCAATAAAGCAGAAATAGATGTTTTTCTGGAACTCTCTTGCTTTTTCCATGATCCAGCTCTATACAGTCAACAAAAACAAGACCAGGAGCTGACTGTGGCTCAGATCATGAACTCCTTATTGCCAAATTCAGACTTAAATTGAAGAAAGTAGGGAAAACCATTACACCATTCAGGTATGACCTAAATCAAATCCCTTATGATTATACAGTGGAAGTGAGAAATAGATTTAAGGGCCTAGATCTGATAGAGTGCCTGATGAACTATGGACAGAGGTTCATGACATTGTACAGGAAACAGGGATCAAGACCATCCCCATGGAAAAGAAATGCAAAAAAGCAAAATGGCTGTCTGGGGAGGACTTACAAATAGCTGTGAAAAGAAGAGAAGCAAAAAGCAAAGGAGAAAATGAAAGATATAAGCATCTGAAAGCAGAGTTCCAAAGAATAGCAAGAAGAGATAAGAAAGCCTTCCTCAGCGATCAGTGCAAGAAATAGAGGAAAACAACAGAATGGGAAAGACTAGAGATCTCTTCAAGAAAATTAGAGATACCAAGGGAACATTACATGCAAAGATGGGCTTGATAAAGGACAGAAATGGTATGAACCTAACAGAAGCAGAAGATATTAAGAAGAGGTGGCAAGAATGCACAGGAGAACTGTACAAAAAAGATCTTCATGACCCAGATAATCACGATGGTGTGATCACTGACCTAGAGCCAGACATCCTGGAATGTGAAGTCAAGTGGGCCTTAGAAAGCATCACTACAAACAAAGCTAGTGGAGGTGATGGAATTCCAGTGGAGCTATTTCAAATCCTGAAATATGATGCTGTGAAAGTGATGCACTCAATATGCCAGCAAATTTGGAAAACTCAGCAGTGGCCACAGGACTGGAAAAGGTCCGTTTTCATTCCAATCTCAAAGAAAGGAGTCTTGGGTAGAGACATTGATATAGTTACGCTCATTTTCACTTCTGATCACCAGCCTTGGAGAGTCTGTTTTCAGAACTTTAGATCCAAATTGGTTAGATTCAGCCAATGACTATGTGTAAAAGAAGTTCAGTGAAAATAGCGAAACTGCATATTAATTGCTGGTGAACTGATAGAGTGGCTTTTTGTACTTGATGGAAAGTTTAGTCGTATATCTTAAATTCCTTCTCAACCTTCCAGCACTCAGAAAGTTTCTCCCAGAGAGTGCTTATCCTAGGAAAAAAAAAAGTGAACTATAGCTCTAAATGCACAATGCCCTGTTAGGTCTTTGCTATTACTTTAAGACTTCAAGAAGAACATTTGTTTTCAAATTTTCTTTTCCAGGAATGTTAATACTCATAAAAGAACTTTTTTTTTTTATTGAAAAGTGGTCCACTGGCTTAGGAAATTAATTCAAAGACCTCCAACCATACAGTATTACCAGTGAAAACATATGAGCTTTAATTTCAAGCATCTACTGAATACTCAACTGACCAGCAAGTAAGAAGAAATAGTTTATGTGGGAATTCACTACATAGCTGAGGTCTTCTTGACGTTAATGTCCTGAAATGTACTTAAAGGGTAAGGAATATAAGCAAACTATTAACCAGTTTAGCCAAGAGAGTCTATCTTTAGTGCAATCAATCTGTGTTAAGAAAGCAGCAGCTTGCAAGGCATGGAAGGCAGGAAACTCACTGTACTCTGTGAGGGTCAGACAACTTGCTTCTGTGGGAACCACCATATTTTACGAGTGACATGCATGCATAATATGTGAGTTATCAGAAGTGTTCTACATGTCAGATACTATGGATAAATAATCAATCTAATGATGTTTAGTCCAAAAAAAATTTATTAGAGGATACATGACAACATTTCTCAAGCATGTGAAGATTTGTAACTTGAACGTAAGATAAGACACTGTGAAAGTAAATTTGTAGAGCAAACAAGTGAGTAAATATTACAGTGAGGATGGTTTTGCTTAATATAAGAAACAGCAATTAGACCTGTCCAACTAGGGATATATCTCAGGAGGAAATGAACCTTTTCATTTTTCTTTCTACTTCGAATTTTTGTTAATAAGAGCAAAGTCTCTCATCATATCACCATTTCATCAACTCTGCATATTTTAGCAAAGAGTTTAAGAGGGTCATTTTTGGTGCAATAGGGAACAGACTCATAAAGTTCTTCTTAAAAATTAAGTTATTTGTAAGTAGAACCATATCATTATTTCTCTATGATTGAAAATATTGAAAATGGATATTATTTGCTACTGAACTGATAGAGGATCTTTTGGTACTTGATAGAATGCTGAGTTATGTGTTCTTAGGAACCCTAATGAAATGCAAAGATTCTTATATCCTTAATAAACTTCACTAAAGTAGATTCAAGACAGCTGGGCTTTATTATTGCCTTTTCTTCATTTTCTCACGGAAAATTACTTAGCGTCTCTGGTTTTCAGGCTCCCCAAATGAGAGGATCACACCACATGATAGTTATGGTTTCTTTTAATTTCCTCCCACCCCCAGATTGACTGAGATATTCTTTACATATAACTAAGGTGTGAAATGTGTTGTTGCTGTTCAGTTGCTCAGTCATGTCCAACTCTTTGCAACCTCATGGACTACAGCACACCAGACTTCCCTGTCCTTCACTATCTCCTAGAGTTTGCTCAAACTCATGTCCATTGAATCAGTAATGCCATCCCACCATCTCATCCTCTGTCGTCCCCTTCTCCTCCTGCCTTCAATCTTTCCCAGCATCAATGTATTTTCCAGTGAGACAGCTCTGTGCATCAGGTGGCCAAAGTACTGAAGCTTCAGCTGCAGCATCACTCCTTCCAATGAACATTCAGGGTTTATTTCCTTTAGGATTGACTGGTTTGAACTCCTTGTTGTCCAAGGGACTCTCAAGAATCTTATACAACATGACAGTTTGAAAGCATCAATTCTTCGGGGCTTAGCCTTCTAAGGTCCAACTCTCACATCTGTGCATGACTACTGAAAAAACTATAGTTTTGACTATATGGACCTTTTTCAGCAAAGTGATTGCTAATACACTGTCTAAGTTTGTCATAGCTTTCCTTCCAAGGAGCAAGTGTTAATTTCATGGCTGCAGTCACCATCCACAGTGATTTTGGAGCCCAAGAAAATGAAATCTGTCACTGTTTCCATTTTTCCCCCAACTGTTTTGCCATGAAGTGATGGGACTGGATGCCATGATCTTAGCTTTTTGGATGTCAGCAGTGCAATATGATAAATAAATACATGTATATATTGCAAAATGATCGACAATAAAGTTAGTTAACACTCCCATCTCCTCACATAATTATATTTTTATGTGTGTCATGATAGAATTGAAAATTTACTCTCTTAACAACTTTGAAGTATATAATACAATATTGTTAATTATAGTCATTATGCTATGCATTGGGGCTTCCCAGTTGGCACTAGTGGTTAAGAAACTGCCTGCCAATGTGGCAGATATGAGACACGGGTTCAACCTCTGGGTCAGGAAGATCCCCTGGAGAAGGAAATGGCAACCCACTCCAGTATTCTTGCCTGGAAAATCCAATGGACAGAGGAGCCTGGCAGGTTACAGTCCATGGGGTTGCAAGGAGTCAGACATGATTAAAACGACTTAGCATACATGCTATCCATTAGCTCCTCAGATCTTTTTTGTCTTACTGCTGGTTGTTTATATGCTTTGAACAACTTCTACCCATTTCCCCCACCTTTCAGCCCCTGGTAACCACCATTCTACTATTTCTATGAGTTCACCTTTTTTTTTTTTTAATTGCTGTATTATTATTATATTAGATTATTAGAATATATATACACCACATTCTCTTTATCTGTTCATCCACTGATGAACACTTGTTCCACCACTTCGCTACTATGAATAATATTACAATGAACACAAGAATACAAATATCTCTTTGATATAGTAATTTCATTTACTTCAGTTATAGACACACAAGTAGGATCACTAGATCACGTGATAGTTCTCTTTTCAGTTTTTAAAACCCTCTGTATGCTGTTTTCTCTAATGGCTGCACCAACTTACATCCCTACCAATGATGCACAAGGATTCCCTTTTTTCCACAGCCTCATCAACACTTGCGATTTCTAGTTTTGTTTTGTTTTTGATAATGGTCATTATATTGTGAGGTGCTATCCTATTATGGTGTTGACTTGCATTTCCTATTGATTAGCGAAGGCAATGGCACCCCACTCCAGTACTCTTGCCTGGAAAATCCCATGGATGGAGGAGCCTGGTAGGCTTCAGTCCATGGGGTCGCTAAGAGTCGGACACGACTGAGTGACTTCACTTTCACTTTTCACTTTCATGCATTGGAGAAGGAAATGGCAACCCACTCCAGTGTTCTTGCCTGGAGAATCCCAGGGACGGGGGAGCCTGGTGGACTGCCGTCTATGGGGTCGCACAGAGTCGAACACGACTGAAGCAACTTAGCAGCAGCAACAGCAGCGATATTGAGGATTTTTTCATGTACCCATTGATCATTTGTATTAATATATCTTATTTGGAAAAAAATGTTTAGCAAGTTCTTTTGCTCATTTCTTAAAGTAGATGGTTTGTTTTCTTTAAAAAAATTATTCTATGTGCAAAAATGATGGACACAATAAGTCAACAGAGGAAAGATTGCTTAATGAATGGAATAGGTTATGATATAATAACTTACTATGCTCAAAACAGCATGTTCACTGGATTTCTCAGATGAGATGAGTTAAGATGGGATTTAAAGAATAACTAGAGTTTAAATATGAAGGCAGTTCTATACTAAAAGGAGAGTAAGAAAAAGGTAGATTATTATTGGCAGTGAGTAAATTTGGAAATAGTGAAAAAAATATATAACCTCCAATGGGGGTACTCTGGTCAAATGGATGTTATGATGAAGCTACTCCTACTCTGCATGATAAAAGTCAGACAATTTGAATCAGTGGGTCAGTTCTCAGAAACAAGAAAGTTAATTTACCATTTATTTAAATGACAGTAGTTTGATACCTGCTATATGTAGGAGACAGGAAGAATAAAAGAAAAGCAGGCCCCAGCAAGGGCCACAGATGAAATTTATAATTACTGATAAACTGGATGCTATAAGGCATGAGACTCTTGGAATAAGTCCAGAGGGAACAGTTCATAGTCTTGAAAACAAGATATGATCCTGGGGTCAGAAAACCGACCCCAGACTGTTTCTCAACTGGCGTCACAGAGTCACATGTTTTACATATCTGGTGGAAAATCTATAGATAAGAATATTAGTCTTAGTTATGATTTGTTATTGACTACTCTTTCTTAGTTAGTCAATGGTTAACCATCCCTTTGTTCTTTGGCCCTGAAGGCCACATGAGTTATAGCTTAACTCCCTGAATATTTTTTCCTTCATGGCTGAAAGTATAACAAAGCTGGCTTGGATTCAGTTTCGGCACCTTCACCTTGGAGCCCTTGGGTGTTGGTCCCCAATCCTCGCTTTTCTCTGAATTCTTGTGTCTTGTTTCTCTTTCTTCTGCCCTATCGCACTTTCAGAAACCCTGCCTGTCAAGCCAGTCTCGACACTATATGTGACATTTTGTGTAACTTCAAGTATCATTTCATCTTCAATATTCAACAATAAATCTTGTTATGGCTTTAAGAGTTGGAAGAGCAGCTAACTATACAAGTAACCATGTTGTACCTAGTAGACGGAAAGTACAGTGGAAAGTCTTCATTTCTGCAGTACCTAATTTTTCCTTTATTCATATACTCATTTATTTCTTCTTTGCCAAATAAAAAAATAATCACTTAAAAATCTGTATTGCTGAAACACGTGGTGAAGGCACAACTCACCAAAATTAGGCAGTTCGAAGATAAGGCTGTTTCTAAGTCATCTCCAGTTTTCTGTTGATTTGTGCCTTTCTCCTTTTTACACAGCAAAAGTCAGGATGAGTTTTGCCATAAGTCGGGTTAACTAATCTGATGATTAGCTCCATGTGATTGGTAAAAAGTACTGTATCCATAAAACACACCTATTTTCACACCGTATCAGCCTGTAAACACAATGATGCTATTACTATATCAATATGAGTTTAAAACTGCTTTTTAAGATTTTTATCATTTAGTGCTGAGATATAAATTTTCAAACCAGTTGGACTTTTATTGAAATTGCTTGGGAATCTTGAATAAATCTTTTCACTAAAATGCTGAGAACAAGTTGAGGAGGCATTGAGTTTATTGCATGGAGATATGAAGCTGACACTCTTTTTTCCTCCCTCTTGTAATATTATTTGTTTGAGAGAATGTAAAGTCTTCCCATTATCCTTGAATTTGACCTGGAATCAGACAGATGAGAGCTTAATTACTAGCTGATGTTTGATAGTCAATGATTTTTCCAAGCTCTCAACCTCAGTTTTTACATCTGTCAAATGAGGCTAATAAGAACAGCTGTTGCCAGCTTTAAATGGGGAGAGGGTGGTAAGAAACCACATAGTGGGCAATCTTTCTCATCCTGACATTTTCTATGTTGATGTTATAGAACCTGACTATTCCTTATCACACAGCCCTGCACTGAGAGTTGAAATCCATCACCTTACTAAGTATCACATACTCCAGAACTACTGATATGAGGGAGTGGTGACAATTGCCACGGCTTGGAAGGTGACTAGGGATGATTAAATTAATGTCTCTAGTTCTAGACAGGTCACTGGGCAGATTGAAATGACCTAACACATTGCACAGAAAAGACAGGTGAATGATTGTAGAGGGAATTCAAAAGCATCAGTTCTTTGGTGCTCAGCCTTCTTAATGGTCTATCTCTCACTTCCATATGTGACTACTGGAAAAACCACAGCTGTGACTATACAGATCTTTGACAGCAAAGTGATGTCTTTGTTTTTAATACATTGTCTAGGTTGGTCATAGCTTTTCTTCCAAGGAGCAAGCGTGTTTTAACTTCACGGCTGCAGTCACCATCCACAGTCACTTTGGAGCTCCCCAAAATAAAATCTGTCACTGCTCCCACTTTTTCCCCTTCTATTTGCCATGAAGTGATGGGACCAGATGCCACAATCATGTTCTGAAGGTTGAGTTTTAAGCCAGCTTTTTCACTCTCCTCTTTCATCCTCAATAAGAGTTCTTTAGTTCCTCTTCACCTTCTGCCATTACAGTGGTATCATGTGCATATTTGAGGTAGCTGACTTTCCACCTGGCAATCTTGATCCAGCTTGTGATTCATCCAGCCTGGCATTTCACATGATGTACTTTGTATACAAGTTAAATAAACAGGGTGATAATATACACCCTTGTTGTACCCCTTTCAAAATTTTGAACCAGTTTGAACTCAGGCACCCTGCATTTCAGGCAGATTCTTTACCAACACATTTAATTTTCTGCTCTAATAATATGATCACTACCTGTTTTAGGAGCAAAAGCTTCTCTTTAGAAGCTATACAATTGACTTTAACTGCACAATTGGCAGAGGAGTTTTAAAGGACAAATGAGGAAGTAAGCTAATGCATCAGAAAATCTTAACAGTGAACCCACTTGGGGATCTGTGATCCCTCCTGTTCTCTGAGAAGGTCCTGAGATTTTTAAATGCTCTTAAATGAAAGGGATGGATGGACGACCCAGATGGATGGTACGGGGAGGGAAGAGGGAGCGGGGTTCGGGTTGGAGAACACGTGTATACCTCTTGCGGATTCATGTTGATGTATGGCAAAACCAATACAATGTTGTAAAGTAATTAACCTCCAATTAAAATAATAAATTTATATTCAAAAGGGATGGGTGGAAGGGCATGTCACTGGAAACAATGACTCTGAAAGAGATCACAATCTGGTATTTAACCAGCTGGATGATCAGTAACTTATTGCAACAAACCTTTATGCTAGCACTTTTGAGGATACCTAAAAAAAGAAAAAAAAAAAAAAAACCTCAATGTAAGAAGAATTTTAAAGGATTAAATGTTTACATTAAATGTTTGATTATATTTGAAAGTTAATCCAACTTCATTATAAGTGGAGTTAGTATATTTTCATTATAAAATCACCAAGTTTAAAGAGTTTGTATATTGTACATTAAAAATGATTTCCTATATCACCCCCACTGCCCAAATATATCATATAAATACAAAAGAAAGAATTTAGGAATTTAATGGATGTTCATCAATGTTATAAATCATCCTGTCTTGCAGACTTTATTATCCTTGGTTAATAACCAATCCAATTATATCCTTTTACTCCTGCCTAGAATGTATTTTGTAGTTTAAAACATGTTCATGATATTATTAATAGATATGCATATTGTAGCCATTTATTGCCAGCATTATAAACAGATATTACAAGAAATTCAGTCAAAATTAATTCACTTTGTTGTCAAAAATTGGCAAAACCTTAAATGAACCAGACTTTTAGCTTTTTAGTTCATTGACAATGCAAGAATATTAAAAGATTTAAAAATATATTTTATAGATGTAAAAAATCAACCAGATTTTAGTAATAGTTTAGAAGACTGTATATCTAAGAAGTTGACACATTACAAAATTGTTTTATCTTGGTGGTAGTTTGTCATTAAAAGTATATGACCAATGTTTGTAGTTTCTGAACACAACACCTGCTAGCTACTGTTATGCCATTACTTTCTTCTTTTTTCTAACAGCTGAGGATTAAAAAATAAAACAAACTATTACATTTTATGGATACAATTGCAACAGTTTGCAGCAAGCCAGAAATACAGAAAGAGCTCATTGTCTTTGCAGCATGAAGGGAGAAACAGAATAGCTTTCTGTACATCCTTGGATATGCTAAGAATTAAGATTTCAATCATATACTGGCAACTATTGCAAATGTAAGTATTGCACTGTAACTATTGCAAATGTCCAACTCTTTGTGACCCCACGGATTGCAGCATGCCAAGCTTCCCTGTCCATCACCAATTCCCAGAGTTTACTCAAACTCATGTCCATTGAGTCAGTGATGCCATCCAACAACCTCATCTTGTGTCGTCCCCTTCTCCTCCCGCCTTCAATCTTTCCCAGCATCAGGATCTTTTCAAATGAGTCAGCTCTTCGCATCAGGTGGCCAAATTATTGGAGTTTCAGCCTCAACATCAGTCCTTCCAATGAATATTCAGGACTGATTTCCTTTAGGATTGACCAGTTGAGTCTCCTTCCAGTCCAAGGGACTCTCAAGAGTCTTCTCCAACACCACAGTTCAAAAGCATCAATTCTTCGGCACTCAGCTTTCTTCACAGTCCAACTCTCCCATCCATACATGTCCACTGGAAAAACCATAGCCTTGAATAGACCGACCTTTGTTAGCAAAGTAATGTCTCTGCTTTTTAATATGCTGTCTAGGTTGGTCATAACTTTCCTTCCAAGGAGTAAGCGTCTTTTAATTTCATGGCTGCAGTCACCATCTGCAGTGATTTGGGAGCCCCAAAAAATAAAGTCTGACACTGTTTCCACTGTTTCTCCATCTATTTCCCATAAAGTGATGGGACCAGATGCTCTGATCTTAGTTTTCTGAATGTTGAGCTTTAAGCTAACTTTTTCACTCTCCTCTTTCACTTTCATCAAGAGGCTCTTTAGTTCTTCTTCACTTTCTGCCATAAGGGTGGTGTTATCTGCATATCTGAGGTTATTGATATTTCTCCCGGCCATCTTGATTCCAGCTTGTGTTTCCTCCAGCCCAGCGTTTCTCATGATGTGCTCTGCATAGAAGTTAAATAAACAGGATGACAATATACAGCCTTGACGTACTTCTTTTCCTGATTTGGAACCAGTCTGTTGTTCCACATCCAGTTCTAACTGTTGCTTCATACAGATTTCTCAAAAGGCAGGTCAGGTGGTCTGGTATTCCCATCTCTTTCAGGATTTTCCACAGTTTATTGTGATCCACATAGTCAAAGCCTTGAAAAGGATATAGAGCTGGATAATAAAATAATTATATAGGATAATAAAATAAATAGGATTTATTGAAAAATATTTATGGATGTATTACAAATGCTTAGTAGTATTCTGTACCTTGGATCTGTTGATTTAACCATCACATTCTATATGTTTGTTGTAATTTCACATGAAGAGAATGAAGATATGATTTTTTTAAATTAATTTATTTAATTGGAGGCTAGTTACTTTACAATATTGTGGTGGTTTTTGCCATACTTGCTGAAGTTTCATTTTTTATTTTGTGTGTTTAGCTTATAAAGGTGAGTTGTCCAACATGATCTTTGGGTATATCAGTTACCTGACTTTCTGAGTAAAAATGTCTTCAATTTTGACATCTGTGAATTGGTAAGAAAGGAAGAAATGTAGAAAAGAAAGCAAAAATAAAACTGGAAAATTAATGATTTCTTAGAAGAAAATAAAAAAAGAACTTTCAGTTAAAGAATCACCAATTGCGTTGCCAGTAAAATTAAGAAAAGCAAAATTATGGACACTTTTAACCTTCAGATTAAACAGAATCAGTAACGTTACAAATTCACCACTTAAAAGAATATATAAGTAGGAAGTTTTTGTGCTAAAAGCATTTCCTTTTTTCTGTAAAGTAGAACCCAAATATATCTTTGGGTATAGGAGTTTATCTATAATTAATTTAAAAATAAAGACAACTTTAGCGGCTGAAATCATAAGGATATAATTTATAGATTTCAGGACATTTAGTGAAAAATGTTTAGGTAAAAACACTAAAAAAAAAGATTTACTTTTTTTTTAAAGGAAATATGTAGCCAATTGAAAGAAAATGTTAATAGCTCATGGCTGGACATCTTACAAGTCAAATGCTCTAACGTGTTTAGTTGCAACTGAATCTTACAATGTATTATTTGTCTGTTCTTTGTGGTGAACTCCTTCCACACTCACTTTCCTATTCTCTCCATTAAAATATGCTTACATGAATATTCTTTAGATAAAAACTGAATAAATACAAATTTAATTTATGACACTTAAATATGTGACAGCTAATCAAACATACAACATTTAGTTTTACAAAATTTTAAAAATCTTAGACAGCATATTAGCATGATGTAGTATTAAGGAGTATCAAAGTTTTCAAGAAGATTGCAGTGAAACTCTACATGTGACTAAACATGGAAATAAAAAAGAGCAAAATATAATCTTTGGCAGCCTATAATCTGCTCTGGGACATCCAACTACATAAGGGTCAGAGCAAATCAAGAGTAAAATGGTGCTGTGTAAAATATTAGAACAGTTTGATGGGCGATGATGTGACTTTTAAAGGTTACACATCTAGAGACTAAACCAAGTAAACCTTAAATCTCCTGAAATCATGTCAAGTGGTGTGACTACCACCCAAATATACCAGTCAGACGTGTAACTGTGTCAGATTCTGGTACTTGTGTCTTTGCAAAAGCCAACATTTGGAGGGTTGGGGGCTTAAGGACACTCCATAAATTTAAAAAGTGATATAGATGTTCTGAAATACCTAATAATAGGTGACTTATCTTTGGTTTTGTTACACATTGCAATTCTGTATTTTTCCTAAATTATCAGCCTTCATAATTAAGTTTAACTTAACTACTATTAGAATGAGTTTATATAAACAGGAGATAAAATATCTATAAAATTATTAAGAAAATTGACTAGTAAATTCCAGGCCTTTTCTCACCAGCAGCCCTTCACAAAAAATTTTTTTTTTAATTTTATTTTATTTTTAAACCTCAAACACTGTATTAGTTTTGCCAAACATCAAAACGAATCCGCCACAGGTAAAAATGAGAAACTTTTCAAGCCTTCTTATGCAAAGGGGATTTGAAAACAGAAGTATTTGAAATGCCAATGCTTTGGAGGTTCTACGAGTTAAGCAATCCTTCTAACTAAAGGAAAAGGGAGAAGTTTATGTTTATTTAGCCAGCTGCTCTAGAGATTGCACTCCAAACCCATAGCCCCAGCATCCGAAGTCAGTCAGTAGCTTGTGGGATCAGTCATGCTCCTTCCACAACTCCAGAGGCCCCTCCCATGCTCTTTCCATGCCCCATTCATGCTGGTGATGGCAAAGACCACGCTGGTATCATTGTACATTCTTGGGATAAGCCTAATAGCAAAGCCTCTAATCTAGAGTTAGTAGATTTCAAGGACTGTCCATGACTTCTGCTGGTGTACACTGGGATTTTTAGCAAATATTATAATGTTCACACATTTAAAATTATATTCTTATATCTCCCAGCACTCTTACAGTTAAGAGAGAGGCTGTGTCTAATTTGGACCAGTGGCCTATAAAGTGAACCTATAAAGTGAAATAGCAAGTAACACTTTTAGGTGGGGCGGAAATAAACTCAAGAGTGATTATCCTGTCCCTCTTTTGCTGACTCAGCAAATAGCAGCTGTTGTAGACAGCAGAACTCCAAGACAGTGGAGTTTGAAATGCCTGTTTCTGGAACCATATTCTGTCCACATCAAGCCACCTGGCTGCTTCATGCTTCAGCTGGGACTGGCTTCATGGGTGGGTGACCTGTGGAGCTTAGAAGCTCCTGTATTTGATTTAATACTCTATAGTTGACATCTTGAAATTCAAAAAAAGCTTAATTAGTTCTCACTAAGAGAGGATTTTTAATGGCTGACAATAAAATGTACTGTAGAATAAGAGAAAAAATAATTTATTTAAAAATATTATTATTTGGATACTAAATTTGTATGCTAAATTTCCAGAAACAATGGAAACAGGAGAACTATCTAATTATACCAAAAAAATATTTTTTTGAAATCCTGCAATAGCAGTAGCTTTTTGGTCCTCTCTCTTTGGCTACTCCATCACCTGAAGCCTGTCTTCTGGGGTCTGTTGAGCAGGAAGCCTTGGATCAGAGAACACTTTATAAGGCCTGGACAAGTTTACATGCAATTTCCAACTAATTAATAACAGGAAAACCAGTACCCTGCCCGCCAGTGAGGGGGAGTGGCCAGCTGGTATTGGCCAAGGTTTCCATAAGCCCCACATGGAAACTCACTAGTAGCAGCATCTGAGCCACAAACATTAGGTTTTCGAAGGTAACATTCAAGGAAACATTAGACTTTTGAAGATGCCTTCCCTTCTGCCTTCACAAGGACTCTTCCAATTCCCTCTGTGGCTGTGAGTCCTGGTACCCACTCCTGGTCCAGAAATGGAAGGGAAAGTGGATGCAGGGTTACAAGAGTGGGTCTGTAGGTGGAAGTTGGGGTTAGCCTCATCAGGCCAAGATTCTCGTCTTTTAGTGGGTTTGCCGGAGGGGTCCACAGTGGCCAAGATCCGGGGCTGAGGCTCTGTGAGCCTGCCCTAGCTCGTCTTCAAGACCCAAGATGCCAAACATCAGAGAACAGAGATCCTTATAGAGCTGCTATTAGAAAGACAGAGAGAGGAGGAATGAGGAAAGAAAAAGAAAAACACTTTCTGACTTGACATGCTAGAGAAGCCTCATGGTCTCTGTCCTATAACCCTAGTTCTGCCTTCCAAGTCTTGCATGGGAATCTGTTTGGTAGAAATCTGTCACTTTTGAAAACTTAGCTTCAAGAGTGTGGAAAATGAGATTTCATCTTTCCATTCTCTAGTTTACAGAAAGTGATGTTGGTCAAACCAATCTGCAATATTTGCCATAGGCAGGGTTGCTCTGAGATTCAGAATTAGAAAGCCATCTCAAAGCCTCTTCAAAGGAAAGACTGTGAGCATTATTGCATTAATATTGTTTTTCCAATTTTATTTATTTATGTTTTTTTTTTAATTTAGCTCCATACTAGGCTTTTGTCCTTAGTGTCAGATCCTTCTATTTAAATATCCAATACAAATATCCACCGATGTCTGCTAGACATTTCAAACTCAATATGAGCAAAGCTTCTTATGGCATCTCCTAATTCTCTCTTCCATAATAGTTTCCTTACTCCAAGACTGTACTACAACACTGTTAATTACTGCAGCCAAAATCTCTAGAATAATTCTTTTCAACCCCATACAATGACTTGCAGACAATGTCTTAAGCATATTTCCTAGTGATGTTTTTATTTCCAATACACTGAAACCAATTGATGTCTCTACATAAATTGACTTGTTCCCATACAATTTTTTTCCATATAAAATCTCTGTAAACTTTATTGTTTAACTGCTTTTATTACAAACTAAACTGTTGCTTCCAGGGTACATCTGAATAAGCTGCACAAGGGTCTTCATCTTCTAACTGCTATCTTCCTCTGTATCCTCATGCCTTTTCACACTATATATTGTACTCTAAGTAAATATTTATCATATACTTATTATGTGCCAGATTCAATAACTTTATGACTTTGGACATCTAAGTTAAATAAGACCCAGGTTTCACTATGTCCAATATCAGAATAGTAATATTTATCTCACAAAATTCAGAGTTTTGTTGTAAAAATTGAGTGTTCAAAATTATTAATTTTATAGTGTTCAGTTCAGTTCAGCCACTCAGTCGTGTCCGACTCTTTGTGACCCAATGGACTGAAGCATGCCAGGCTTCCCTGTCCATCACCAACTCCCGGAGCTTACTCAAATTCATGTCCATTGAGTAGGTATGTCATCCAACCATCTCATCCTCTGTCATCCCCTTCTTCCTCGTTCAATCTTTCCCAGCATCAGGGTCTTTTGCAATGAGTCAGTTCTTCGCATAAGGTAGCCAAAGTATTGGAGTTTCAGCTTCAGTATCAGTCCTTGCAATGAATATTCAGGACTGATTTCCTTCTGGATTGACTGGTTTGATTTCTTTGCAGTCCAAGTGTTAATTTTGTTAAATAGTTGGATTTTCTTTCTAGGTGTTTTTTATCTTATTGACAGTGGATTGGGGAAGCTTATTTTTATTAAAATGGGCGGTAAAGCATCTGCCTGCAATCCGGGAGACCCAGGTTCAATTCCTGGGTCAGGAAGATCCCCTGGAGAAGGAAATGGCAATCCACTCCAGCACTCTTGCCTGGAAAATCCCATGGAGGGAGGAGCCTGATAGGCCATAGTCCATGGGGTCGCAAAGAGTCGGACACGACTGAGCAACTTCACTTTCACTTGGGCTTCCCCTGTGGCTCTGTGTTAAAGAATCTTCCTGCAATCTAGGAGACTCAGGAGACTCTGGGTTCAATCCCTGGAAGATCCCTTGGAGGAGAGTATGGCAACCCACTCCAGTATTCTTGCCTGGGAAATTGCATGGATAGGGGAGAGTGGTGGGCTATGGTCCATATGGGGTCGTAAAGAGTCAAACATGACTCCCGACTGAAGAGACTGAGCACACATGCATACATTCTTATTGAGACATAAATGTGTGACATATTCATATATTCTATGAGCAGAATAAGTTAAGTCTGATAAACAATTTGCAGTAAGGTTTTAAGTTAATTAAAACACTATCATTTGTCTAATTTATGGTGTCCTTCTCAGAGGTTTAAGGTATAATTACATTTTTTTACTTTCCTTAGGATTTGTAACCTTGCAAAATATCCATATTCCAGCTCAGATTTTGGACTGAGATTCCAGCTCAGATTTTCTCAACAGCTGCATTTCTCTTATTACATCAATATTTCATGTGGAAGTCCACACACACACACACACGGGTATACACACACACACGGGTATACATTCACACACATATATTAATGGTACTACTGTATTTGTACAATCTCTCCCAGAAATGAGAGTTCAGTCCAGCTTAGTAGTGAAACTTTTCTCTTTTCCAATTCTCTTTCTGACATCTACTGAACTAAGTACTGAGAAAAGTAGGAATGATCAGGCAGAAGAGGGGTGTATGTGTGAACATCTGTCTTCGCCAAATTCTAGTGTACCACTCATGCTTATATTTTATCTCTTCCAAATTTAGACCTTGGAATTCAAAAGGATGTCATCATGACTTAAATTAATCTCATTGCCTTCAGAATGTCCATTATTGGCATAATTTTCATTTTAAGAAATACTTTCATAGTTATAAAATTTCAAACACATTTTGAACATAGCTCATGGTTTCAACCTTATATAGATAACTGTGCTATTTTTTCCACATAATTTGATAAAGATGTCTATAAGTTTTTCAAATATGTAATTTTTCATCCATATCCAACTTAATACCAAACATTTTCTCTTGATTTCATATATAGTGCTCCTTTCTGCCAGAAAGGCTTTTCTTATCTTTTCCTCTTGCTTTTAGGTTCTTCCTTTGCCTTTTGCCTTTGTATTTTCTCTTCCTCTTTCAATTCCCTAAATATTTCCCCAACTTCCTTGTCTTTGCACCCTCTTGTATTACAAACTGTATCGCTTATCCATGGCGACGATCATCTTTGTAATATCACAAATTTTTGTTCAGTTGCTTAATGTCTGTCTCACTCAATTGTAATTCCAGCACCTAGCAAATAAATTAATACACAAGAGGCTTTTGATACATGGTTTAGAATGAATGATTCCCAAGTTCCCAGTGTATGAAGTACGTGAATTTATAAGTCTAATTGAAACACACTTAATCAAGTTAAATGGATAAAAATTATCATCACTATATAAAATATAGAGATAGAAATATGAGAAAGCAGAAAGTTAAGGAAAGAAACTACCATTCATGGCGCTTCTTACTTTTCAGCATTCTAGTATAATTCTCACTACAAATCCACATCCTTTCTATTATTTTCCTTTTACAACTGAAAGACTTGCAATGCAGAGTTTCAGTGGTTATTTCAACTTCTTGCACCTAAAAAGCATATGTGGAATTACATCTGACCATCCTTAAAGACTGCTCTTTCTGCCAGTCCCTGACTGAGTACCTTATAGTTTCATAACCTTGAGCATCCTCTTTGATCCTGTTCAGACCTGACTTGAGTCTCTCTTCTGAAGAATAAGTTATGCAGAAATTGAGTTTAAACCTATCTTAGACTCACATCTTTTTAATTGCGTTTTCTCTCCTTCTCCATAAGTGCAGCTACAATTTAAATGCTTCGGCAATAGCAAATTACTATACTAACAATGTGCCAGATGTTATCTCATTCGAATGGTGCCCACACACTGCAGGTGCAAAATGGAGGCCACAACTGAGCAAATTTGGACCTAAGCGGTCTCTGTGCTTTCATTTAATCTATATGCTTGGCCATGTAAATCATTTTCCTCTGATTTTTTTTCAGCTTTCTTTTTGCCCAGCAGACTTACTTTACATCATTTGAAAATCTTTGAAAAGTGAGACTGTTATATTGCATCTTTTAGAATCATTAAAAAATTCACACCTCTGAGGTATCACTCGAATATCCTATCATGCCCAAACATATGAATCTTGTAACTTTGTGTGGCATCCACCAGCGGTGTTTCTATTGGTTGATATGCCTATTCTAGTGAGAAAGACAAGGAAAAACTCTAATATATTCATAAAAATACTCATCTTATGATACATTCTATCTAGGTCACTACTTTCTAGGATCTGAGCAGCTTCTATACTTCATTAACTTCAAAACACAGTCAATTGTATGACACGCTGTTATGGTAATTACTGTTAAGAAAGAACAATAGAAGAACACTGCCAATTAAAAGTTATCACAATATGTTTTTGTTTATTTTATACTTGTGGAAAGATATCTTTCAGACTCAATGAAAACTTTTGATTCATATATGACTCTTGGTATAGACATTAAAAATAAAGTACAAGAGAAATAATGTGATTGTTATTCCTAAAACATTTCATTCAGAATCTGGCTCTTTGGAATCACAGAATTGTCATTCTCTGTATTTTACCTAAAATAATATGCCCTTTGGTGACACCAAGAATATCGATGATACAATGATGTGCAATTCCTTTAAAATATCCTCTGTTTTTGTCTCCAAATAGTTTTTGCTGTCCCTTACTTCTGTTATGCACACTAGATTTTGTTCTACTGAATTTTCCAGAGAATTTCATGGCATATCTTTAAGCAATAATGACAAACTATATTTTTTTCTCAAATTGTTTTTAAATACCCTATTGACTATAAAAATGTTGGGGAAATCGTTATCCAGTCATGTCACCAGAAAAGAAAAAAAAAAAAGCTTTCTCAACCCCAGGGAAACTTTCACTGCTTGATCTATGACAGTTTTAAAGGCTATCAATATTTCAAAGAACTTAAAATGTAAATAAATACATACAGCTGCTTCTTAAAGAAGTAAAAGTGAATAGCTAGTATTGGCTATCGTTATACCACAACTAGCATGATGGTTTTATTGGGTAAATGTTGTCATGTTTGTGCTACTTTAATACAAGTTTCACTGATTCAATGGATTGGCATACCATAAGGTTCCTCTCTGGAGTTTTTAGACTTAACCACACTGTTCCTAGTTCTTTGCCATCTATGTCACTTTGTCTCCTATATGCCCTCCTCATTATGTCTTAATTTAATCTAAACAGTTGGAGAAATACCTCTGAAGTACTTCCCTGGGGCAAAAGGTGATATGTAGCTAACACTTTATGGGCACTTATCTATTATGAACAAGCCAGTTTCAGAGGGGATTCATATCTACTTTGGTATTTAAACCCAAGGAACAATTCAGGATTTATAATTGCTGTTTTAAAACTATAAACATAACAAGGCTTGGTTTGGTTATACTGTTTAACCTGGATAATCTGGAGTAGAGTTTGCATGCTCTAATGGACATTCTTGGTATCCTTTTTATTTATTCTCCCCTTCTTATTTTAATCTCATATAAATTAGCCATCATGCATTCTGTGTTCCTCTTTTATTTTTTAAGATATTTTCTCCATTTAGAAACTGCTTGCTTTATCATCACTATTACCTCATTTATACTTATTGAAATGCAAATCACAGAATGTTTTATTTTGGATGTTAGATATATAGCCACCTTACCACGGGCTGATTATATGCTCATTCCAAACAAGTCTTGCTTGATAAAGTCTCTTGAGAATCTGATCAAGTCTCTTGATTACAGCTGAAATTTAAAGATTTTTTGGAAATAGGCAATAAAGATGTAGGACCAATTAGAGATTGCAAATTTGGGACACTGTCTTAATATTTTCTTAAGGAAATAAAGTGGTACCCAAGAAGCAGCAACTAGTAAAGCAGAGGTAAGGAAGGGAGGATTTACTTTGAAGGGCAGATTCAGAAATAATGCTGAGCTTGGCCATAATAATGCAAGACTCACTTTGAGCTGTTAAGTTCTCTGTTCTGAAGGGAAAATAGCATTAGAATATATGCAACCATACCTCATGTAGTTGATTTGATAGAATTTAAAATGTTGGCTTAAACCTCAGCATTCAGAAAACTAAGATCATGGCATCTGGTCCCATCAATTCATGGCAAATAGATGGGGAAACAGGGGAAACAGTTTCAGACTTTATTTTTTGGGGGCTCCAAAATCACTGCAGATGGTGATTGCAGCCATGAAACTAAAAAACGCTTACTCCTTGGAAGGAAAGCTATGACCTACCTAGACAGCATATTAAAAAGCGGAGACATTACTTTGTCAACAAAGGTCCATCTAGTCAAGGCTATGGTTTTTCCAGTGGTCATGTATGGTTGTGAGAGTTGGACTATAAAGAAAGCTGAGTGCAGAAGAATTGATGCTTTTGAACTGTGGTGTTAGAGAAGACTCTTGAGAGTCCCTTGGACTGCAAGGAGATCCAACCAGTCAATCCTAAAGGAGATCAGACCTGGGTGTTCATTGGAAGGACTGATGTTGAAGCTGAAACTTTATTCCTTTGGCCACCTGATGCAAAGAGCTGACTCATTGGAAAAGACCCTGATGCTGGGAAAGATTGAGGGCAGGAGGAGAAGGGGACGACAGAGGATGAGATGGTTGGATGGCATCACCGACTCAATGGACATGGGTTTGGGTAGACTCTGGGAGTTGGTGATGGACAGGGAGGTGCCGGGGTCCAGCCCCAGCTGATCCAGGGTATTCAAAAGAGAGACGGCATAGGAGAGGGTCAGGAAACAACTGCTTAATTACACTTTAATTAAGGATACAAAGAGTAATAGAATAAGGATAGCTCAGTGAGGAAATTCAGTGGAGAAAAGCGGCTGCAATAAGGATAGCTCAGTAGGAAAATTCAGTGGAGAAAAGAGGCTGAGTAGCTTGGTTTACGCGGGAGACCAATAAAACTTCAAGACAAGAAGTTTGCACCACTTACGTAGGCCGCAGGCGTCCTTCCGTTCTCCCGAAGGAGAGGAGACACTGAGGCCTCCCCGGTCGGATCTTAGAAGCCCAGGCATAATTAGCAAGCATGGTGGGTTCCGCGCTCCAGATGGAGACTCAGCCAGAATTTGGGAGAGAGAGCGACATGAGGAGACCAAGTTTCAGTGAACAAGGCCCGCACTTTATTTTCCAAAGTAGTTTTTATACCTTAAGTTGTGCATAGAGGATAATGGGGGAAGGGGTGGAGTCATGCAAGGACAGCAGTTCCTGGTCCTAATTGAAGCCAGGCTTTCAAACTTATCATATACAAAAGTTCAGGTGAATTACATCATCTTCTGGCCTGGAAGCCTGTTAACATTTTAAGAAACTTATTTTTCTCTAAAGGTGATTATTCCAAAGTCAGGCACCAGCCTCCCAAAAAGCATTGGACAAAGCTGCATTTTACATTTCTATACACCCATTATATCAATCAATACACTGCCAAGGACACAGTAGGTAAGGAGTATGGAGACTTAGCAGAAAACATTGGCCCAACAAGTGAAAAACCCTTCACCAATACAATTTCTAATCAATCTTTTAACTACTCAAAGGAATCTGTGTTTAGACAGTTTAGAACATCTCCTGCCTCTCACAGTTGGGAGGCTCTGGACAATCACATGTGGCCGGAAAAACCTATTCAGGCAGGCTAGAGAATTTCCAAAGGAGTTTGTAGGTTAAACACTGTCACACCCAGGAATTAACTGGAGCTGTAAGCTAATTCTTTTTTCAGAGAGAGGTAGTGGGGGACAGCCCCCCATAAAGTCAGAGGTGTAGGTGAAAGCACAAAGCAGAAAGAGGGCAGACTCTGGTTTTGGGGGTAGATGCTCGAGAATTTCCAGGGGGACTCCTGAGGCTCGATCTCGCCTTTGCGTATGCCGAGCCTCCTTCCTCATGACCTTTGTCATGGGCGGAGTTCCTCACGCTGGCTCCCGGCAGTGATAGAATTCCAGTTGAGCTATTCCAGATCCTCACTCAATATGCAGTATGCCGGCTCCCGGCAGGGAGGCCTGGCGTGCTGTGGTTCATGGGGTCTCAAAGAGTCGGACACGACTGAGTCACTGAACTGAACTGAACTGAACTGAAAATGTAGGATAAAGAAGATTATGTGCCCAAGTGTACCAGGTTTATTATATTTCCAGAAATGTGTGGAAAAGATATTTATTCAAAATCTACAATTTTATACATCAGAGATTAGTCAATTTGTTTTAAGTTAAGCAAGAAAATTCACCTTATCTAATCAGGAAGAGATGTGACTTAGGTCTCCATAACTCTTTGTCTGAAAGATATACTGATTTTTCTTTCTGTGTACACACACACACACACACACACACACATATGCCGAGGGATGGAGGATGGAATATTACTCAGTTAGCATCCTCTCCGTAAAGCCAGCAGGTTCAATTTCCTTCCGTTTACTGTAATGTCTAGGGCTGCTGCTGCTGCTGCTGCTGCTAAGTCGCTTCAGTCGTGTCCGACTCTGTGCGACCCCATAGATGGCAGCCCACCAGACTTCCCCGTCCCTGGGATTCTCCAGGCAAGAACACTGGAGTGGGTTTCCATTTCCTTCTCCAATGCATGAAAGTGAAAAGTGAAAGTGAAGTCGCTCAGTCGTGTCCGACTCTTAGCGACCCCATGGACTGCAGCACACCAGGCTCCTCCATCCATGGGCTTTTCCAGGCAAGAGTACTGGAGTGGGGTGCCATTGGCCTTCTCCAATGTCTAGGACATATTTTCCTAATAGAGTAGCTGGGAATGTTGTTGTACCCAAGTCTTAGATGGTTTAAAACTTTGTCATTTTAGCTACCAAAGATAAACGATCTGAGCTAAAATAAAACTAAGCGAGGACTCCATAAAGTAGTTTTTAAACATAATACCTGCTAGCTACTGTTACATCATTAACTGCTTTTTCTAACAGCTGAGAGATGAAAAAAAATCTAGTTAAATGAGGGGTTTCAGTGCTTAAGGTTTTCTTGCATACAAATAATGGCACAATAAGAATACACAAATTAGCCCAGCAAATAGAAAACTTCAATTATTTTCTGCCTCATTGGAAGATAGAAGTATCAAAGAAGGTCCCTGGGGATCACAGTGTGCATTGATATTATGCACTATATTCATTAAGCAGTCAGTGGAAAATATAAACGAGTACACATCCAATTCTGCAATAAGAAAATGCTAGAAACTAGACATAATAAATCAGATTGATCAAAAATACAGATGGATTTGGACAGCTGGGGAAATTATTCAGATGAGGAGATGAATTTTAATGGAAAGAATAGCTCAATAATGCATTTGAAGAAGAATACATAGTAGAAAAATACAAACTAATAAAAAGTTAAGATACATAAGACATAATTATGGAGAAACCTATACTGGTGTATTTGTTGATTAACTGAAAAGTTTATTGTCACATCAATGAGAAATAAATATATCCTAAATCCTCTAAGTTAAACAATTGGAAAAGAAGAGAAAAATTATAATACCACTTAGCTAGACAATAAAATTCTGTTTGTAAGCTTAATGGAGTTTTATTTTTAAGTTAGACACTTTCACAGCAAAGTAGCAGTTATATTAAGAGTTGGCAATTTTAACTAGCATGGAGACAGCTGTTTGAATAGTTCTGTGTTTAAAGTACTGAATTCCCTGCATATACCCAATCTTGTAGATTCATTTCAAATCTATCCTCAAAGTTTTCCACCTTATCACAGTCTTGTGACATTTCTCCAAAGTCTCAATCTAAAATCAACGTGTCAACTCTTCCTTTGCTCTTAAGATGCAGTGAAACATCAAACCAAAGATTCACAGTTGACTGTTTTGAATAAATGAAACAGAATTCCAATTTCCCAGATATATAACACACTCTTACTGTAAATTAAGCTATGTTATTTCTAATTATATAAATGTTGGCATTTGCTATCATAAGATATAAGAAACTATCATTAGAACATACTCAGTATCAATTTGTCTCCAAGGAGAAAAATAATAACCAATATAATTACTAGACGGTTCACCCTGAATTGTTGCAAGAGTGTGTTTGCTATGACCAATGCGTTCTCTTGGCAAAACTCTATTAGCCTTTGCCCTGCTTCATTCCATATTCCAAGGACAAATTTGCCTGTTACCCCAGGTGTTTCTTGACTTCCTACTTTTCCATTCCAGTCCCCTATAATGAAAAGGGCATCTTTTTTGGTTGTTAGTTCTAAAAGGTCTTGTAGGCCTTCTGAGAACCATTCAACTTCAGCTTCTTCAGCGTTACTGGTTGGGGCATAGACTTGGATTACCGTGATATTGAATGGTTTGCCTTGGAAACGTACAGAGATCATTCTGTCATTTTTGTGACTGCATCCAAGTACTGCATTTCAGACTCTTTTGTTGACCGTTATGGCTACTCCACTTCTTCTGAGAGATTCCTGCCCACAGTAGTAGATATAATGGTCATCTGAGTTAAATTCACCCATTCCAGTCCATTTGAGTTCGCTGATTCCTAGAATGTCGACATTCACTCTTGCCATCTCCTGTTTGACCACTTCTAATTTGCCTTGATTTATGGACCTGACATTCCAGGTTCCTATGCAATATTGCTCTTTACAGCATTGGACCTTGCTTCTACCACCAGTCACATCCACATCTGGGTATTGTTTTTGCTTTGGCTCCATCCCTTCATTCTTTCTGGAGTTATTTCTCCACTGATCTCCAGTAGCATATTTGGCACCTACCGACCCAGGGAGTTCATCTTTCAGTATCCTATCATTTTGCCTTTTCATACTGTTCATGGGGTTCTCAAGGCAAGAATACTGAGGTGGTTTGCCATTCCCTTCTCCAGTGGACCACATTCTGTCAGTCCTCTCCACCATGACCCATCCATCTTGGGTGGCTCCACATGGCATGGCTTAGTTTCATTGAGTTAGACAAGGCTGTGGTCCGTGTGATCAAATTGGCTAGTTTTCTGTGATTATGGTTTCAGTGTGTCTGCCTTCTGATGCTCTCTCGCAAACCCTACCGTCTTACTTGGGTTTCTCTTACCTTAGACAAGGGGTATCTCTTAACGGCTGCTCCAGCAAAGCACAGCCACTGCTCCTTAAATTTGACGAGTTCTCCTCTCCTGACCTTGAACGTGGAGTAGCTCCTCTCAGCCCTCCTGTGCCCAGCAGCTGCTCCTTGCACGTGGGGTTGCTCCTCTGGGCCACCACCCCTGACCTTGGGCATGGGTAGCTCCTCTCGGCCATGCTTCTTTGCAGTCCATCACAACACAAGAGAAGACTCTACCCATGGACATCACCAGATGGTCAACACTGAAATCAGATTGATTATATTCTTTGCAGCCAAAGATGGAGAAGCTCTATACAGTCAGCAAAAACAAGACGAGGAGCTGACTATGGCTCAGATCATGAACTCCTTATTGCCAAATTCAGACTTAAATTGAAGAAAGTGGGGAAAACCACTAGACCATTTAGATATGACCTAAATCAAATCCCTTATGATTATGCAGTGGAAGTGAGAAATAGATTTAAGGGACTAGATCTGATAGAGTGCCTGCTGAACTATGGAATGAGGTTCATGACATTGTACAGGAGACAGGGATCAAGACCATCCCCATGGAAAGGAAATGCAAAAAAGCAAAATGGCTGTCTGAGGAGACCTTACAAATAGTTTTGAAAAGAAGAGAAGCGAAAAGCAAAGGAGAAAAGGAAAGATATAAGCATCTGAATGCAGAGTTCCAAAGAATAGCAAGGAGAGATAAGAAAGCCTTCCTCAGCAATCAGTACAAAGAAATAGAGGAAAACAACAGAATGGGAAAGACTAGAGATCTCTTCAAGAAAATTAGAGATACCAAGAGAATATTTCATGCAAAGATGGGCTCGAAAAAGGACAGAAATGGTATGGACCTAACAGAAGCACAAGATATTAAGACGAGGTGGCAAGAATACACAGAAGAACTGTAAAAAAAAGATTTTCATGACCCAGATAATCACGATGGTGTGATCACTCACCTAGAACCAGACATCCTGGAACATGAAGTCAAGTGGACCTTAGAAAGCATCAGTACGAACAAAGCTATTGGAGGTGATGGAATTCCAGTGGAGCTATTTCAAATCCTGAAAGATGATGCTGTGAAAGTGCTGCACTCAATATGCCAGCACATTTTGAAAACTCAGCAGTGGCCACAGATGGAAAAGGTTAGTTTTCATTCCAATCTCAAAGAAAGACAATGCTCAAACTACCGCACAAATGCACTCATCTCATATGCTAGGAAAGTAAAGCTCAAATTTCTGCAAGCCAGGCTTAAGCAGCACATGAACCATGAACTTCCAGATGTTCAACCTGGTTTTAGAAAAAGCAGAGGAACCAGAGATCAAATTGCCAACATCTGCTGGATCATGGAAAAAGCAAGAGAGTTCCAGAAAAACATCTATTTCTGCTTTATTGACTATGCCAAAGCCTTTGACTGTGTGGATCACAATAAACTGTGGAACATTCTGAAAGAGATGGGAATATCAGACCACCTGACCTGCCTCTTGAGAAATTTGTATGCAGGTCAGGAAGCAACAGTTAGAACTGGACTTGGAACAACAGACTGGTTCCAAATAGAAAAAAAGAGTATGTGAAGGCTGTATATTTTCACCCTGCTTATTTAACTTATATGCAGAGGACATCATGAGAAATGCTGGGCTTGAAGAAGCACAATGTGAAATCTAGATTGCTGGGAGAAATATCAATAACCTCAGATATACAGATGACACCATCCTTATGGCAGAAAGTGAAGAGGAACTAAAAAGCCTCTTGATGAAGGTGAAAGATGAGAATGAAAAAGTTGCTTAAAGCTCAACATTCAGAAAACGAAGATCATGGCATCTGGTCCCATCATTTCATGGAAAATAGATTGGAAAACAGTGGAAACAGTAGCTGGCTTTATTTTTTTGGGCTCCAAAATCACTGCAGATGGTGACTGCAGCCATGAAATTAAAAGACGCTTACTCCTTGGAAGGAAAGTTATGACCAACCTAGGTAGCATATAAAAAGCAGAGACGTACTTTGCCAACAAAGGTCTGTCTAGTCAAGGCTATTGTTTTTCCAGTGGTCATGTATGGATGTGAGAGTTGGACTATAAAGAAAGCTGAGTGCTGAAGAATTGATGCTTTTGAACTCTGGTGTTGGAGAAGACTCTTGAGAGTCCCTTGGGCTGCAAGGAGATCCAACCAGTCCATTCTAAAGGAAGAGTCAACTCCGGGAGTTGGTGATGGACAGGGAGGCCTGGTGTGCTGCAATTCACAGGGTTGTAAAGAGTCTGAAATGACTGAGCGACTGAACTGAACTTACTTTGAATTTAACAAGTTGATGAGATTATACATATTAATAAGGCCTACTGATATGGTAGCTCCATGTTAAATGTTTATGAAATTAGGAAAAATGTACTGGAGAGCATGCTATATGATGGCAGAATCTTCAGTTGAACACTTAGAAAATATAAATTCTTGTCCCAATTCTGACCCATTTGCTCTGTGGTCTTGACAAGACTCTCCTTTTTTCTGGAACTGACTAAAGTCATGGTATTAAGAGTTAATGAAAATGTAGAAGCCCGGTTTAAATGTATCACATCATTGTTGTTGTCGTTGTTTAGTTGCTGAGTCATGTCTGACTCCTTGCGACCCCATGGACTGCAGCATACCAGGCTTCCCTGTCCTTCATTAATAATATCATTAATATTAATTTCATTATTATTTATATATAATGTTTCAAATAAAATAGAAATTCCTGTTCTAGTGAGAATACTTAAATATAGTTTATGAGACTTAAAAAGTTTGATCTTCCAAACTCCTGAATATTAAAATTTTAATCATTTATTTCACATTGGCCTGCACATTTTTTCTTCCTTCCTCTTTTTCTTTATTTAAAACAAATAATTCTATTATCTTGAGTCTCTTTCTTTTATGGTCTTTCAGAATTTTTTTTTTTTAACCATTCCTCCTGTCCTAGATAGCTCGGTTTATCATCATCACCAATGGTAATGTTTTGAAACGTTTCCAATAAGTCATAATTACTATCACTTCTCATTTTATATGATAGACTATTCTGTCATTTGCCCAGAAAGGAGAAAAAAATTAGTATTCACTGTAGCTTCTTCACTTTTATAAATGGTGTTTCCTCCTGCACTGCTTTCTACTACAGTCTCAGAAGCACTTGCTGATTCTTAAACCCTCTCTTGGGTGATTCTCTGAATTGGAAATTGTGACCTCGAGGCTGTACTGATAGATCACATCTGTGTGCTCTGCTTCCATGACTACGCTGAATTCCAGAAAAGAGCATCTCTGCTTTGCTCTGGGAGATTTATTTGTCTCAAGGGTCTTGGTTTCTCTTCTCTCATGGGAAACATTGCAAGTTTGTGCACACTCTGGGCACTGAATGCAAGAAGAAACATATGGCCAATAATAGACTTCTGATGTATTCACATAGGAAAACGAGTGGGAGAGGTCAAGTAGAACATATAAATCAAGTAGCAACTTCAGGCAGATAATTTCATGATATAGCATGAGTCAGAGAACATTATTTTGATTGAATCTCACATCTTAGGAATTACTATTTTAAAGAAATCTTTGCCTGACAACTGGACTCATTTTAGATGATTATTGTTTATTGTACTATAATACTAACACTAATATTAATAAATCACACTTTGTGGGCTAATAAGGATTATCTAATTTAATAATAATAACTACCACCCAATGAAATACTCTATTAAAATCATCCTAGCTCACAAGGGAAGAACACAAGTCCCAAGGACTCCCATATAGTAAGCATGAAAGCAGGGGTTAGAATATGTGTTTATCACTATTCACAGAACTCTGAGATCTTAAATACCATCTCCACGTATTGGGAAAATACTCCAGTCTGCAAAAGTATCAGTCCCTGTGTGCATTAATGAATCCAAAAGCATAGAGGTATAAAGGATTCTTTATAGCCCTTATCCCCTGCTGATCAGTTCTGAAACACAAATCCCGGGACCCAGAGTTTGGGAAATAAGGGAAGCTCTTCTACTCCTTGGGTTCATAGGTATACACTGAAGACCTTGATAAAGTTATTTGGGAAAATCTCTACACTGCTCACTCTGCCCTGGTAGCACACATTCAAGATGACATGTAATAAACTAGGGATTGTTTAAAGGCTCAGTGTAATACAATGAAATGACAATCATCCTGAAAACCAAGGTCTTGCTGGACAAATACTGCACTTGGCTGCAACTCTCTCCTGACCTGCAGACCTCAGAGCTGTAATTGTATTCTGTTATCTCCATAGTTCATATTCAGTCTCCATTATTTGTGTTAGGGTTATATACCAGCTTCCTGTTAAAGAAAGTTGGCTTAATGAAAGAGGAAATATCACTAAATATTAGGAAACCAAAGCAGATAGATGGTACTCAGGTAAACCAAAGAGATAACCATAAATGAAAACATAGATAAAAAAGAGCAAGCATGTCTTATATGTGATGCATATCACATCAAATAACTTCCTAGTAGTAGGTGAAATGTTAGGTGTTAATGCCCATATACCAGAGTGTTTTACTACTTTATCTTAAGATAAACCATTGACTTTATCCAAAAGTTAATTATTCTGTCATGCTTTGCTGTTTTGTTACTAACAACACCAGTGTTTTGGACTAGAGGTACTGTTTTTATTAGTGTAGTTTATAATACAGTTTTGTTGTCGGTGGCAGAAACCCAATTCAAATTGATGCAGCAAAAATGGAGTGTTTGGGTAGTATAACAGGGACATCTAAGAGTGATGACAGCTTTGGATATGACTTGATATAAGTACTCAAATGGGATATACAAGGAGAGTTCTCTAAAGGCAACTTCACCACTGCTTTGCTTTCATCTTTGCTGACTTTATTTTTAGGCAGCTATCCTCAATCACAAGTAATGCTAAGTGATAACTAGTGACACCAAAACAATATTGTATCAGTTTAGACATTTTGGGGGAGAAAACAAATTAATTCCTTTTCCTATTGACATAAAAATCCTCACATAAGTATCTGCCTAGTCCAGCTGAGGTAATGAGTTTAAGTGAAGAGATTGAAGTGCTCTAAATGGGTATATCTGTGTCACATGTATTGCTAAAGTTCAAGATTGAGTCAGCTCACCTCAAATCACAGGGATTGAAACTGAGAAAAGTTATCTTCCAAAAGAAAGGCAAGGTACTTTTACCAAAGGAAAGGGAAATGATTGTTGGTAGGCCAAATAACAGATCTTCAGCATAAATGGCACCCATGGAAGACAATGAAGATTAACACAGACTCTAAGAATAATAATGCATTCTCAGGGTTTAGAGAGTCCTTGAACATGATCATTCTCTTTGTTCAATATTTGGACAGGGTTTATTGGCAAGCACTGTGTCAATGATGTTTTCAATTAGCAAAATGGAGCTGGAATTATCAAGATCCTGGTCCAAAATGCATGAACTGGTATTATAGCCATGCTTACTAGATCTGCTCTCAAATGAAGCCAATATATTTTCCAGCCAAAAGAAGGACTGGACCACAGAAACTCAGCCTTTAGAAATCTAGAAGAGTTGTTGATTGCTTAAAATAAAAATAGGAATGGTCAGCTGGCAAGGAGGAATCCAACATAGGCTAATAACATTCTGAGGAAAAAAAAAAAATCTCCACAGATCTATAATACAGAGACTAATAGACAAGAGAGAAAGCTTAACTGCAAATTCATGCCATTAAAGCTGCAACCTCACCCTCAAAGCAGAAGGCAGCTTTCTTAATTGATTGCCTCGGAACAGATACAGACCTTTTCAACCTGATTCCCCATTATCACTGTCAGTTTCAAATGTTAAAGTATATTAAGTTTGTATATTTTTATACCATATAAGTATAAATAACATACTAATACTCAACATCATTGCTTGTCAAGGGTAGCCATGAATTTATACAATATAGTGATTCTGTCTGAAAAACTGCCAAACGCACAAACAAAAATCTGTCAATGAAAATGTCATCCCTAAATCCAAATAATCAAAATAGAGACTCTGTAATTAAATCCCAGTTAAATTTGAGGCTACTTGAAAAAAGGTTATTTAAACGTTTAGAACAAGTGCATTGCCTTGTCTGCTTGAAGATGGAAAAATGGAAAGTTTGAAAGGTATATTACTTTTATACATATAAATTATATTAGCAAGCTCCTATGAATATGTGCTGTGTCTGGTTTTGTCTCATTACAGTTTCCCAAAATGTATGAACGCATGTGTGTGTGTCTGCATGTGTTCATTTATGTATGGTAATCCCCTCAATGGCACAGGTGTTTATTTTGACTCTTAGGGACATGCTATAAAAAGAGCAATGCTTATGGTCTAATTCAAATGCAGTAAGAGGGAAAGGAGTAAGTGCATGTGCTTTCATTTAGCAGGTTCAGCTAACTTATTTGTGCATCTAACATAATCTTTTAAAAATTGCCATATGCGAAATATAGCAGATTGTAAATGGTTGCTCATATTAACTTAGCTAAGTACTTGTAATGTGCCTAAGTATTATTTAACAGAACAAAATTGCAAAACAGCATGATACCTCCAGAGTTTGGAGGACTGTTACTGACTAAATCATATTTAGCAATTGAAAGGCTAAAATAGAGAATATTTAATCAGTAAATACTTTTCAAATACTTGCATATATATAAATATATACTTTTTTTTTTACATATTGAAAATATGTATGAAATTGGAAAAAGAAAATCGAGTTCTTGCTCCTGGCACTGGTGGTTCAGTGGTTAAGAATCCACCTGCCAATGCAGCAGACATGGACTTGATCCCTGAGTCAGGAAGATTCCCTGGAGAAGGAAATGGCAACCCACTACAGTATCCTTGCCTGCAAAATCTCAGGGACAGAGGATCCCTGGCTACAGTCCATGGGGTCGCAAAAGAGTCAGACACAACTTAGAGACTAAAAACAACAATTTCATTTTATTAATCTTAGTTTGAAACAGATCCAAAATATACTAAGGAAAAAGGAGAAAACCACTTGACTTTTGGTGAGAGAGAAAATGTTTTTCTAGAATTCCAAAAGTTTGTCTTTAAATGTTAAGAGACAATTTTGAAAGACTGAGAAATGCAATTAAGGGAAAATTCACCGTGATGATCTTCCAGCCCAAAAGGAAATACAGATCATCCAGGTCAGTGGTTTCCCACATATTGTTCAGCAACATCAAGATAACCTGGAAACTTATTAAAAATTCGAGTTATCGGGCTCCATCCAGGACCTACTGAATCAGAAATTCTGGGAGTAGAGAGCTTTAATCTATGCATTAAAATCCCCCTAGGTGATTCTGCTGCAACCTTGAGTATCACTCTTTCAGGTTAAAAGAGATTTGATAGGAATTATTTGGAGATAGTTGTTTGAAAAGTAGAGGCCAAAATGCTGGATAGCTCAGAGTATAGCCAATACAACTAACAGAAGGGTACAGAAGAATCTCCAGATATGGCCGTCAGCCTCCCTTCTGAGCATAGCACACATAAAGAATGTGAGCCTTTAATCCACTTCTGCCCAGCATGAGGTCAAAGCCAACAGCAGCTGCACAGTCCTGGACAGTGCTGAGAAGAGATGGTCTGTCTATTTGCAAATGGAGTCAAAAATGTTGTTGTTGTTCAGACACAAGGACATGTCCAACTCTTTGCAGCTCCATGGACTACAGTAAGCCAGGATTCCCTGTCCATCACCATCTCCAAGAGCTTGCTGAAATTCATATCTATTGAGTTGATGATGCCATCCAGACATTCCATCCTCTGCCTCCCTCTTCTTTGCCAGCCTTCAACCTTTCCCAGCATCAGGGTCTTTTCCAATGAGTCAGCCCTTCCCATCAGGTGGCCAAAGTATTAGAGCTTCAGCTTCAGCATCAGTCCTTTCAATGAATATTCAGGACTGATTTCGTTTAGGATTGACTGGTTTGATCTTCTTTCAGTCCAAGGGACTCTCAAGAGTCTTCTCTAGCAACACAGTTCAAAAGCATCAATTCTTCAGCACTCAGCCTTCTTTATGGTCAAACTATCACATCTGTACATGACTATGGGAAAATCCATAGCTTTGACTATACAGACCTTTGTCTGCAAAGTACTGTCTCTGCTTTTTAATACACGGCCCAGGAACATCATAGCTTTTCTATCAAGTAACAAACATCTTTTAATGTCATGGCTGCAGTCACTGTGGTGATTTTGGAACCCAAGAAAATAAAGTCTGTCACTGTTTCCATTGTTTTCCCATCTATTTTCCATGAACAATGGAACTGGATGCCATGATCTTAGTTTTTTTAATGTTGACTTTCAAGCCAGCTTTTCCCACTCTCCTCTTTCACCTTCATCAAGAGGCTACTTAGTTCCTCTTTGCTTTCTGCCATAAGGATGGTGTCATCTGCATATTTGAGGTTATTGCTATTTCTCCCAGCAATCTTGATTCCAGCTTGTGCTTCATCCAGCCCAGGATTTCACATGATGGGAATACTAGACCACCTGACCTTCCTCTTTAGAAACCTATATGCAGGTCAGGAAGCAACAGTTAGAACTGGACAAGGAACAACAGACTGGTTCCAAATAGGAAAAGGAGTACGTCAAGGCTGTATATTGTCACCCTGCTTATATAACTTCTATGCAGAGTACATCATGAGAAACGCTGGACTGGAAGAAGCACAAGCTGGAATCAAGATTGCCAGGAGAAATATCAATAACATCAGATATGTAGATGACACCACCCTTATGGCAGAAAGTGAGAGGAACTAAAAAGCCTCTTGATGAAAGTGAAAGAGGAGAGTGAAAAAGTTGGCTTAAAGCTCAACATTCAGAAAACGAAGATCATGGCATCTGGTCCCATCACTTCATGGGAAATAGATGGGGAAACAGTGGAAATAGTGGCAGACTTTATTTTTTGGGGGCTCCAAAATCACTGCAGATTGTGACTGCAGCCATGAAATTCAAAGACACTTACTCCTTGGAAGGAAAGTTATGACCAACCTAGATAGCATATTGAAAAACAGAGACATTACTTTGCCAACAAAGGTCCATCTAGTCAAGGCTATGATTTTTCCAGTGGTCATGTATGGATGTGAGAGTTGGACTGTGAAGAAAGCTGAGCACCGGAGAATTGATGCTTTTGCACTGTGGTGTTGGAGAAGACTCTTGAGAGTCCCTTAGACTGCAAGGAGATTCAACCAGTCCATTCTAAAGGAGATCAGCCCTGGGATTTCTTTGGAAGGAATGATGCTAAAGCCGAAACTCCAGTACGTTGGCCACCTCATGTGAAGTGTTGACTCATTGGAAAAGACTCTGATGCTGGCAGGGATTGGAGGCAGGAGGAGAAGGGGATGACAGAGGATGAGATGACTGGATGGCATCACTGACTCGATGGACATGAGTCTGGGTGAACTCCAGGAGTTGGTGATGGACAAGCAGGACTGGTGTGCTGCGATTCATGGGGTCGAAAAGAGTCGGACATGACTGAGCGACTAAACTGAACTGAACTGAACTGAACTCTGCATATAAGTTAAGTAAGCAGCATGACAATATACAACCCTGAAGTACTCCTTTCCCAATTTGGAACCAGTCTGTTGTTCCATTTCTGGTTCCAAGTGTTCCTTCTTGACCTGCATACAGGTTTCAAAGGAGGCAGGTAAGGTGAACTGGTGTTTCCATCTCTTTAAGAATTTCAACAGTTTGTTTTGATCCACACAGTCAAAGGCTTTAGCACAATCAATGAAACAGAAGTACATGTTTCTCTGGAATTTTCTTGCTTTTTCTATGATCTAATAGATGTTGGAAATTTGATCTCTGGTTCCTCTGCCATTTCAAAATCCAGCTTGAACACCTGGAAGTTCTCAGTTCATGTACTGTTGAAGCCTGGCTTGGAGAATTTTGAGCATTATTTTGCTAGTCCATGAGATGAGTGCAATTGTGTGGTAGTTTGAACATTCTTTGGTATTGCCTTTCTTTGGGATGGGAATGAAAACTGACCTTTTCCAGTCCTGTTGTCACTGCTGAGTTTTCCAAATTTGCTGGCATATTGAGCTTGGCACTTTCACAGCATCATCTTTTAAGATTTGAAATAGCTCAGCTGAATACCATTACCTCCTCTTTTTTTGTTCATAGTGATGCTTCCTAAGGTCTACTTGACTTCACATTGCAGGATGTCTGGCTCTAGGTGAGTGACCACACCATTGTGGTTATCTGGGTCATTAAGATTTTTTTTTGTATAGTTCTTCTGTGTATTCTTGCCACCTCTGCTTAATATTTTCCGCTTCTGTTAGGTCCATACCATTTCCGTCCTTTATTGTGCCCAACTTTGCATGAAATGTTCCCTTGGTATCTCTAATCATCTTGAAGAGATCTCTAGTATTTCCCATTTTATTTATTTTTTTTTTCTATTTCTTTGCATTCTTCACTTAGGAAGGCTTTATCTCTCCTTGCTATTCTTTGGAACTCTGCATTCAGATGGGTATGTCTTTCCTATTCTCCTTTGCCTTTCCCTTCTCTTCTTTTCTCAGCTATTTTTAAGCCTTTCTCAGACAACCATGTTGCCTTTTTGCCTTTCTTTTTCTTGGGGATGGTCTTGATCACTGCCTAATGTACAATGTTATGAACCACCATCCATAGTTCTTCAGGCACTCTGTTGATCAGATCCAATCCCTTGAATCTATTTGTCACTTCCACTGTATAATTGTAAAAGACTTGATTTATGTCGTACCTGAATGGTGTAGTGGTTTTCCCTACTTTCTTCAATTTAAGTCTGAATTTTGCAGTAAGCAGTTCATGATCTGAGCCACAATCATCTCATGGTCTTGTTTTTGCAGACTGTATAGTGCTTCTCCATCTTTGACTGCAAAGAATATAATCAATCTGATTTTTGTATTGACTGTCTGCTGATGTCCATGTGTAGAGTTGTCTGTCGTGTTATTGGAAGAGTATGTTTGCTATGATCAGTGCGTTTCTCTTAGCAAAATTTTGTTAGCCTTTGTCCTGCTTTATTTTGTACTCCAAGGCCAAAGTTGCCTGTTAGTCCAGATATCTCTTGACTTTCTACTTTTGAATTCCAGTCCCCTATGATGAAAAGGGCATGGACTTTAAATCTGTTGAATTACCAGTCCCCTACCACAAGATGATCACTTTGGGGTTTTTTTTTTAATATGTTTGAAGCTGATAATGTGACACAGCAATGTAAGGTTATAAAATGGCCATTGAGGGCATTTCCAGTAAAAGTGAGAAGTGAAAGAGAAGACAAGAGACCAGTATAGAACAGTCTTTTGGACTCTGTGGGAGAGGGAAAGGGTGGGATGATTTGGGAGAATGGCATTGAAACATATATAATATAATATATGAAACTAGTTGCCAGTCCAGGTTCGATGCACGATACTGGATGCTTGGGGCTGGTGCACTGGGACGACCCAGAGTGATGGTATGGGGAGGGAGGAGGGAGGAGGGAGGAGGGTTCAGGAGGGGGAACACATGTATACGTGTGGTGGATTCATTTTGATATATGGCAATACCAGTATAGTATTGTAAAGTTAAAAAATAATAATAAAAAAGGGGGGAGTTGTGCATGGGGATTGAAACATCAGTTGCCTTCCACAGATTTATGCCACCCTCTTGTAGTAATGATCATGCTAAATGCCACCATGCTACTGTCAAATCAACCAGAGGTTCCCTCATCCCACCTGCCCATCATGGTTAACCCAGTAGGGCACAGCAAGTTTCCAGGCAGGGAGCCCTTTGCAACAGAAACACAATTCAGAACGAGAGCACAAAATGAGAGGTTTTAGGACAGCAATCTAACACTCAACAATTCCCAGGAAACGTTTATCTCTGCAAGCTAGAAAGAATTTTGGTTCTTATTTGTTTTCACCTAGCAAAGACATCTTGTTGGCACTAGGAGCTCCAGAAAATGTCTGCCAAGTCCCTGTCAGTCTTGGCCAGTTTTCAACAACATGCTATGCAGTGCATTAAACTTTATGCTACAAGAAAGCAACCTGTGAATACCTCAATCCCTGTGCTACAGACCCAGCTAAAATGTAAATCTTTCCTGATTGGCGAAAAGATGGGCTTGGGGTGATTTAATGCTTCAGTCCTACAAGTGATGCGATCACTGTTAAGAAGCTACTGCTTTGCTCACTTAGCTTGAAGAAAACAGGCTTAAGTATACTTTTCTCTTTCTTCCTTCTAAAAATGCATTTATTCATATATTTACATTGGGGTTTTATTCTGGTGGCCATTGCCAAACAGGCTGAAGATTATGTTCACTTGTTAATGCTAAAATCAATCCTGCCTTTTCTTGAGCTTCTTATCAGTTTACTCTTATTTTCTGGGTGCCCCAAACAATCCAGAAAATGGAGAGAATAACAACAAAAAAAGCACAACATTGTTCACAAGTATGCTTCTATTGACATCAGAAACATTAAAAATAATAAAATGTTTTTAAATGTCTAAACACAGATTTGAAAATAAGCCTTATGCTCACCCAAAGAAGTCATCATGTACTTGCATTTCTGATGCTGAGTACACATAGAAACGCTTGAGCTTCCTATCCTTTAATCATGAGTATAGAGAACTATTGAAAGAAGTGGCTTTGAACAACTATTTCTACAACACAGTAAGAAATTGGCCAGAACCTCAGAGAAAAATAGCCAAAGGTAGAAGATTTGCCACTTTCTCACTAGCTTCTTTGTCATTTCAGAGAATTTAAAACATCTTTTCATAATAAGAATATTGCCCTTTGGTGCTAAATAAATATGCTATTAATCTAAATGCATTTCACACTCTGCCTCTCCCTTTTTGAATTGAATATTCCTTTCAGAATAGGGGATTTGTATGATTATGGAGCATCAGGACTGAATTCTGGAGCACAGTCAAGACTTGGGATAAGCAGAAAAGGAGATGGAATGTCTAAAAATTATGACAATAGGATCCTATTGTTATATTGTCTAAAACATGATTCCAATTAACAGAAAAAAAAATAAAGATTTCCTTTGAAGAAATAAAGCCAAATTATCCCAGCTAGTACATTATCATTTCCCTGTGATCATTTTTAAAATTTTGCTTCAAATAGTAAAGAAAAAATACATCTTTTCAGGTTAGTTTATGTAATAAAAATAACATTGGCAAGTGAGCACAATCAATTTGCATTATATGCAGAGTAGCTCAGTTTTAATGAATGGCTTTATACAAATGAATAGACAAGTAGCGCATTATTTCGTATAATGTAATCAATGGATTGGAGGGTTGCTTGTTAATGAGCTTGCCTGGCCTGGATATTCCAGTGTAAGGAAATCTTTAAAGGTGACCAAAAGTAGAGAACTAATTATTTCTAGATCTAAGAGATGATTAAATTTCCCTATATCTGAAGATTGTCAGGAAGAGAAAAGGCTCATTAGTTCAGAATAACTACCTGATTATCCCCACACAGTAAAATCTTATTTTTTATGCAAAAATGGGTTGCATTTTGCAAAAGCATTGTTGCGTGGAAAATGTATTAAAACAACTCTGTGATACGTGCCTAATGTTTTTGTATTGTTGAGGCATTTGAAAGGCAGTATTATGCATACAGATGTGCTACAGCTCATTAAAGACCAAGAGCTTTCAGGTTGCAAAGTCAACAGATTGATACAAAAAACCAGAAGAGACTAGCAGCATCTTATTCAGAATAGGTTTCAGGAGTAGAATCAACACTCTACCGTATCCAATGCTCTGACTAGCATTATAGATTACAAATTTTCTTAGTGAATGCTTTATTTTAAAATTAATACGTATGAAATAATTTACCAAATATTTTTCAAGAAGAATGTTATATAAGAAAAGTTTAGCATCTACTTCTGTACCAACTTGTGAAGAGGCAATGAAAATAAGTAAAAATGTATGCTTTGGCAGACTGATTTAATAGGGGGCGGTCTCAGCAAAAGTATGTAGAAATAAGACATTGAAAATATTATTGAACTAGTTTGACAGATTTTTTTTTTTTCCTTTAAAAGGAACATTTTAGTTATGAAGTTTGGGTAACAGAGCAACATTTAAAGTTTAAGGATATTCTGTATTTCTTGATATAGAATATGTGACCCACAATTTGAAATGTCTGAGATGAACATTTTAATAGGTAACTCCCTCTGAGGCAGATGCTGTAAAGTTTGCAAAATCAAAATAGTCTTAGGCAGATGTAGAGAACCAACGGGGGACACAGATGGGGAAGCAGAGGTTGCAGTGAATTGAGAGAGTAGCATTGATATATATACACAAACCAGGTGTAAAATAAGGGCTTCCCTGGCTCAAATGGTGAAGAATCTGCCTACATTGCAGGAGACCTGGGTTTGATCCCCAACAGATGGAGTGGTTACCCACTCCAGTATTCTTGCCTGGAGAATGCCATGGACAGAGGAGCCCGGTGGGCTATATAGTCCAAGGAGTCACAAAGAGTCGGACACAACAGAGCAATTAACAGTTTCACTTTTTCACATTTGTAGAGTAGATAGCTAGTGGGAAGCTACTACAAAGCACAGCGAGCGAGCTCGGTGCTCCGTGATGACTTAGAGGGATGGGACGGGGTGAAGGAAGGGAGGCTCAAGTAGGAGGGAATATGTGTATACATGGAGCTGGTTCGGTTTGTTGTCCATCAGAAACTAGTACAATGTTGTAAAGCAATTATATGCCAATAAAAATAGTGAGGTTCAATTTATTGTTAATAATGTTTAGTAAGAAACAAAGAGTATTTTATGTATCATATATTCTCAATAATAAGAGGAGGACCTACTAGTAGAAAGCTCTAAACATCCCTAATTAAATAATATAATTAATGACTACTGAAAGAAATGTATATGAAATAGGTCAAATATCCACAGCATTGGATTTGACTACTTCTCTTTTGCTAGACTTCTTGGCATTAAGTTCAACCCTGTCATTGCTTCTAGATCAAACATTCTCTTTTGCCAGAAAGAACTGAATTCACTACCAGATGATAGCAACAATTTCTCATTGCTACCGATCTGGCTCTAACCATAGAGGCCAAATTGACAACCATGCTTTGCTCCTGCCACAAGTGATTGTCCCTGGTCTCCTGTGCCAGTGTTCTTATGTTGCCTATCTTAGACCTTCTCAAGCCCTCCAAGTCTGAACCCCTGCTTTTCTCTGTTGTCAATCCCTGTCCTCTCACCTTCTAGAGACTGCAGCTAATCCCCTAATATCTATCACCCTGCTACTTAAGGGCAATTTTGCATTTAACTTATCTATCTGGATCTCTGAACATTGACAGCTCTTAAAGTGTTCATTGTCCTGCTCTGCTGGCCTAACAAGCAGTGGTATGCTCATCTTCCTCTTGGAAAGTCCCTGACATAACACCACTTACCATACCTGTCTTTCGTCACATAGTCCCTAGATACCTTATTCTGCCTTTCAAACCAACCCAAGCTTTTTATAGGAAAAAAAAGGAATAGCCTTTGTTTTAAAATAGCATTTGGATAACAATTTAAAGGCAGATTCATTCAACTCTGGAAAATTAAAATAAACAAACCAATAAAACAGTGAAAATATGAGAATATCTCTAAGACAATGTAGAATAGAATAGAAAGCTGGGGAAAATTGAAGACAATAATCTTGAAGTTTTATCTGACTGCAAAACTTTTCTATAAGTCACAGATGACCTAATTTCTTGAAAGTCTGGGAAAACTCACGTGAATCTGATGCAATGGAGGGAGATGGGGAATTTGGTCATGGGTCCACTTCAGAATGTTTTCAAAATGCTATGAAAACTATTAATCATTTGCTTCTTGAAAAAAAAATACACAAATACATATTTACTCCAGTTTTTCTACACAACTTCAGGTCTCTTTTAAAACCTGTGGTGGATTCATTCTGATATTTGGCAAAACTAATACAATTATGTAAAGTTTAAAAATAAAATTAAATTAAAAAAAAAAAGAATTAATTGAATCAAGTATATAAACCAGTGATTTTTAGCTGTTTGCCAGAATGCTACCACTCCTTATAGAAAATATCCTTTTACTCTTCTGTTGCACATTCTTATTTTGCTCTAATTTTGTTTAAAAAATATAATAAAAGGTCATGTAAAGATTCTAATACCTTTTTTTTTCTATCAAGCCTCTTTTAATGTGGAGAAATATATTAAGAGATCTTGTAATTGTCCATTGACAGATGAATGGATAAAGAAGTTGTGGTACATACAATGACATATTACTCAGCCATAAAAAGGAACAAATTTAAGACAGTTCTAACGAGGTGGATGAACCTAGAACCTGTTGTACAGAGTGAAATGAGTCAGAAAGAGAAAAACATATATATTAATGCATATATATGGAATCTAGAAAAATGATACTGATTAACCTATATGCAGGAAAAGAATAGAGATGCAGACAGAGAACAGACTTGTGGACAAAGTGGGGAAAGGAGAGGGTGGGCAAACAGAGAGTAGCATTGAAACATGCATATTACCATATGTAAAATATATGGCTACGGGAAGTTGCTATACAGGGAGTCAACTGGTGCTCTGCGAAAATCTAGAGGGGTGGGATGGCATGAGGGGTGGAAAGGAAGTTCAAAAGGGAGAGGACATATGCATACTTATGGCTTATTCATGTATGTATAATGAATAATACATATTCATGTATGTATGATGTATGACAGAAGCCAACACAACATTGTAAAGCAATTGTCCTCCAATTAAAAGTAACAATAATAAAAAAAGAGATTGGAAGAAACTGAAACATCATCATCATTAGAAGGAGTACTAAGTTACAAATAAATTTACTGACAATATGAATTTAAAATAATAAGGTATAATAACTAAAACAAAAAGTCCTATATAAAAATTAGCCACGTAAAAGTCAGCAAACCAAATTTTGACTAGAACTTCATTTTATTTATATGAATTAAGAGTAGATAAATTTAATGGCATAAATGGTGCAAAGATTTCTTACCTACATTTTGACAAATCACCGTCATGTTTTCCCAGACTGGCCAGACACACAGTCGTGTTAACTCTTTATAATCTCATGGACTGTAGCCCGCCAGGCTCCTCTGTCCATGGGACCTTCTCCAAAGGATCTTCCCAACTCAGGGATTGAACCCAGGCCTCTTACATCTTTCCCGTTAGTGCCACCTGGGCAGCCCGCAGTACAAAAAGCACTGTGTCTATTTCCTACATTTCATTTCACCCCTCTCGCTTCATGCACACACATGCACCATAGCAGTGCATGTGTGAACGTCTAACCAGAGCGCTGATATACATGCCAGTCATTTCCAAACTAGAAGAACGGTTGGTGAGCACATGCCATACTTCCTGGATGCCAGTTTTTTTGTTTGTTTGTTTTATCTTTTTCTGGCAATCTCTACTGTATAATATGTGCCAAATAGCGTGAAGAGGTAGATACTGATGCTGGGAACTGAACCCACATCTCTTTTCTTGCATTAAAAAAAAAAATGTCACTAATGAGCTGCTGTCTGGGCTCTCAAAGAAGAACTGAATTTTTAAGATTCCCTGAACACCTGAATTAGAATTCCTCACATGTCTAGATCATGCTCCAGTCATTCAATAACATCCCTGCCACATTTGCCCTTTTTGAAAATGCTCCCCAAATGTGTGTTCACCTCTTTAGACAAACAGAAGAATAAGAAAACGTGCTTCTGAGTCATATTTCCTAATAGAACTCAGGGTGAAGGATGCTTCTGTTATTTTTATCTTCATTTGTAAATGATCCCTGTAATATTACCTTTTAATTGAAGCATGGGACTGTGCAATGGGGACTGCTTCAGTGCAAGTCACGTGAAACAGAGGGCATTTTTACATGATTCTTGCAATTTTTTCATATTCACTAGAGACGTGAGAACCAATATCATTTATACATAGCCTTGAATTCCCTACACTCATTTTCTCTTTTATAGCGAAAAGCAGACCTATGTAATAAGAAACATTAAAGAGAATGCAGTTACTGCTAAATCAACTAGCTGTGGGGTATTTTAGTGACTGCAGCGGACAGATGCCTGGTTTTTATTCTCCTCTTTACTAGTGACTTATTGTACAACCTTTATCCATGCAATTAACTTTTTTTTTCTTGATTCTCACCTAATGTAACTGTAATGACCATTATGAAAATCACAGCAACATGTATTTATTTTCTTCTAACTTAGCCTTTTGTGTTTCCAACAAATGTAAGGCAATTCTTTAGGAATTTTCTGTTATTATTATACCATCTCTCCAAAATGTTTGCTCAGTTTCCCTCTGTCTTTGGGGATAGTCAATCAAATGCTTTCCAGAGTTCTTAGGAACATAAAAGACTATTTGATCTCCTCTGTGGGCACACAGTAGATTAGCCCAATCTATGACAACTGCAAGTCATGGCACATTAGTCAGTTGTATGAATTTAGTAGATTAAAAGAAATTGAAAAAAAAAGAAAAAAATCTTATTTTCTCAAGTTTACATATTGCTTTTATTTATGATCATAGACTGAAGTTTCAGATAGCTAGAAAATCTGCTCTTTGAACTCTATATTTTGATATCATGTTAACATATTATACATTTTTTTCATTTCCCCAGAAATTTACATTTGTTTACTAGGTCACAATAATTTTTGAGTGGCAATTTTAAAGCTTTTTCTTCTCTTTAATGTTCAAGTATATATTACTCTAGTCTTACCATGAGAAAACAAACAAGCCTGAATTCTATAAAATACTTGACCAGTAATCTTTAAAATGATCAAGGCTACCAAAACTAAAGAAAATGAGAAACTGTGACTATCAAGAGGAGCCTAAGTAGACAGGACAATCACTATAATGTATCATTCTAGATGAGATCCCGAGAACTAGTAAGGAGATCTGGGGAAAACTACAGAAATCTGAAAGGATGGTTTTCAGTTATATGGACTTCAGTTAATAACACATTGATATCTGTTTATTAATTGTGACAATGTACCATACTAAAATATAATATTAATTAAAAAAAGAAACTGAATGTGGAGTATATAGTAATTGCACTATCTCTGCAGCTTTCTTTTTAATAAGTCTAAACCTAAAATAAAAATATTCAAATATAGATGCTTCTAAGTTTAATGAAATACAGTGTAAATCATCTAATTCTCTATTTTAATGTTTACAGAATTCAGCAAGATTTAGATCCAAATATCTTGAGACTTTTTAAAATATCTTTTAAACAAGTATTTTTAAATTAATACTGTCATATAGGGGATGATTAAGCTCCATACAATAACCAGTCTCATCTCTGAAACAAAAACAAGAAACAGAAAAAAATTGTAACAAATTCATACAAATTAAAAAACAGTCCGCTTTAAGAAAATGATTTCATCGTTTACTTTGTTTCTCAAAGCCATCAACTCATTTCATCCTTCACCAAGACATTTAATACTATTTTGCTTATTTTCAAGGCTCTGAGATCTTTCCTTGTATCTGAGATTGTATTCATATCTGCTCCATCTTCAATGTTCTTTTTTTTATTATTATTTTTGTTCAGTCAGTGAGTCATGCCCAGCTTTTTGTGACCCCATGGACTGTAGCCTGCCAGGGTCCTCTGTCCATGGGATTTTCTAGGCAAGATTACTGGAGCTGGTTTGCCATTTCCTCCTCCAGAGGATCTTCCCAACCCAGGGGTCAAACCCTGGTCTCCTGCATTACAGGCAGATCCGTAACACAGAGCCACTAGGGAGGCCCCTCGTCGTCCATTTGAACATCATTCTCAGCCCTCACAATCTTGTAATAACTGCTGTTTCTCTTAACCTCACTTTCTCATGTCCTCCCATTCATGCATAATAATTTTAAAGACAAGTACTACATTCATGAACACTTATTAAGTCTCCACTCTCTTGTGGTTTTCTTTTTTTTTTAATATTGGTGTAAGATTCACAATCCTTCAATTAAATTTTGATTACAATAAGATACATGTATTTCTAAAATCATGAAATGAGAAAAAATATATATCTTCTAGGAAGATACTCAGTGTACAAAAAATGGTGACAAATTTTATTTTTTAAATAATATTCTAAAGACATAACATTAAGTTATTTTAAAATATTGAAAATCACAATATGGAACATTTTATTTTCACATATTTGTTGTGTATTTCACAAATAGGTAGTCTTCTCCCTATGGTAAGATTAACTGGCATAATAATCATGCCCCAATATTTTGTAAGCAAGATCATGTTTCTTTGGAAAGAGCTTTTCCATGCTGAAAAAGGTTTGGTTTTGTTTGTTTGTTTTTCTCATTTCATAGTCATTTGTATTTACTTATATCAATGATTGTTAGATGACTTGAAGATCTAGTGAGGAAAGGTTTTAAACTCCTGGTACTTATCTAGTATTATAAAGATTAGGGCCTTAGAAGTGAACAGACAGATAAGAGATTTATTACTCATATAGAAGCTGATCAGGCAGACCAACTTTCTTTCAGAGTGTGAGACAAATGTCCTGTTATTAGACCTGACATATCTATCAATCACCTTACTAACTATGCCTGTGAGCCAACATGACCAATATGCTCTAAACTTCTAGGAAAAACACTGTCACTTAGTTTATTGGCAAGGTCTTTGAGCTGAGTGTGTCTTTCTGTGTATGATTGTAGGTATTGGGTATCTCAGTGATGAATGTACTTTTTTAGGTTTTTCCAGAAAAGGCAATGGTCCCTTGGAGATGAAAATGTTTGCATGACCTCCTATGCTAATTTCTGGCTTCTGGGCCTGTGGTGGATTGTCAGTAGTCAACTTGGAATGCCAAGACATATTTTCCATGGAATCCCCTTCTTTGTGTTAGCATGAGTTAGAGCTTCTTTTTAAGAAGAACCTGAGCAAAATCAGGAAAGCAGAAGTGAAGTGACCACCACTAAGGTACTGTTGGTCAGACGTGATGGTTTAGCCATCCCTCTGACTTGCAGTTCTGGGAAAAGAAATCTTGTCCAAGTCCCTGCAGTCTTGTGGCTTCTTTCCCATCTTCTTCAGCCTGCGCTTCAGCTGACATTTTTTCCCAGTGCTCTAGCTCTGGGTTCAACTACTATCACTCCTCCAGTTTCTGCCATAAATATATAAGCTCCCTTATTCCAAAAATTCTTTTTTTTTTTAATTTTATGTCATTTATTAATTTATTAATGATACAAACACCTTTTCTTTTTACTAGTAATAATATTTTGATGAGAACAATGAGTTTGAACCTACTTCAGTATTAAATACTGGGATAAAAACATCAAGAAGTCTGATTCTTAGTTCAGTTCATTTTATGTCTTGGTTTTAATAGCTGCTTTGGTTGAAAAAAGTACTTCATAGGAATACATAGAAGCATATAGAAGAATTACATAATTGTCTATCTTCCTTGGTCACTATACTCTTCTGTCAACCTTCTCCACCAATTTTGCAAAGATTTGTACTAAAATATGGCAGCTCTCCATCTTCCTTGATGCTTTTCAGTTTTTGGTTTTTTTTTTTTTTTCAAACTAATCAGTTAAGTTGCATGTCTTTGTTTCTAAAAAATTGCTTGAAAATCCACAGAGAGTCTTTCCCTAAGCAAATTCAGATTAAAATAAAATAATTCCTGAAATTAACAAAGGGGGAAAATAATATTGGGCAAAAGTAATCTATATACATATAAGTCTAAATCCAGGGAAATTAAAATATCAGAAACATACTATACATTAAATAGAAAATTAATTTATATTACTGATTGTATTCGATAATTTTTTTTCTGATAAGAAATTTTCAGTATTTTGATAATATTAGTTGGAGTCATCTGAAAATACTGTTTTACATAGATCAGAATTGTTGAGTGTTGATTATTTTTCTTATGGATCAACCAAATAATTTATATCCATTGGGATCAAATAATTATTTTAACAAGTAGAAGATTGACATTTCCTTCCAGGCAGTGCTCGGGCAGGAAATAAGCAATGTGGACAGAAGCAGGCAAGCACTGAGGACTGCGTCTGAATGGGACACTCATGAGCCCAGAATGTAAATGGGAAACAAAAACTAGGGGACAGTTTCAAAACTAAAGGCTTTTCCAATTTAAAAGTGTTTTCCTGTCGAGCCTAAATGATTTTCTAGAATATAAGAGCATCATATGATTCTGGAACGAATTGCATTCCACACTGATTTTTTCCTTTGGGGCTTGGTAAAACTGTGCTGAGTGAGACTTCACCTTTCCATTCACTAAGGAAATCATAGTATGATACGTTCTGAGTTTAATTAGTGTGGTTCCTACCAAGGCACATATTTCCAGAAGGATAAAGGACTTGGCTTCCAAATGATGTGCTCTCCTAGAGTTTTTATCATCTGTTTAATAAGGAATTAAAGGACACATGGTAGAGCACTTGGTTATTGTATCCGAACAAAAGAACTGAATTTAGCTTTGTATTCACTTTTTCTTTCTTCTAATTATACCCAGGAATAAGAGATATTTAAAGGGACAATTTTAGAAGAGTTTCTTCAGGTACAATCAGTGTGAGAAGTCTGGCAGGTGTTTATTTTTTAAAAGTGTTGAGATTAATGTACTCTGAGAATAATGTAATGAGGTATGCTAAGAAGACTGCCTATAAGTCAAGAAAGAAAAAAGGAAATGCCGTTAGGAGAATGTAAACCCTCTCCTATAATTAGCAAGCCATTTATAATCCCGAGTCTTGCAAAGATTCAAACCAATATAGTTAAATGTAATGCTTTATTTGGAGAATTTCTACTAGCTCGAAAAGCTAAACATAGGACAGAAGCAAATGCAAGTCTCTTGCCACATTGTCAGATGTAGTTTTTGAATTTTTTAAACTCTGTATTTCTAAGATTGTTTCAGTTACACCATGTTCAGGATCTCTATGTATGTCCGCACTTGGTTGCTCATTCCTGTCCCGTGCTTTGAGACCTCATTGACTGTAGCTTGTCAGGCTTCTCTGTTCATGGGGATTCTCCAGGCAAGAATATTGGCGAGGGTGGCCATGCCCTCCTCCAGGGGATCTTCCAACCTAGAGATCAAACACAGGTCTCCATCATTGCAGGCGGATTCTTTACTAGCTGAGCTACCAGGGAAGCCCCGAGATCTATACTCATCCTAAGAATTACTTTTAGTCAAACATTAGCTTAGGGCAAATAGATGGAGAAACATGGAAACATTGTTTCCATTATAATTAAGTGAGAGACTTTATTTTGGGGGGTTCCAAAATCACTGCAGATGGTGACTACAGCAATGAAATTAAAAGACGCTTGCTCCTTGGAAGAAAAGCTATGATCAACCTAGATAGAATTTTGAAAAAGCAGAGACATTACTTTGCCAACAAAGGTCCATTGAGTCAAAACTATGGTTTTTCCAGTAGTCATGTATGGATGTGAGAGTTGGACTATAAAGAAAGCTGATTGCCGAAGAATTGATGCTTTTGAACTGTGGTTTGGAGAAGACTCTTGAGAGTCCCTTGGACTGCAAGGAAATACAACCAGTCCATCATGAAGGAAATCAGTTCTGAATATTCATTGGAAGGACAGATGCTAAAGCTTAAACTCCAATATTTTGGCCGCCTGATGTGAAGAACTGACTCACTAGAAAAGACCCTGATGCTGGCAAAGATTGGGAGGAGAAGGGGACAACAGAGGATGAAATGGTTGGATGGCATCACCGACTCAATGGACATGAGTTTGAATAAACTCCAGGAGTTGGTGATGGACAGGGAAGCCTGGTGGGCTGCAATCCATGGGGTCAGAAAAAGTCAGACACGACTGAGTGATTGAACTGAACTGAACTAAGCTTATACAATTGACTATTTCCTGTTTTATCCTCGGATACTTTGAATTCCATAGACTCAGTCATCCTGGTTGATTGTTTGGAATTTTCAGCTTGGAAGGAGCCCATAGTTTGCATATAAAATGATTAACTACATAAAGATTGGAGAAGGAAATGGCAACCCACTCCAGTGTTCTTGCCTAGAGAATCCCATGGACAGAGGAGGTCACAAAGAGCTGGATGTGGCTGAGTGACTAAACACACACATAAAGATGATTAAATGTAAATTCAATTAAAATATGTAAATATAACAACCTAATTTTCATTAAGTCAAAATGTTTTCTTCTGAAATATATTTATTTTTTCTCTTTACATTTTATAATGAGTATCTGAAGAATATTTCAAGATATATATTCTATATTAGATTATTTCAGCTATAGGTAATGAAAATTTCAACTTAAATTGTATTTAAAACAAGAAAATAATAATAATTTTTTAAAAAGTACTTAATAAGCAGTACAAACTTAGTTAGGCCAGGCTCTTGGGATGTTTGATTTGGTTTCTGAAAAGTTTTCTGAAGAGCCAAGGTTATTTCTCTATTTCTACCACCATAAAACAGATTAATTTTGAGGATGACTTGCCTCATGAGCATGAATAGATGTCTGCTAGCAGAAACTGGAATAAAAAGCACCTTTCTTTACATTCAACAGCATAGGTTTAATTTATCTCCTTAGAAGTCCAAAGCAGATATTTAGTTTCATGTCATTGGCCTCATGATATGAGGCCATCTCTAAATTCAGCATTAGCAAATATAAAGAAATTTTTGATTTATTTCATGGGGAATAAATATTGGTTAGTCAATTGTAATGGCTACTGTATACTCTTAAAACTGTTTCTAATATTAGGCAAATTCATTTTACTAAAATTGTTTTGTCATTTTGTCTATTGAAATTATCAAAAGAATATACTTCCATAAACAGAGAGCAAGTTATGCTCTACAACTTCAGTTGGATTCCAATTACATTTGATTGTTCTTTTCTATATTTCTATTTAGCATATTTCTTAATTTTCCAATAACAGCTATGACAAATTTTTAATGATCTTAATTCTACCATCATCAGTATCCCAGGTTATCTCTTTTTTCAAATGAATTTACCTACTATAAAAGAGCAATAGAAATAGCCAAAGTAGCTGAATTTCTATTACCTTTCTAGTTACTAACACCATCATCCATCAGTCCACTAGTTAAAAATATGCCTGAATTAATTTTAGTCTTTGTCATGTATGTCTAACTTCAGGGATAAGTGGTTTTTTTTTTCTTCTTCTTCTTATTTAAGAAGATTAATCACATTCCTTTTCTCAAATGTTTATCATTTTTACTATCTTACTTTTGTATCTTCAATTTTAAGATTTACTGGCTCTTTAATTCAGCATCTATAGCAATAACTAACACATGACTACAGTATTCTTGCCTGAAGAATCTCCATGGACAGAGGAGCCTGGAGTCTATGGGGTTGCAAAAGTTGGACACGACTGAGGGACCAAGCACAGCAGAGCACAGCACATTTACCAGGCACAACTCTAGGTATATTAACTCAGTTAATAGTTAGAACAAGTCATTAGCTTAGGTGCTATCATTTTCTCCTTTTTACAGAAGAGGAAACAGAGAGACAGAGTATAGGATTAAATGCAGGAATTCAGGGTGAAACAAGAGTCTGTTTCTAATCTCTATGCTACCCAACTTCTCCTAGAATTGAAGACTTAAATCTGCCTGCATTACTAGAACTAATCAATGACTATAGTAAAGTTGCAGGATATAAAATCAACACACAGAAATCACTTGCATTCCTATACACTAATAATGAGAAAACAGAAAGAGAAATTAAGGAAACAATTCCATTCACCATTGCAACGGAAAGAATAAAATACTTAGGAATATATCTACCTAAAGAAACTAAAGACCTATATATAGAAAACTATAAAACACTGGTGAAAGAAATCAAAGAGGACACTAACAGATGGAGAAATATACCATGTTCATGGATTGGAAGAATCAATATAGTGAAAATGAGTATACTACCCAAAGCAATCTATAGATTCAATGCAATCCCTATCAAGCTACCAACAGCATTCTTCACAGAGCTAGAACAAATAATTTCACAATTTGTATGGAAAAACAAAAAACCTTGAATAGCCAAAGCGATCTTGAGAAAGAAGAATGGAACTGGAGGAATCAACCTACCTGACTTCAGGCTCTACTACAAAGCCACAGTTATCAAGACAGTATGGTACTGGCACAAAGACAGAAATATAGATCAATGGAACAAAATAGAAAGCCCAGAGATAAATCCACACACATATGGACACCTTATCTTTGACAAAGGAGGCAAGAATATACAATGGATTAAAGACAATCTCTTTAACAAGTGGTGCTGGGAACTCTGGTCAACCACTTGTAAAAGAATGAAACTAGAACACTTTCTAACACCATACACAAAAATAAACTCAAAATGGATTAAAGATCTAAACGTAAGACCAGAAACTATAAAACTCCTAGAGGAGAACATAGGCAAAACACTCTCTGACATACATCACAGCAGGATCCTCTATGACCCACCTCCCAGAATATTGGAAATAAAAGCAAAAATAAACAAATGGGACCTAATTAACCTTAACAGCTTCTGCACATCAAAGGAAACTATTAGCAAGGTGAAAAGACAGCCTTCAGAATGGGAGAAGATAATAGCAAATGAAGCAACTGACAAACAACTAATCTCGAGAATATACAAGCAACTCCTACAGCTCAACTCCAGAAAAATAAATGACCCAATCAAAAATGGGCCAAAGAACTAAATAGACATTTCTCCAAAGAAGACATACAGATGGCTAACAAACACATGAAAAGATGCTCAACATCACTCATTATCAGAGAAATGCAAATCAAAACCACTATGAGGTACCATTTCACACCAGTCAGAATGGCTGCGATCCAAAAGTCTACAAGCAATAAATGCTGGAGAGGGTGTGGAGAAAAGGGAACCCTCTTACACTGTTGGTGGGAATGCAAACTAGTACAGCCACTATGGAGAAGAGTGTGGAGATTCCTTAAAAAACTGGAAATAGACCTGCCTTATGATCCAGCAATCCCACTGCTGGGCATACACACTGAGGAAACCAGAAGGGAAAGAGACACGTGTACCCCAATGTTCATCGCAGCACTGTTTATAATAGCCAGGACATGGAAGCAACCTAGATGTCCATCAGCAGATGAATGGATAAGAAAGCTTTGGTACATATACACAATGGAGTATTATTCAGCCATTAAAAAGAATACATTTGAATCAGTTCTAATGAGGTGGATGAAACTGGAGCCTATTATACAGAGTGAAGTAAGCCAGAAAGAAAAACACCAATACAGTGTACTAACGCATATATATGGAATTTAGAAAGATGGTAACAATAACCCTGTGTACGAGACAGCAAAAGAGACACTGATGTATAGAACAGTCTTTTGGACTCTGAGAGAGGGAGAGGGTGGGAAGATTTGGGAGAATGGCATTGAAACATGTAAAATATCATGTATGAAACGAGGTGTCAGTCCAGGTTCGATGCATGATACTGGATGCTTGGGGCTGGTGCACTGGGACGACCCAGAGGGATGGAATGGGGACGGAGGAGGGAGGAGGGTTCAGGATGGGGAACACATGTATACCTGTGGCAGATTCATTTTGATATTTGGCAAAACTAATACAGTTATGTAAAGTTTAAAAATAAAATAAAATTAAAAAAAAAAAAATCTGCCTGCAATGCAGAAGACCCGAGTCCTATCCCTAGGTTGGGAAGATCCCCTGGGGGAGGGCATGGCAACCCACTCCAGTATTCTTGCCTAGGAAATCCCAAGGACAGAGGAGCCTGGTGGGCTACAGTTCATGGAGTCTCAAGAGTCAGATATGTCTGAGTGATGAAGCCACCACCACCACCAATTTTACTGGTTCGTTAAGACATACTTTATACACCATAACACTTACCATATATGAGTTTGTAATTCAAAGAGTTTTCATAAACTTAAAGTTGGGAAATTATCACCATTATTCAATTTTAGAATGTTCCCATCATTCCAAAAATACTCCTCCTATTCTTCCATTTTCAATCTTCTCTATTGCTTTAAAAATATAAAAATAGAAGTAATATTAATTTAAAGAGTGTTATTATTTTACCACAGCAGTTATCAAAATGTGGCCTGGTGACCTTGAGATTTCTCCAAAATCCAATCAAAAGATCCACAATGTCAAAATGATATGTTCATAGTTGAGAGATACAAGGTAGCATGGACAATGAAGAAATACTTGGTATTCCAAAGGATGAACGCAGTGGCAGATACGGGGATCCATTTGACCTATATTAAACAAGATATTAAAGATTTTCACAAAATTGTAAAACAATGTCATTCTTTTGGAAAGTACAGTTTTTTTCAAGTAAAATATAGTATTCATGTTAATCTGTAATAAGATCGCTATGATCATTTTAAATAAATTTGTAAATATCTTTTTCAGACACATAATAATGGTGTCTGGCTTATACCTTGAAAAGCTTAAAGTGAGGTCTAGCAAGATATAGAAGTGTCTCTATTGGATTAAACCTAATATCCCATACATTCTTGGTGCCAATAATGAATAAATATTTCCTGTGAAACAGATAAAGTCTACAAGATAAAAGAATCAACCACAGAGTCATCTGTTTTCATCATATAGGGATGTAAAGTGAAAGTGAAAGTGAAGTCGCTCAGTCGTATCCGACTCTTTGCTACCCCATGGACTGTAGCCTATCAGGCTCCTCTGTCCATGGAATTTTCCAGGCAAGAGTATTGGAGTGGGTTGCCATATCCTTCTCCAGGGGATCTTCCCGACCCAGGGGAACCCATGTCACCTGCATTGCAGGCAGACACTTTACCTGGAAATGCTCAGTATCAAAAGTCTTATTGACTCCTAAGTGAAGAGTGACTTGATCTGTAAGCAGTCTTCAAAAATAGAAATACATTATTTTAAGACAAGGAGAATTGCAGTAAATGTAGCCTATAAGAAAAGTAAAATTACCACAAAATTAGGTCTTGAGACTTTTATCGATGGGTGGGATGTAATGATTTATGGAAGACAAAAACTTCCTAGAGAAAAACTTAAAAAGTTGGATTAAATAAGAACAAAAAATAAAGCTATCTGTTGAAAGACATAAAAGACCTGCTGAATTCTCTTGAACTAATTAGAATTCATGGACTTCCCTGGTGGCTCAGACATTGAAGAATCTGCCTGCAACACAGGAGACCTGGGTTAGATCCAGTATTTGATCTACTACCCATTCCAGAATTCTTGCCTGAAGAATTCCATGGACAGAGGAGCCTGGTAGGCTGCAGTCCATGGGGTCGCTGAGGGTCGGACACAACTGAACGACTTCACTTTCACTTTTCACTTTCATGCATTGGAGAAGGAAATGGCAACCCACTCCAGTGTTCTTGCCTGGAGAATCCCAGGGACGGGGGAGCCTCATGGGCTGCCGTCAATAGGGTTGTAGAGTCGGACGCTACTGAAGCAACGCAGCGGCAGCAGAGCAACTTACATTTATGTCCAGTGGAACAGAGGAACACATTTTAAGATTAAATGGAATTTACTCCCAACTATGTTTAATATTTTACTGTCCTTATCTGGTGTTTTTATAACCTTTTAGGTACTGTGTTTTCAAGTTACTCAGATTAAAGGAAAATGTTGATTTTAAAGGAGAGAGAGAAGAAGAGTTTCCAATCTGCTTGAATTATCATCTAGAGAATGGAGAAGATAACCTCCACTGGTACATTTTAAATAAGTGATAGGAGAAAGAGAAAATTCTGTATGATCATTTTTCTAAAGTTATGTGCTTAATGAGGATTTCTCTGGTAGCTCAGCTGGTAAAGAATCTGCCTGCATTGCAGGAGACCCCGGTTCAATTCCTGGGTCAGGTAGATACCCTGGAGAAGGGATAGGCTACCTACAACAGTATTTTTGGACTTCCCTGATGGCTCAGTCAGTAAAGAATCCACTCGCAATGTGGGAGAGATCTGGGTCCAATCCCTGGGAAGATCCCCTGGAGAAGGGCATGGCAACAAATGCCAGTTTTCTTGCCTGGCGAATCCCCATGGACAGAGGAGTCTAGCAAGCTGCAGTCCATGGGGTTGCAAAGAGTCGGACATGACTGAGCAACTAAGCACAGCACAGCACAGCAAATGAGCTTAATGTGTTAGATCCTTGCAAGTGTATTAAATATTTTATCTCTTTGAAAAAAGATTATCAAAGCAGACAAATATTCAAATGAAACAGAATCAAGTGCCCAGAAATGAACCCATACATTTACAGTCAAGGTCAACTAGTACTTGACAAAAGAGCCGAGAATACTCAGTGGAGAACAGGAAGTTCATTCAATAAATGATTCTGGGAAAACAGAATGCTCACATCCAAAAGAATGAAACTGGACCCCTATCTTACAGCACTCAAAACAACTGAATTAAAATGAAGTAAACATTTAAAGGTAAGGTTTAAAGGTATGGTTTATTGTTGAACCAAATTGAGTGTGTTGATATACATATTTGTTATTATTTACATGTGCAAAAGAAATAGCAGGAAAAAAGAGCAATAAAGAACTTGGGGATATAAATTGCCATTAAACAACTTTTGGAACCCTTATATTCAGGACATTTTTTTTTAATTCAAAGGTCTGTATGTTGATCTAATTTTTTCACAATTTCTACTTGAATACAACACTAGTGATTCATCCATAAAAAGTATGATGTCTGTTTTAAACTGTTTTTTTGAACAGAGGAGATGATTCACTGAGCCACTTACACTTTTTCTGAGTCATTGGGTGGACAATAGCATAGGTCTGTAAATGATAGATATGCTATCTTCTGTCACTAAATAGAACAGAGGAGGCAGAATTGTTCTTTATAATTAGTATGCCATTAGTTACTAAGTCATCTTTCAATAATTTGTTAAATTGATTTGATGAATAATACCCTAGTTCCATAAAAGTTCTAATGAATTTCAAAAGAATATAATATTGCTGAGTCACTGATTTATTCATGCAGCACCAAATCCATCAAACAATATATCAATCTTTTTGTCTTGTAATGAAAGTTTCATTAAATTGAACAATGCTAATATATTATAAACAAACTGTCAAAAAAAAAAAGAATAAATTTCAAAAAGAGAGAGGAAAAAAAGCTAGTTTACCATAGATCTTTCAGTTCAGTTCAGTTCACAGTCAGTTCACAGTCACAGTTCAGTCGTGTCCGACTCTTTGCGACCCCATGAATCGCAGCACGCCAGGCCTCCCTGTCCATCACCAACTCCCGGAGTTCACTCAGACTCACGTCCATCGAGTCAGTGATGCCATCCAGCCCTCTCATCCTCTGTCGTCCCCTTCTCCTCCTGCCCCCAATCCCTCCCAGCATCAGAGTCTTTTCCAATGAGTCAACTCTTCGCATGAGGTGGCCAAAGTACTGGAGTTTCAGCTTTAGCATCATTCCTTCCAAAGAAATCCCAGGGCTGATCTCCTTCAGAATGGACTGGTTGGATCTCCTTGCAGTCCAAGGGACTCTCAAGAGTCTTCTCCAACACCACAGTTCAAAAGCATCAATTCTTCAGCGCTCTTTAGGAAAGATCAAAATAAGTTAACCTGATGGGTTTTTTGGAAACTGTGACTGCAGCACACCAGGCTCATCTGTCTTCCAGTGTCTCCCAGAATTTGCTCAAATTCATGTCCATTGACTCAGTGATGCTATCTAATCATCTCATCCTCTACCGCCCCCTTTTCCTTTTGCCTTCAATTTTTCCCAGCATCAGGGTCTTTTCTAATGAGTTGGCTCTTCTCATCAGGTGGCCAAAGTATTGGAGCTTCAGATTCAGCATCAGTCCTTCCAACGAATAATCTGGGTTGATTTCCTTAAGGATTGACTGGTTTGATTTCCTTGCAGTCCAAGGGACTTCTCAAGAGCCTTCTCCAACACCACAGTTCAAAAGCATCAGTTCTTAGGTGCTCAACTTTCTTTATGGTTCTACTCTCACATCCATACATGACTACTGGAAAAACCATAGCTTTGACTATATCAATATTTGTTGGTAAAGAGATGTCTCTGCTTTTTAATATGCTGTCTAGTTTGGTCATAGCTTTTCTTCCAAGGACTAAGCATCTTTTAATTTCTGCAGTCACCATCTGCAATGATTTTGGAGCTCAAGAAAATAAAATCTGTCATTGTTTTCATTCTTTCCCCATCTATTTGCCATGAAATGATGGGACCAGATGCCATGATCATTGTTTCTTTGAATGTTGAGTTATAAGCCAGCTTTTTCACTCTCTTCTTTCACCTTCATCAAGAGACTCTTTAGTTCTGCTTCTCTTTCTGCCATAAGGATGTCATCTGCAAATCTGAGGTTATTGATATTTCTCCTGACAATCTTGATTCCAGCTTATGTTTCATCCAGCCTGGCATTCTGCAAGATGTACTCTGCATAGAAGTTAAATAAGCAGGGTGAAAATATACAGCCTTGACAAGCTGTTTTTCCAATTTGGAACCAGTCCATTGTTCCATGTCAAGTTCTAACCGTTGCTTCTTGACCTGCATGCAAGTTTCTCAGGAGGCAGGTAAGGTGGTCTGTCTGGTATTACCATATCTTGAAGAACTTTCTAGTTTGTTTTGACTCACACAGTCAAAGGCTTTAGCATAGTCAATGGCTTTTAAGAAATTTAATTGAAAGAAAAATGTTGTCTTATCTCATGGTTACCCCAGAGTACTGAATATTGAGTGAAATCTTAGGAGGAAGTGTCTACTGTTTGTCCATCTCTTTAGTTTTGAATTACTGCATATAAATTTTATAGGTAATATGACTCAATCATTCTGTGCTTTGAAATGTGAGATTCAGGGTATTTTATTTTGTCATTTCAGGGAATATGTCTGAAATTTAAAAATAATCCTTACTGATATGTCACAGACTCTGAGTCAGGATTCTTTTTTCCTTATGTTAGTCCTTAATGTTTCTCAACATTTTATCAAATAAAATAAATACAAAAGCACATGACTACTGCTTAAGTAGAGACAAAGGTGAAATATGGACATAAATTCCATGTAAGTTTACATTTCAAGTGCAAAGTGAAAAGGTTCTGATACTGAACTTTCCAACAATATAGAGAAACCACTGAGCCACATCTAAAAGTCCTATGGGATTCACAGATAAGTGAAAAATTATGACGTGTTGAATATAAATGTTATTGCATGAGGCAGGGGTAGTTTAGAGAGTAGGAAGCATCGGTGACTGTGAAAAAAGAAAGACTATCAGTAGCTTTGAAAAAGAGGATAGAAACAATATTTTCTAGTTAAATCTATCCATTTTGTAGGAGTAATTTTCAAAATTTTTAACTAAACCTGTTGTTTCACCAAAGCTGTTCCTTTGTTTTTAGAGTTGCCATCAGAAAATATATGAAATTAATATCGTGTCCTTGTTTATCCAAACTCGTAGCTTAATGAAGGGAAAGGAAGTAAACCATGTGTTATCCATGGCTTTGTATCATTATTCTCAAATAACAGCGATGCAATTTATACACTATCCCAATAACAGACTACTATCAGAACAGAACTAAAAATCCAGGCTCGTTTACTAGAACTGTGGCTCAGTAGATAGTATGTTCAGCTATGGATCAATACACTGTAATCAGTCCCTTGACAGTACTTAATTAAAGCTCAGAACTCTGGCCAGGATTTATACCTCTAAATCAAAGCACATCACAAACTAACCAGAGCCAAACAAATTCAAATACCTGAGTAAGACGTGACTGAGGACATAATGACCCAGACTCTTGACTGCTTGAAATCCTCTCACTTCCAATAAGCAATTCATGACTATAAAAAGAGCTTCAAGATTGTTTAGAGAGAAAGTGATGCTAGCTCTCAAATTAGCCTGTGTGTAAGTTGGTTTTATCATGTACAACTTAAATCATCCAGTGCTGCAAACAAAGCCTTAAGCTGATTCTCAAAAGAAACTCTGGTTGCTACAACATGAAAAGGAATTTATGCATAATTATATGATTAGATGTAGTATTAGTTAACATGGTAGTAGATGTGTCATGAAATGATAGTTTAATCATAATTATAATAATAAATTTTCTCCCCAGTGCTTCATTAAGTTTAACTTAGCTTTCAGTTATTTAAAAAACTCATTTTAAAATATATAAAATAAAATATAAATCTGCCTCAGAATTTGATATTGTTTTCCCCAGTAGCTTAATAATTTATTTCTCAAATTTGAAAGTCTTGAGATTTAGCTCCACTTGAAATGCAATAACCTCAGATATGCAGACGACATCACCCTTATGGCAAAAAGTGAAGAGGAACTAAAAAGCCTCTTGATGAAAGTGAAGGAAGAGAGTGAAAAAATTGGCTTAAAGCTCAACATTCAGAAAACGAAGATCATGGCATCCGGTCCCACCACTTCATGGGAAATAGACAGGGAAACAGTGTAAACAGTATCAGACTTTATTTTTGGGGGCTCCAAAATCACTGCAGATGGTGATTGCAGCCATGAAATTAAAAGATGCTTACTCCTTGGAAGGAAAGTTATGACCAACCTAGACAGCATATTCAAAAGCAGAGACATTACTTTGCCAACAAAGGTCCATCTAGTCAAGGTTATGGTTTTTCCTGTGGTCATGTATGGATGTGAGAGTTGGACTGTGAAGAAAGCTGAGCACGGAAGAATTTGTGCTTTAGAACTGTGGTGTTGGAGAAGACTCTTGAGAGTCCCTTGGACTGCAAGGAGCTCCAACCAGTCCATCCTAGAGGAAATCAGTCCTGAATATTCATTGGCAGGACTGATGCTGTAGCTGAAACTCCAATATTTTTGCCACCTGATGTGAAGAACTGACTCATTTGAAAAGATTCTGATACTGGGAAGGATTCAAGGTGAGAGGAGAAGGGGATGACAAAGGATGAGATGGTTGGATAGCATCACCAACTCAATGGACATGAGTTTGAGTAAACTCCAGGAGTTGGTGATAGACACGGAGGTCTGGCATGCTGCAGTCCATGGGGTCACAAAGAGTTGGACACAACTGAGTGACTGAACTGACTGACTGACTAACTGATACATTTAAAAAAAAAAAGTCAAAATCTTTTATGCTTCATAGAAAGCATTTTTGAATTCTTGGGCTACCTCTCTGTGGACTTATATTCTTTTAGATTTTGTCTCTGCTTCCTCACTGTCTTGAGAGTTTTTTGATATTTATATTTCAAAAATTTTTGACATTTGTATTTGATGCTTTTTATTGTATATTTCATTCAGTTTAAAAAGTATCCCCATGGAGAGAACTGAGAATATTGTACTACATTATTTTTTCAAGGGGGATAAAAATTTAAAACTTCACAAAAAACCCATATCTATGTCAGATTGTTGAGATTGCTTAACTTTTTTGTTTCTTCTGCTTTTATATAAGAATTCCTTCTTTTTGATATGTATACTACTCCCAAATCACAACTTTGGATCTAAAATATTTATAAAAGACAAAAGAAATGGTACTACTTGACAAGAGCTTTACATCTGTAAATCTTTAGAACATCAGAGATTCTCAATGTTAAATACAGTATTGCATTACAAAATAATAGACAATTCTTTCAAAATATTAGTAAAAAATGCTTTATGGTTTGGCTAGTAATATCCCATATTAGAATAAAGTCTCATATAATAAAAATTAAAATTTTAGAGAATAAATCACTGTTTAGGAAACTTGATTCACATTGCTGATTTTTACTATGTTTTATTATCCTACACTTGGTTTCATTTCTTGTTTATTTAATTTCTCATTTCTTAATTGTACATAGTTCTTTCTCTTTCCTTCACCTCTTTTCAGTCCATATGCCCCTACACATCTCATTTCACATATCATCTCATTAGTTTTCTCATATCCTTCTTCATTTTATTCCAGTGATTAATTTATTATTATCTGAAACACAATAAGTATTTATTAATACTTCCTCAAAGAGCTTCTTTCCAGTAGAATTCATCTCATTAAAATAGGAGTTATGTCTCAAAAATTTGTATGCCCAATTAATGCCACACACTTTGTACAGTCTAGTTCCTCAAAAAATATTTTGTTGACTACATTAATTGACTTAGACATTTTAATCCAACCTTTAAATATTTGCCCCAACTTAATGGCCACCTCATGCGAAGAGTTGACTCATTGGAAAAGACTCTGATGCTGGGAGGGATAGGGGGCAGGAGGAGAAGGGGATGACAGAGGATGAGATGGCTGGATGGCATCACCGACTTGATGGATGTGAGTTTGAGTGAACTCCGGGAGTTGGTGATGGATACGGAGGCCTGGCGTGCTGCTATTCATGGGGTCGCAAAGAGTCGGACACGACTGAGCGACTGAACTGAAATGAACTGAATATCTAATTGAGAGTTCCTTGGACTGCAAGGAGATCCAACCAGTCCATCTTAAAGGAGATCAGTCCTGGGTGTTCACTGGAAGGACTGAGGCTGAAGCTGAAACTCCAATACTTTGGCCACCTCATGTGAAGAGTTGACTCATTGGAAAAGACCCTGATGCTGGGAGGGATTGGGGGCAGGAGGAGAAGGGGACGACAGAGAATGAGATGGCTGGATGGCATCACCGACTCGAAGGACATGAGTTTGAGTGAACTCTGAGAATTGGTGATGGACAGGGAGGCTTGGCGTGCTGTGATTCATGGGGTCACAAAGAGTCGGACATGACTGAGTGACTGAACTGAAGGGAGATGTAAAGCCTTAAATTTATAAAGTTTATATACTTGAACACCACACATTTTTTAAAGTGCTAAATCTTAAAAGGTTTAGATATAATCATTTCTTTCCTGCATTCTTACTCTGTAAATTATACCTCATGATTATTCTTGACTTTAAATCATGCTAATTGACCAACTGTTTCAAAAGAGAATTGATATGTAGTTCACTTCAAAACCAATGCCTTAAGGTCATTTCTAAAAATCATGAAAATGCAAAAAAAAAAAAAAAAAAAAACTCTCTTGAAAGTGAAATATATTAACAATAAAACTATCAGGCAAAATTAGGTAAATTTACTTGTTAATCTATTTATTTATGGCATAATGGGAAATGGGATGAGCTCATGGCCTAACATATATACTCCTGTGTTGCAAATTGACTAAAACTTAATTGGTAGACAACTATAAGGAATATCTTATTTCTCTGATTTCTCCTCTGTTTCTTGATAGTAACAAATTTATTAGGATTGTTCTTATTGTAACTACTATGAGAAGGACAGTATTCCTTTTGATGAAAAAGATAGATGTTGTATCTGGCTGACCCTGAAGGAAATAGGTTTGGGTCTTCATTGTTTAAATGTCTATAAATTCAAGAGCTAGTTATTAAATAAGATTTCATCTAATTAACTTTATAAACAAATCTAAGATACTAAATCATAAGCAAATATGAATACATTTTTGTTTTCAATATGTGTTCTCATATTTTGTCCCTTTCCATATATCTGTATGCTGTGTGAATGTCATGGTGAAATCAAAGTTTTCTTTGCCAAAATACCCCGGAAAATTAATTGATGATATATACATAATTATATACATAACTAAAATTTATATATTCATTGTGGATAGGAAGATTTCCAGCTAATTTTTTGCACCTAAAGTTGTTCAAATAAATGCATAAAAAGTATATTTTTATATATAAAAATAGCAGAAATTTGTGAATTTTACTTCTATTTAATTGTCAGATTTAACTAAAGGATGATTCTTCATCTTTGTTCAAATAAATATAGTTAACTACTGAATAGAATAGCAATCAATAGCTTTTGATTGTTGAAAGGAGGTTGAAGGCAAGTAAATCATAAGATTGATGATGGAAGAATTTAAATCTGGTATAAAGGAATTACACCTCGGATTTGAACAGTGTACAAAACGCTGAAAATCAAAAACAAAATCCCTCAATACCATGTACATATCCAAGAATCATGATATTTAGTATGTTAAATAATATTTTTTACCTGCTCACTTAGGTTTACTGCTCCAGATTCTGAACAGAAAAAAAAACAAGTATCTGAAATCGTACTGGGTAGAGTTTTGAGGCTACATTCACACTACCTCTGCAGAACAAGAAGCCTGTGTGTATAAATGGATAGTATACCTTGCCCCAAACTGATGAAATATGAGAACATGGCAGCAGTATGAAAAATGGTCCAATGGTGCAGCCCTATAATTCCTAGTACTTTTCAGAGTCCAGATTTATCCCATAGAGGACACTCAAAAAATTAAATTATAAAATTTATAATGAAGTTCAGTGAAAGGTGACTGACTGCTGATAGATCCACAGTGAGAGAACTGTCAGTCAAAGAACTAGAGATATTGGAACAATTTAAAGAAAACTTTGGAAAAGACTCTGATGCTGGAAGGGATTGGGGGCAGGAGGACCAGGGGACGACAGAGGATGAGATGGCTGGATGGCATCACTGACTCGATGGACATGAGTCTGAGTGAACTCCAGGAGTTGGTGATGGACAGGGAGGCCTGGTGTGCTTCAATTCATGGGGTGGCAAAGAGTCGGACACAACTGAGCGACTGAACTGAACTGAACTGAAAGAAAACTTTAATTGACTATATATTATGTTATAAATATTCAAGTAGATAAAATGAGATAATGTAGAAGAGGATCAATATTTTACAACAAGAAAGGCAGGTTTTAAGAAACAAATCAGATGGATTCTTAAAAACAAAAATTAAAATTATATCATAATAAACCTCAATAGGCAAATTACCATATACATTTGATTTAATGTTTGACAGACAACATGATAGATTTAGAAGATCCAATGTAGATTTATTTGAATTAGCAGAGTAGTGAATAGAGGATTAGAAGAGTAATGGAATGGAAGAGTGCAAAAGAGGCAATTTTTAATGAGACAATAGCCAACAATACCCAGAATTAAAGAAATACCTAAATCCTTAGATTGAAAATATAAATCCTAAGCATATTTCTATGAAACTGTGGAATCTCAAAGTCTAAGAATAAAAGTTAAGATTAGCTTTTAAAAGAAACTGGAGCCTATTATACAGAGTGAAGTAAGCCAGAAAGAAACACACCAATACAGTATACTAACACATATATATGGAATTTAGAAAGATGGTAATGACAACCCTATATGCGAGACAGCAAAAGAGACACAGATGTAAAGAAGGGACTTTTGGACTCTGTGGGAAAAGGCGAGGGTAGAATGATTTGAGAGAATAGCATTGAAACATGTGTATTACCATATGTGAAACAGATCGCCAGTCCAGGTTCAATGCATGAGACAGGGAGCTCAGGGTTGGTGTGTTGGGACGACCCTGAGGGATGGGATGGGGAGGGAGGTGGGAGGGGGGGTTCAGGATAGGGAACGCATGTACACCCATGGCTGATTCATGTCAATGTATGGCAAAACAATACAATATTGTAAAGTAATTAGCCTTCAATGAAAATGGATAAATTAAAAAATTTTTAAAAACAAAAAATATAATAAATAAAAGAGATTTGAGAAACTTAAGAAAAGAAAGGCTATCAAATTAAAAATCTAAGTGCCCCAAAAATACACCAATGAAAATTAAGCATATTTATCATCCTAAAGGTTACCTGAAGGAAAAAAGAATAATATCTTTGAAGAACATAGTAAATATATTGTCAATCAAATATTCTATACCAAACTAAACTATAATTTAAGAAATTAAGGAAAATGAAGGACTTGGCAAGAAAACAAAGTACATTGGGAAAAACACTATAAACCAAATTATATTGATAAATAAATAAATAAATCATTTTAGCCAGATGATTATACATAATTTTAGTTTTCATTTAGAAACTAAAAGAGCTAAAAAATGGATAAAAATATCACATGAAAATATGAAAGAAAACTTTCAGGGAATTTTTGAAACAATAAAGTCCTTGGGGACTTCCTTTGTAGTTCGGTAGGTAAAGAATTTGCCTGCATTTTGAGAGACCCAGGTTCAATTCCTGGGTCAGGAAGATTCTCTGGAGAAGGAAATAGCAACCTACTCCAGTATCCTTGCCATGGACAGAGGAGCCTGGCAGGCTACAGTCCATGGGGGTCACAAGAGTCGGACACAACTTAGTGACTAAACCACCACCACCCAAGTTCTTTAAGTATAAACTTAAAAAGATCAATTAATTTTCTACTATAATAAATAGATGAATTACACATGTATAAAATACAGACTAATATTTCATCATAGGTTCTTAATTAGAAAGTATAGAATAAATAAGCTCTTAACTTGTGAGAAAATAAAATTAACTAAAGAATACCCATTCAATAAAAAAAGGGACAAGAAAAATAAAATGAAATATATTGTAAATAAAACACAGAAAAAGAAAGATTTTTTTAAAAATTATAAAGAATCATGTAAACTGAATAAACTCACCAATTAAAGCCTGTTAATGCAAAGTTTACATGAAATATTCTAGATTTATTCTGTTAAAGTGAGAGCCATAATACACAATATAAGAGATAGAGGCTGGAAATATAAGAGTTAAAACTACAACCAGAAATAGGGATGAATGAGATATATCTATCTGTCTGTCTGACTGATTGCCTCCCTCAATATAGGTAAATCTCAAAAAATGTATATTTAGTAAAATAAATGAATAATAAACTCTGATAACATTTCCACAAACTGAAAAAGCAAATATTATATATTATATAAAAAAATCAAAAAATTAGATTGAAAATGTACATGCAAACCTCATGATATTTGTTGCCTTTAGGGAGATAGACAGCTTGCTGCTAAGTCATTTCAGTCATGTCCGAATCTGTGCGACCCCATAGATGGCAGGCCACAGGCTCCCCCGTCCCTGGGATTCTCCAGAAAGAACACTGGAGTGGGTTGCCATTTCCTTCTCCATAGACAGCTTAATCATACTTAAAATAACATTCAATGGAGACATTATTCACATAGAGCATTAACCATGTTCAGTTCAGTTCAGTTCAGTCACTCAGTCATGTCCGACTCTTTATGATCCCATGAATCGCAGCACACCAGGCCTCCCTGTCCATCACCAACTCCTGGAGTTCCCTCAGACTCACGTCCATCGAGTCAGTGATGCCATCCAGCCATCTCATCCCCTGTCGTCCCTTCTCCTCCTGCCCCCAATCCCTCCCAGCATCAGAGTCTTTTCCAATGAGTCAATTCTTCTCATGAGGTGACCAAAGTACTAGAGTTTCAGCTTTAGCATCATGCCCTCCACAGAAATCCCAGGGCTGATCTCCTTCAGAATGGACTGGTTGGATCTCCTTGCAGTCCAAGGGATTCTCAAGAGTCTTCTCCAACACCACAGTTCTAAAGCATAAATTCTTCGGCGCTCAGCCTTCTTCACAGTCCAACTCTCACATCCATACATGACCACAGGAAAAACCATAGCCTTGACTAGATGAACCTTTGTTGGCAAAATAATGTTTCTGCTTTTGAATATGCTATCCAGGTTGGTCATAACTTTCCTTCCAAGGAGTAAGCGTCTTTTAATTTCATGGCTGCAGTCACCATCTGCAGTGATTTTGGAGCCCAGAAAAATAAAGTCTGACACTGTTTCCACTGTTTCCCCATCTATTTCCCATGAAGTGGTGGGACCGGATGCCATGATCTTCATTTTCTGAATGTTGAGCTTTAAGCCAACTTTTTCACTCTCCACTTTCACTTTCATCAAGAGGCTTTTTAGTTCCTCTTCACTTTCTGTCATAAGGGTGGTGTCATCTGCATATCTGAGGTTATTGATATTTCTCCCGGCAATCTTGATTCCAGCTTGTGTTTCTTCCAGTCCATCGTTTCTCATGATGTACTCTGCATATAAGTTAAATAAGCAGGGTGACAATATACAGCCTTGACATACTCCTTTCTTATTTGGAACCAGTCTGTTGTTCCATGTCTAGTTCTAACTGTTGCTTCCTGACCTGCATACAGATTTCTCAAGAAGCAGGTTTGGTATTCCCATCTCTTTCAGAATTTTCCACAGTTTCTTGTGATCCACACAGTCAAAGGCTTTGGCATAGTCAATAAAACAGAAATAGATGTTTTTCTGGAACACTCTTGCTTTTTCTATGATCCAGCGGATGTTGGCAATTTGATCTCTGGTTCCTCTGCCTTTTCTAAAACGAGCTTGAACATCAGGAAGTTCACGGTTCACATATTGCTGAAGCCTGGCTTGGAGAATTTTGAGCATTACTTTACTAGTGTGTGAGATGAGTGCAATTGTGCAGTAGTTTGAGCATTCTTTGGCATTGGCTTTCTTTGGGATTGGAATGAAAACTGACCTTTTCCAGTCTGTGGCCACTGCTGAGTTTTCCAAATCTGCTGGCATATTGAGTGCAGCACTTTCACAGAATCATCTTTCAGGATTTGAAATAGCTCAACTGGAATTTCATCACCTCCACCAGCTTTGTTTGTAGTGATGTTTTCTAAGGCCAGCTTGACTTCACATTCCAGGATGTCTGGCTCTAGGTGAGTGATCACACCATCGTGATTATCTAGGTCGTGAAGATCTTTTTTGTACAGTTCTTCTGTGTATTCTTGCCACCTCTTCGTAATATCTTCTGCTTCTGTTGGGTCCATACCATTTCTGTCCTTTATCGAGCCCATCTTTGCATGAAATGTTCCCTTGGTATCTCAGATTTTCTTGAAGAGATCTCTAGTCTTTCCCATTCTGTTGTTTTCCTCTATTTCTTTGCATTGATCACTGAGGAAGGCTTTCTTATCTCTTCTTGCTATTCTTTGGAACTCTGCATTCAGATGCTTATATCTTTCCTTTTCTCCTTTGCTTTTTGCTTCTCTTCTTTTCACAGCTATTTGTAAGGCCTCCCCAGACAGCCATTTTGCATTTCTTTTCCATGGGGATGGTCTTGATCCCTGTCTCCTGTACAATGTCATGAACCTCAGTCCATAGTTCATCAGGCACTCTATCTATCAGATCTAGGCCCTTAAATCTATTTCTCACTTCTACTGTATAATCATAAGGGATCTGATTTAGATCATACCTGAATGATCTAGTGGTTTTCCCTACTTTCTTCAATTTAAGTCTGAATTTGTCAATAAGGAGTTCATGATCTGAGCCACAGTCAGCTCCTGGTCTTGTTTTTGTTGACTGTATAGAGCTTCTCCATCTTTGGCTGCAAAGAATATAATCAATCTGATTTCGGTGTTGACCATCTGGTGATGTCCATGTGTATAGTCTTCTCTTGTGTTGTTGGAAGAGGGTGTTTGCTATGACCAGTGCATTTTCTTGGCAAAACACTATTAGTCTTTGCCCTGCTTCATTCAGTATTCCAAGGCCAAATTTACCTGTTACCCCAGGTGTTTCTTGACTTCCTACTTTTCCATTCCAGTCCCCTATAATGAAAAGGACATCTTTTTTGAGTGTTTGTTCTAAAAGGTCTCGTAGGTCTTCATAGAACTGTTCAACTTCAGCTTCTTCACTGTTACTGGTTGGGGCATAGACTTGGATTACTCTGATATTGAATGGTTTGCCTTGGAAACGAACAGAGATCATTCTGTCGTTTTTGAGATTGCATCCAAGTACTGCATTTCGGACTCTTTTGTTGACCATGATGGCCACTCCATTTCTCCTAAGGGATTCCTGCCCGCAGTAGTAGATATAATGGTCATCTGAGTTAAATTCACCCATTCCAGTCCAATTTAGTTTGCTGATTCCTAGAATGTCGACATTCACTCTTGCCATCTCTTGTTTGACCACTTCCAATTTGCCTTGATTCATGGACCTGACATTCCAGGTTCCTATGCAATATTGCTCTTTACAGCATCAGACCTTGCTTCTATCACCAGTCACATCCACAACTGGGTATTGTTTTTGCTTTGGCTCCATCCTTTCATTCTTTCTGGAGTTATTTCTCCACTGATCTCCAGTAGCATATTTGGCACCTACTGACCTGGGGAGTTCCCCTTTCAGTATCCTATCATTTTGCCTTTTCATACTGTTTTTGGGGTTCTCAAGGCAAGAATACTGAGGTGGTTTGCCATTCCCTTCTCCAGTGGACCACATTCGGTCAGATCTCTCCACCATGACCCACCTGTCTTGGGTTGCATAATTACTATGATATGCATATAGTAATTTTTATTTCTATGACTAATAATATAAATAAAATGACTTTTTGCTTGTTTGTTTCTCAGAATTCAAACTTTTCATTTCGTTTTGGGGTATAGCTGAAACTAACAATGTTGTGATAGTTTCAGATGAACAGCAAAGGGACTCAGCCATACATATACATGTATCCATTCTCCCCCAAACCTCTTTCCCATCCAGGCTGGCACATAACATTGAGTAGAGTTCCATGTGCTATACAATAGGTCCTTTTTGGTTATCGTTTTGGAGTATTGCAGTGTGTAGTTGACCTTCCCAAACTCCCTAAGTATCCCTAGGCAATTGTAAATTCATTTCCTAAGTCTGTGGGTCTTTTGTTTTGTTTTGTTTTGTAAGTAGGTTCATTTGTTTCATTTCTTCTTAGATTCCACATATAAGGGATATCATACTATATCTATCCTTCTCTGTCTGACTTATTTCACTCAGTATGACATTCTCTAGGTGCATCCCTGTTACTGCAAATGCCATTATTTCATTCTTTTTAATGGCTGAATAGTATTCCATTGCACATCATTCCTGTGTTGATGGGCATTTAGATTGTTTCCATGTCTTGGCTATTCTAAGCAGTGCTGCAGTGAACCTTGGGGTACATGTGTCCTTTTGGATCATGTTTTTCTCCAGATATATGCCCAGCAGTGGGATTTCAAGGTCATGTGGTACTCTATTTTTAGTTTTTTTAAGGAACCTCCATACAGTTCTCCATAGTGGCTGTACCAATTTACATTCCCACCAACAGTGTAAGAGGCTTCCCTTCTCTCCAAACCCTCTCCATCATTTTTTGTTTGTAGATTTTTGATGATAACCATTCTGACCTGTGATATCTCATTGAACTTTTGATGTGCATTTCTCTAATAACTAGCAATGCCGAACATCTTTTCATATGCCTGTTGGCTATCTGTATGTCATCTTTGGAAAAATGTCTATTCAGATCTTCTGCCCATTTTTTTGAGTGGGTTGTTTGTTTTGATTCTGTTAAGTATCTTAAGCTGTTTGTTAATTTTGAAGACTAATCTCCTATCGGTCACATCATTTGCAAATATTTTCTCCCAATCAGTGGGTTGTCTTTTTGTTTTATTTATTGTTTCCTTTGCTGTGCAATAGTTTTTAAATAAGTCCCATTTTTTAATTTTTGTTTATATTTCCATTATTTTGGGAGATGGATCAAAAAAGATGTTGCTGTGATTTATGTAAGAGTGTATTCTGTCTATGTTTTCCTCTAGGAGTTCTTTAAGGTGATATACTAAAAAGATCCCTTGTGACTCTAATATGGAAGAGAGAAGGGAAATTATTTTCAGATACTTTCAGAATTTTCTCTGTAAGTACTGTCTATTATCCAAGGAGGAAAAACTAACAAATCCTTATCCCAGTTTGGGAACATGATTTATTCAGACTCCAGCCTCCTCTAATTTCCTATCTCATCTAAGGGAGATTTTTTTTTTTTTTAAGCTATACTACTGCAGAAACATTTATGAAGGTTACAACCCAGAGACACAAGTTCACAAAAATACAGAGATTTAATCAAAAGATTATAGAATACATCCCTTTATTGTACCTTTCCACCACACCTACAGGGCTCCATTGTAACATTGGATAATAGCTGAAAGACAAGACTCAGAATCCCTCCTAGGAGCAGTTTTTTAAGGAAACCCAAAGTCAAAGGGGACATGGAAGCAAAGATACTTAAATTAATTTGAAGCCTCTAGCACATGTAGCTATGAAAACATTACACACAGTCAAACTCTTAGCCAGATAAATGCAAATCCTCACCATTCACTGTAAGGATTATAAGATTTCCATTGAATTGCATTTGCTCTGTTGTCAAAATAAATTGACTATACTTGTTTGCATGGAAATGAAGGGAAAAGATTAAATTTACAATGGAGGAATCTGATAAACTCTACCTTAGCCAGATGCCAAGGTTAAACAAATAGTGCTAAGTCATATTGGTAGTATGTAATTATGGCATAATGTGATGAGAATGGCACTTAACTCTGTGGTCTTATTTCAAAAAGCATACAACCTTTGTCTTATTGTAAGAAAAACATCATATACATCTCAGTAAAGAAACATATCAGAAAATATCTGACAAGCACACCTCAAAACTGTAAAGATCATCAAAATAAAATAAGGCTGAGAAACTGTCACATTCAGGAGTAATTTAAGACGACGCATGACTGAATGTAATGTGCTATCATGATTGAGAGCTTGTGATAGGAAAAGGACATTAGGGAAAAATCAGAGGCTACAATAAACTCTTAGCTTTAGCTAATAATAATTTATAAATATTGATTCATTAATGATAACAAAATTAGATGCTAATTTTGTTACCACACTAAATTTTGTATCACACTAAATTAGACGCTAATAAAAGGGTAAACTAAGCCTAGAAAGTATGGAAACCTCTCAAAACCATCTGTCTAATTTCTCTGTAAATCTGAAACAGTTCTAAAATAAAATGTTTATTAAAATAATACAATAGCTGAAAAAAAGATCTGTTAGTTGTATCTGACCTGCAACTACTCTCCTCCTTTGCCCCCATCGGTGCTTCTCGAAACACATATTGACCACAGAGGTAAAGCTTTAGAATAAGGAAGTTACATGTGTATTCTTGTGGTTATTGAATAAGATGCTGAGCAATGCTTTGCATGTCAAGACCAGGACAAAAAGTTCTGGAAGGACGTTCCAGCCCTAGAACACTAGCACTGAAACCAACCACCCAGCAATCTGCTCCACAATTTCCCCTACAAGATCAGAGACAAACTGTCATAGAATTATATTACAGGTGAAAACAGGATAAAGTCTTTTAAAATAAAATATTAGTGATGTGGAACTACAGTTGATTAACAACTGGACTGGAAAAGCTCAGTCTTTATATCCTAGGACTCCTGGACATCTGGTTTTCAACTCAAGGAAAGATTAAAGTAGTGTGATTTATGATGTGATGTTTGAGTCTGAAACCTCCCTGGTGACCCACGGGATCAGTTTCTTTACAGCTGATTTGCAGCAGGTCCAACCCATTTGACAAGTGTGGCTTCATTATTTAAAGGGATTCTAAGAGCTTTTTTTGAGGAACACTCCTTAAAAACATTTCTTGGCTAGACTAACCAAAAAAATAAAATAAGGTATGACTAATCTCAAGGGAAATAATAGATCCAAAGAATCATGTCTCTTTCATTTTTTCAGACTCACTTTCCCTTAGAGTCTAGCATACCAACTCCAGGTATGCAGACTTACCTGTCAGATACTTATCAGTCAGTCTCAGCTGAAAGTCCTAGAAAATGAGCCTGATCAATCTGGCTCATAATGGAAACATTGTTATGGGTGGGGCCTGAAATTCTGTGACTGGCCTAACTGGTTAATATTGTCAAGAAGAAAGAGCATTGTTTCAATAGTCTCTACCAGAATCCCATGATTTAAATGAGCAGAGAAGTATCTCTCCAAATGAAATGGTGGAAAGAGGACTCTGAGTGATAAAAGTCAATGACATTCTCTTCTATTGATAACTTTCCTATATATATCTCACTTTGGAGTTGATACCTTCTCAAGTGTCTTTCTGTCTACAATTATTTAGCAGAAATAATTAGTTTAAATTTCTTGATTCCACCTTTACATAATTTTTTACTCTAAGGCACATTTCCCTGTCTTTTCATATACTGTTTGTGAAGCCAAATGATGTAGCAGAGGGAATGTATTTGGACTTTTATTGAAACTATTATTTTTCATAAAATCTCCCCAAATTGCTGCCACAGAAAGTGTTATTTTCCTCCAATATTCACTATACAAAATGCTCCCTACTCTAGGATGCAATGCCCCTTAATGAAGCAATTTTCCTGCCAAAGAGTTCCAAATATGGATCAGTAAGAGGGTCATTTAGTCCCTGTGAGGCAGTGAGACATAATTCCAGCTTGAAATAAGCTGAAGAGAGATGTGTTATTTCCTGGCACTAGGAATATACTGTGTATAATAATTTGATACAGTCCTGGAAATGATAATTCAAGAACATTTCTGTTTAATCACTTTATCTGCAAATTTGTGTGGACATCAGTGTAACATGAGTCTTTCTGACACCAGAGAAATCAAACACATGGGGCTAAGGTTAATCCCCTCTCTAAGTATCTGGTACTAACACTGCTCAAAAGGCTGCTTTTTCAAAATTGCTCCAAGCTTCTTCCCAGCCACACCACACAATAGATTAGGCCCCTGGCCATTCTACATTGCTGTGATGAAGCAAAGCAGCATGATCTTACCACTGCAAAGTGAGAAGTCCACCTAGGGCCACTTATTTTCAGTTACACAATGTAAAGCATTAGTCATTTCAGCCGTTATGCAGAACTAGAAGCATCAAGCCCATCACCAAGGATAAACATTTGGGAAACAAATATATACCCTCCTCTGTAATTAAAAAGGGACTTTTTCTTTAAAAGTTATTAAAATATACTCCCCCCAAAATATATGAATCTATCATTGTTTGAAATACTTTACAAGAGTGCCTTTATATTTTACTTTTGAAACTTGTAAAAAGATAAACCATCTTGACAAAAAAAAATAAATAAATAAAGTAGAAAGAATCACTCTGATAGGAAGGTTTACTATATAGGTAAAACAATCAAGACAGTACACCAGAGCAGAGGATAGATTCATGTCAGCAGATCAGAATAGAGAACCCAGAAATAGAAAATTTCTGAAGGCTAGGACTAGGCAAAGAGTTCTTAGAACTGACACTGAAAACACATTCCATTGGAGGAAAATTGAAAAATTAGAGTTTCTCAAAATTAAAAGCTTTTGCGTTGCAAAGACCCTGGCAAGAGTATAAAAAGATAAAGTATAGATTGTGAGACCTGTAAACACGTATCCAACAAGGAACTAATATCTACAATATATAAAGAATTCTCAAAGTCAACTTTAAAAAAACAAACAGTACAATTACCAAGTGAGCTAAAGATATAAAGAGGCATTTCACTGAAGAGGATATACAGATAACAAATAAACACACAAAAAGATGTTACTCTTATTAGCCACAAGGAAATGTAAATCAAAACCACAGTATGATATCACTAAATACCTAACAGAATGGTTTTAAAAAATAGTGAAAACATCAAATCCTGGTGAGAACATGGAGAAACTGGATCGCTGACACACTGCAGGTGAGGATGTAAAATGGCAAAATGGCAAAGACATTTTTGAAAATAATTTGTAATTGTTGTTGTTAATAAAAAATATGCAACTGCCGCAAGACCCAGTAATTGCACTCCTTGGTATTTATCTGAGAAAAGTGAAGACTTACAGTCATACAAAAATGTACGCATAAATGTCTGTAGGTTTATTTATAATAGCCCAAAGCTAGAAACAGCCCATATGCTCTCCAATAAAGAATGGTTAAACAAAATAGTACTTTAATAACAATGGAGCTTGGACGTCATTACCCTCATCCTCGCAACCAAGAAAAAAACAAACTGAACAAGGTGAAAATCAACAACTCTTCTTAGTTCCATTAGAGGATTCAGGTCATGGTGAAAACTGCTAGCTGTCTCCCAAACTGAAGAGACAAACAGGCAGATGCAAAGAATCATAAAGAACCCTTTCTAAAATTCTACCTTAACAAATGTACAAAGAAACATGGGGAACTTCAAGTGTTGGTAAACAAAGAGGATAACTGAAATTTCTTGACAACTGTAACAAAATCATCAGGTGTATAGATGACAAGTTATATTCCTAAAATAAAGAATGCCTTCATAGTTAAAAGAGATGGAAAAACTCTGCAACTCCAAGATCAGAAAGCTTTGACAGTGAAAAGGGCAGGCAAAGAGGAATGCATGGTGCCCTCCTAGCAAATGGTACATCTGCCGCTGTAATAATCGAATAAAAGAGGAGCATCCAGATTTTCCACCACCTTACCCACTCCAGTGTTCTTGCCTGGAGAATCCCAGGGATGGGGGAGCCTGGTGGGCTGGCGTCTATGGGGTCACACAGAGTCAGACACTTCAGACTGAAGTGACTTAGCAGTTGAAAGACTTAAATGAATAGATAAGCAAGTTCAATAGCAGTTTTAGAAAATGATATTTTGGGACACTCTAAATAAATTATGTGGAGTAATGATATCATTGCACTCTGTCAGTTCAGTTCAGTAATTTAGTCATGTCTGACTCTTTGTGACCCCATGGACTGCAGTGCACCAGGCTTCCCTGTCCATCGCCAACTACCAGAGCCCACCCAAACCCATGCCCATTGAGTCGGTAATGCCATCCAACCATCTCATCCTCTGTCATCCCCTTTTCCTCCTGCCCTCAATCTTTCCCAGCATCAGGGTCTTTTCAAATGAGTCAGATCTTCATATCAGGTGGCCAAAGTATTGGAGTTTCAGCTTCAACATCAGTCCTTCCAATGAACACTTCTTTAGGATGGACTGGTTGGATCTCCTTGCAGTCTAAGGGACTCTCAAGAGTCTTCTCCAACACCACAGTTCAAAAGCATGAATTCTTTGATGCTCAGCTTTCTTTATAGTCCAACTCTCACATCCACACATGACTACTGAAAAAACCATAGCCTTGACTAGATGGACCTTTGTTAGCAAAGTAACGTTTCTGCTTTTTAATATGCTAAGTTGGTCATAACTTTCCTTCCAAGGAGTAAGAGTCTTTAAATTTCATGGCTGCAATCACCATCTGCAGTGATTTTGGAGCCCAGAAAGTAAAGTCAGCCACTGTTTCCACTGTTTCCCTATCTATTTGTCAGTACTGTGCAAGTTAAAACTAAGATAAAATACATATTATTTTAAAAAACATATATTTAAAATTGGCACACATACATGCAAAAAAAAGAAAAATGCAGATCCCCTCAAAAGTGGGTTAAATCATAATCCTAAAGAGAATTTTTAAAGCAGGAGTGTATAATCAGGAAGAACAAAATATTGGGTTGGCCAAAAAGTTCATTTGGGTTTTTCATAGCATCTTACCGAAAAACCTGAACAAATTTTTTGGCCAAACTAAAGGCAAGAATCTTGTAAAAAGATCAGTCTAGTTCAATCATTCCAAAGTTGGAAAAGAGAGAACTATAATTTGGCTAAAATAATCCAAGCTCTAGGGCCTAAGAGATAAAAAGAATTGAGAAAATTAAGCAAACATAAAAAGGAAGCCAAAAATCTTGTCGTGGGTTACTGAATCCTGGGTCACTGAGAGAAAGTATTAGGGAACTCACATTTACTGAGGAATTAATATATGTCTCCTGTCATATATAAGCCATCTTACAAATATCTAGAATACCTTAATGTATGAGACGAGCAATTTTTATTTGTTTTACAGGTAATGAATTTGATAGGATAACTAATGGTCACAAAGTTATAAGTTGGAATTCAGTTAGTTCTTATTGTTCACTATAATGGCAAGATGCTAATGCAAATGAGTTATATATCAATATTACTTACATTTATAGAGTGACTTACAAAAACTTTTATATTAACTATCTCATTCTTTCTTTAAGATAAAGCTGCGGGCTACGTAGATTTGATGCTACTATTTCTTCTTGTCAGATGGGAAGACTAGGACTCAGAGAAGCCCATGGCACCCTGAAGGCACAGTGGGGAGGATGGGTTTATTCTTTCCATTTAGGTCTGTCGGATTCCAAGTCATGTGCTCTTCCCATTGCACACAGCACAGCTGTTGCTGCAGCTCCATCAGGACTGACTGTGGAAGCAGGACTGGCACAGATGATAGCAGAGCTGGGACTATAGTGCCTGAGAATTATAAAATGCTGCCAAACAGCGTGGGCTCTGCAGCCACATTCCTGAGTTTGTAAAGCAGCGCTGTTTCTACTGGCAGTAAGGTCTGGTCAAGCCACATAATCTCCCCTGTTTTTCATTTTCCTCATATGAAAATGGAGGAAGTAATAGTATATCAAGACCTACTTGCTAAAGTTTCTGTGAAAATGCCCTAGGATGTAAGTGCACAATACTGAACTTTTTAAAAGTGCCTTTAAACTACGGTGCTAAGAGAAGACTCCTGAGAGTCCATTGGACAGCAAGGAGATCAAACCAGTCAATCTTAAGGGAGATAAACCATGAATACTTGTGGAAGGACTGATGCCGAAGATGAAACTCCAGTATTTTGGTCATCGAAAGTGAACAGTTAACTCATTGGAAAAGTCCCTGATGTTGAGAGAGATTGAGAGCGGGAGGAAAAGAGGGCGTCAGAGGATGAAATGGCTGGACGGCATCACTGATGCAATGGACATGAACTTGGGCAAACTTTGGGAGTTGGTGAGGGACTGAAAGGCTTGGAGTGCTACAGTCCATGGGGTTGCAGAGTCGGACACGACTGGGCGACTGAACAACAACAATGTATGTGTATATATATATATATATATATATATATTTATAATCAGTAGCAGTATATAAATATATGCATGCGTGCTAAGTTACTTCAGTCGTGTCCGACTCTGTGTGACCCTATGGACTGTAGTCTACCAGGTTCCTCTAAATTAGTAACAGTAGTAATAGCAATACCTCTACTAGTAGTAATTATTTATGGATAATAATTAGGTACACCCAAGAAGGGACAGATAAATTTAAAATGAGGTAGATAGTCAAAACTTTAACCTGTTTGTTTTAAGATGTTCATCCTGAATTAATTAACAAAAAAAGCAAAACACCTTTCACAATAGTGATATGATATGTATCAATCTATCAATCTTTTATATATTGACAATAAAAGTAAGGCAGAAATCAATATTTACATTAAAACTAAAAGTGCTCCAAAAATAAATAAAAAATAATGTATTAATTTGTATTTTGTTCTTCTTTAGAGCTCAAATATTTTTCAGATCCAACAACAAATATTCACCTTTAAATAACTGACTTAAGAGTTATTCTATTAAGTCAAAAGTGGACCTTCAGATCATGGTTTTATTATGTAGTTGGATGGTATACTATCATTTGTATTCAATTGCATAATTACAGTAGTCTGAAAAGAAAGAAACATTGTAACTGTACATCATTTAAATATTACAGTAGTCACAAAATTTCTATTTTATGCTATTTCAACCCCATTGATATTCATACTTGCTCTCTTACTTATATCCCACCAGATGCAAAGTAAGCATCCCTAGTTCCATATTTTCCTTGCCTTCTTTGTGTCATAATTTTCTGGGAAATTCCTACTTCTTTGTTGGCTATTAATTTATTAATCAAATACCTATTGAAGTCAATATGTTGGAGAGTTCATCGTAGCCCTGAGAAAAGATAGCCCCTGCCCTTATAGGTTTATAGTCTAGCAAGGAAAACAATACTACACAGATCATTATAAATAGTTAACTTAGAATTTCCATTATATGCTGTAAAATACAGAGTGCAATACAGAGCGCAATACAGAGCATACGGTTGTTTACCTATTCTATTCCAGTAATCAATAAACAACTTTCATGAGAATCACCCTGGAGAAGGGAACAACTACCCACTCCAGTATTCTGGCCTGGAGAATTCCACAGACTGTATAGTCTATGGGGTCGCAAAGAGTAGGACACGACTGAGTGACTTTCACTCACTTCATGAGAATTAGCAGTTAACTGAGAACTAAAATCTGAAAGAATAATAGATATTATCTAAATGAATAGGTTCAAATGGAGAAGGTTGAGATTGTTTCAGAGAAAAGGAATAGGATGCATAAAAATTCTGAGCTGGTATAAATATATTGCATGCTGAAGAATTCTGAGAAGACTACTGCTAATTCTTAAAGAGCAAGCTGGTGGATAGTGAATAAGAAAGGGAAGTACAAGGATCCAATTGTACACCAATTTTTAGACAGATTAAAAGTTTGGATTTTTTTTCCTATAGATAACTACAAATACTTAAAGTCTTTTTAAGTGATATGGTGACATTAATAGCTATATATTTTAAAGGATACCTTGGAGCTGCATGCAATACAAGAAGTGAGGAGAGAATGCCGCTGGAGTAATCAGGAGAGAGAGAAGGCAGAAACGGAACAGTAACAGTAAGAGTTTGGAGAAGGACAAGGTCAGTTGGATGTGCAGGGGTGAAGAGCATGAGGAAAAAGAAGATGAAATCCACTTCTATCTCCTATCTTTCTAATTGAAGCAATTGAGTACACCATAAGATTAAATAAAAGGCAGCATACTGATGGAGTAGTTATGATATGGGGGGGCGGGAACTGAGCTAAGCATGCTCTGCTCTTTTTTTCAAAAATCAATCAGACAACTTCTTTAATCAGAGAGTGATTGAGAGGTTAGAGAGGGGACAAGACTGCTATTCCATAAGAAATTCACACATCTGGCAGCCTGTAGGGAATGGGCAATTGGTCCAGATTGACAGATATTTTGCTTTTGAGTTTAAATTGCGGTCTAGAGAGATGGTAGATGATAGATAAAGGAGTAGATAGATAGATAAACAGATACATAATAAATATGCACACATATTTAAAGCTCAAAAAAAAGGGTATTAGAAAGGGCTTTGGTGAGCTCTGGTAATATATAAGAGGAAGAGTAAATTGAAATTAGAATTGGGGAAGAGGAAAGTCATGAGGAAATTCAACATTCAAAGATGGTATAGACCACTAGAAAGAATTGAGAAAGTAGGAAAAACACTTGGAGAAAGTACAATAAAATTTGAAGAGAAGATAGTGTTTAAAAAAGAATGTTACTTATTCAGAAGCGTAGTGAGAGCTTAAGCAAGAAGACTAAGGAATGGCCACTGACTGCAGGTTCTTGGAAATCACTGGTGCCATTTGCCAAGGTGGTTTCACATAAACTGTTAGGCGTGCTGCATTTCGGACTCTTTTGTTGACTATCATGGCTACTCCATTTCTTCTAAGGGATTCCTGCCCACAGTAGTAGATATAATGGTCATCTGTGTTAAATTCACCCATTCCTGTCCATTTTAGTTCACTGTTTCCTAAAATGTCTATGTTCACTCTTGCCTGTTGGACCACTTCCAATTTGCCTTAACTCATGGACCTAATATTCCAGGTTCCTATGCCACATTGCACTTTATAGCGTCAGACTTTACTTCCATCACCAGTCACATCCACAACTGGGTGTTGTTTTTGCTTTGGCTCCATCCCTTCATTCTTTCTGGAGTTATTTCTCCACTGATCTCCAGTAGCATTCTGGGCAAGAGTCCCTTGGACAGCAAGGAGATCCAGCCAGTCCATCTTAAAGGAAATTGGTCCTGAATATTCATTAGAAAAACTGATGCTGAAGCTGAAACTCCAATACTTTGGCCACCTGATGCAAAGAACTGACTCTTTTGAAAAGACCCCGATGCTGGGAAAGATTGAAGGTGGGAAGAGAAGGGGATGACAGAGGACGAGATGGCTGGATGGCATCACTGACTCGATGGACATGAGATTGAGTAAACTCCAGAAGTTGGTGATGGACAGGGAGGCCCATCATGCTGCAGTCCATGGGGTCGCAAAGAGTCGGGACGACTGAGCGACTGAACTGAATCCTTAGTTTTATAAATGAGAGACGATGAAATAGGAACAAAGATTTTAAAAACTTATTTACACAGATTGCAAAATGCAAAAAAATGGAATTATAGCTAATTCTTTAAATGTCCTTTAAGAAAGGACATTTTCTGTTCATACTGGAGTGTTTCTAAGATGTATAAATACATATGGACAAAGATAATACAGTTGAAAAATCTGGAGATACTGACTATAATGGGAAATAGAATGAAATTGCTTAAAGGCCAACTTTAAGATGGATTTAAGAAGAGAAGAATGACAACTGCAGAACTGCGGCAGAAAGAATAGGGAAGGGTGGGAATTTATACTAGCTTGTGGATTGGTAGTTAAGGGCTTCCCAGGTGACTCAGCAGCAAAGAACTCACTTGACAGTGAAGGAGACTTAAGATACATAGTTGAATCCCTGTTTCGGGAAGATCCCCTGGAGGAGGGCATGGCAACCCACACCAGAATTCTTGCTGGAGAATTCCATGGACAGAGGAGCCAGGCAGGCTACAGTCCATGGCGTCACAAGCAGTTAGATACACCTGAAGCAACCTAGCATGCACACACAGATTAGTAGTTGGAATTTGAGATATTGATTAATTCTTTTCTGTCTGAACAGAAAATTTAAATTTCTGCTGATGGGAGAAATGGGAAGTTTCACAAAACTGAAAAATATTGACATAAGTAATTGATTGCCCAAGCGGTCAAAAGCATCACTGATGCACAGGACTATAAATGATTAGTACCGTCACTGTCTAGTACTGAGGTGCCAATCCAAGGCTCAGCAACCCAAGAGCAGGCATGAAGAAAGCCACCGTTACATTTTTCCAGGTTTTGGGTTTCACTGGAGAATTTAGGCCTATACATGGGAGGGGAGAATTTCCAATAAGATACTGTGTTAGGAACCACAATATAAAGAGAACAGTTGCTGGAGTAATAAATGAGAAGGAAAATGAAAAACTGGAGATTGCATTGAGATGTTTGTTATTTTTTGGGGTAGAGCAGTATCCAAGATTGGAGTTTTATGGTGTGACTTTGGCCATAGTAAAAGTTGATGAAACTTAAGATAAAGCTATCAGAATAAAATTTCCCAGAGAACTAAAAGGCCAGGATTTTGAGCAATGTCGTTCACAGAGAATAGATTATGAACAAACTTGGGGTAGAAAGGAAATGTAATCACAGATAATTTATATAATAACCATGACCCAGTGTGGAAGCTTAGTGTAATTATTTCTAGTTAATACCACTAAGCTCCATTTCTCATCGAGAAAGCAAGAGAATTGCTGAAAAGCCTTTATTTTTGCTTCGTTGACTACCCTAAAGCCTTTGACTGTGTGAATCACAACAAACTGGAAAATTCTTAAAGAAATGTGAGTACCAGACCACCTTACCTGTCTCCTGAGAAACTTGTATGCCAGTCAGAAAGGAACAGTTAGAACCAGACATGAAACAGCTGACTAGTTCAAAATTGGGAAAGGCTATATATTGTCACCCTGCTTATTTAACTTACATGCAGAGTACGTCATGTGAAATGCTGGGCTGGATGAATCACAAGCTGGAATCAAGATTGCAGGGGAAAATATCAACAACCTCAGATATGCAGATGATACCACTCTGATGGCAAAAAAGGAAGAGTAACTAAAGAGCCTTTTGATGAGGGTAAAAGAGAAGAATGAAAAAGCTGGCTTGAAACTCAACATTACAAATCTAAGATCAGGGCATCTGGTCCCAACAGTTCACAGCACATATAAGGGGAAAAAGTGGAAATGATGACAGATTTTATTTTATTGGGCTCCCAAATCACTGCAGACAGTGACTACAGCCATGAAATTAAAAGACACTTTGTCATTGGAAGGAAAGCCATGATAAACCGTATTAAAAAGCAGAGACATTACTTTGCTTACAAAGATCTGTATAGTCAAAACTATGTTTTTTCTGTAGTCATGTACTGATGTGAGAATTGGGCCATGAAAAAGGTGAGTGCCAAAGAATAGATGCTTCTGAACTGTGGTATTTGAGAATACTCTTGAGAGTCCCTTGGACAGCAAGATCAAACCAGTCAATTCTAAAGGAAATCAACCCTGAATATTCATTGAAAGGACTGATGCTGAAACTAAAGCTCCTATAATTCTTTGGTTGCCTGATGAGACTAGCCAAACCATTGGAAAAGACTCTGATGCTGGGAAAGACTGAAGGGAAAAGGAGATGAAGGTGGCAGAGGATGGGATGTCTGGATACCATCACCAACCTAATCGACATGAGCTTGAGCAAACTCTGGGAGATAGTAGAGGACACAGGGGTCTGGCACGTTGCAGTCCATGGGGTCACAGAATCAGACACTAGTTGTCCAGATTTAGCAATTGAACAACAGCAAAAAGCTCCATTTTAACCTTCTGCCAGTGATCACCTGTTTAACCAAAATGAATCCTTTCTCATCTGGCCAAAATTGCTTTTATGTAACTTCTAATTAACTGTATATGTGACATGAAAGCTAGACTGTTAGAAATTTAAAGCTGAAAATCTTTGAGACAATCTAGTCCAATAATTCATTTTATCAAAGAAAGAGACCAGAAATGTCTAAATGCTTATTAAATTTCCAAGAAGAGTAGTGGTTAGGGTAGGCCAGATTTTTTTTTTTTTTTTTTTTTTTTTACTGTGCCTGTTGTGTTTCCATCCCAAAGGATTTAGCAAGAGAAAAAAAATTATTTAACATAAAAATATATTGCTTCTAAATAAAGTAATGCAATATCTATAAAAAGGTACAATTTCCCCATAAGCATCTTTAGAAATTTGGCATGTGATTAACTGCAGTGCTTTATTATCAATCTCTAAAATTAAGATCAGTATTTGTACTTAAGTAAATAACATCAGAGAAAGGTAAGTCAGAAATCAAGTGTTAAAAAAGCCTGCAAAAAGACATAGTGGCCTTAGATATCTGACCATAAAAGTAGTCATATAAGAGACTTCCCTGGTGGCCCTGTGGTTAAGACTCCATGCTTGCAAAGCAGGGTACGTGAATTTGATCCCGGTCAGGGAACTAATATCTCTCATGCTGCATGGTGTGGCCAAAAGATAAAAAAATAGAAATAATCAGATAAAAATTATACCACTTGAAGGTCTATAGATGTCTGCCATGTTATTGATATTTAGTAAGTACAATTTATAGGAGCTTATGGGAGTTACAGAAGAGAAAACAGATGTGAAATAACATGCTTTTCAAAAGGCTGATGGAGGTGCCATATTTTTGTGTATTTATATCAAAAATGTTTTTGTGTATTTAAATTTAAGGAATATTATGTGCAAATTTCTCTTAAAATTTGTACTAATAAAACAATATCTTAGATATTTTATCTTTTCAGGTTATTTTTCCTTATCTACCTCTCCTATGATCATCTTTGGGAAACAAAAAAGGAATATGGGGAAAATTGCTTATAAAATCAGCATTAAGAACAAAATCTGAATTTTGACTGTATAACAATAAATATTTTCAGATAATATCATGAAAACTATAAAAATCAATTATTTATTTTCCATATACTTAAAAGTATTTTTAAAATTATACAATGATTGTAAGATTTAAAACAAAAACATCCAAATCATTGTTATAGATAGAATTGGAGGTAGGAAATAGTAGAGAAGATTGAATTTTATAAAAGGGACAATTTTATCTTAAATTCGCTCTAATGGGTATTCTGCACTTAAAAATTGGTAGTATTGATCCTCATGACTTCATAGTTTTTACTCAAGCTTAATAATTTAGATCAGATATTGAAAAATGAAAAATATTATTGCTTTCCTCTATGGCCAGTGACTACCTAATCAAAATGAATTCACCTACAAAAGTGAGGTATTTGTTTTAAGCAATATATATACAAGTCCTGAATTTAATGTTGACAAAGTTTCAGAGAGAAATACTTTCAGATTTTGTATTAAAAGGAATAACAGCCAAGTGAAATGCTGTATGGTAAAGAAAAAAAAATTGGCACAATTCTAGCTATAAAATATTTATTACTTAGGGTGATGATATGTTAAATTCACAGCAAACTATTTTCAACATACTATTAAAACTACTTTAAATGATCTCATTGATTGCAAATACTACTTATTGAATAGTTTCTATCTTTCACTCTCCTTGGTGCTGAGAAAACACAATGAAGTAAACATTTTTTGAGTAACGTCCTTTGAAAGTCCTCAATTAATTATTTTTTTCTAATAAGATAACCACAACATTTAAAAGAAAGCAATACACTAGATAATGATGACATCTAAACTCACATTAACTTATTTATGCTTTAATAATTTCAATTTAATTAGCAAAGTTATTAATATCATATAAATCAGAGTCATACAATAAACATATTCTTCAAGATTCATAAATGTTACTCAAAATACAACTACTTTAGTCTTGATTGAGAGAAAATACATCTAGCTAACACATACAAACTAAAGTTTTAACCTAGGATTTAAATAGAGTACAAGGTACATAGGGTAATATTGCAGAAAGAAAAAAAAAATAGCATTGGAGAATGCAAACGAAATAGCCTTTACAGCCATCTCATTACAGAGGTGACTTCAAAAATATGGAATAAAGAAAATGGGAGAAACCAAATGACTTTGTTGCAATTTTTCTGCTTGCCAGGAGCAAGTAATGATGACTCCCACCAGGGAAAGCTAAATTGAGAGTTGAGAAATAGCATCAAACAGACATAAAAGTGGAAGATACTGTGTTTTTTAAACAAGGAAAAGTGCTTCCATTAGGCCATTTCATATAAAACATTTTCTATTTGTCCATTATATGCACCTCAATCATTATTACAGGAAAGGAAACTAAGACTTATATCTATCATACAGTTACTGAAATGGAAAAAACAATACAAAAATTTAATGCTGTGAAAGGAGTAATTTTCCAGTTATACTAGACCTGAAATGAATCAATAAAAGAAAAGAAGTAGCAGTTTGTGAACACAGGAGGAAAAGTTATGAATAAACTCATTAGCCCAGAAAAATAGTAAGAAGGGGAGGGAATGGGAATTAGACTATTAGACTCAGAGAGGATTCCTTTTTTTTTCAATCTTATGGCCAGTTGATGTCCCAAAGCAATAAGAGAAATCTATAAAAGTATTAGCTGACCACTCCTATCACAGTGCAGAGATGAGAGGTCTATTATTTATATTTGTCAAGAAAGCCCTAAAATCATGGTTCTGAGCAAATATATGATAATATATTAAACAAATAACTGATCATGACCTTTCAACGCACCTGTAATTTATTCCAACTCCCTACCAAGACAGTATACAAACAGAGAAAAGATTGATTATACACTAGATGAGATCAAATGGAAGACAATCTCTGTGTGAAAATAAATTGCAATGTAAACTTGCAAGGAGAGTGCCTATATATGAAATTTTTCTATTTCTAGTTTACTGAAAACAGAACTATAAATGTGTATGAAATATAACTTTTTCCAACATGATTTTTAAATAGAGGTTCTTAATTGAATTTTTGCCTGGCTAATGTTGAAGATGGAGAGACAAGCTTCCAGTCAACATGGGATAAGAAGGACTGACATTCAGAGTATTAAGAAGAGTTCCCTGTGCCAGATAGTAGGTCCTTGTTGGTAACCTATTTTAAATATAGCATGTGTACAACCTAAATTGGAAAAGAATTTGAAAAGCAATATATACATGTATATGTATAACAGAATCACTTTGCTAGACACTTAAAACTAACATGACATTAATAATCAACTATACTTCAATATGATATAATTTTTTTAATAAATAAAATTTTTTATTGGAGGGACTGAATTTAACTTCCTATTATAAACAGAGAAAAAGGCAAAATGTATAAGACATCTTTTGGTTACAACTGGCAGTGCAAGACCATGATCACTGGAAGAGAAGAAGTAAGTGAAGTGGATCTGACAATTGCCTCAGAATTCTGTCTTGACAAACCAGTGAGTAATGAGAGGCTAAGCAGAGCATACTATCTTGCTTAATAGAGGAAACAGAGGCTGATTTCATGGATGCTGAATCAGCTGGAAGTTGTAGCACAGAATTCCAGAGAGAACAGAATTGCAAAGAAAAAAGTTTCAGAAATTCCCATATGCCAGCCCCTTTAACATTTATTTATAGGTTATTCTATCAGTCAGATGTGTCCAGAAAATCAGAACCAATAGGAAATAGATGATAGGTAGAAGGATGGTAGATAGATAGATAGATGACATTTTTAAGGAATTAAGAAATTGGCTCATGTGATTCTGGGGGCAGGCAAGTCTGAAGTCTCGAAGTCTGATAGGCTGGAAACTAAAGCAGGAGTTGATGCTACAACTTTAAAGCAGAATTTATTCATCTCCAGAAAAACTTTTTTTGCTCTTACGACTTCCAATTAATTGGATGAGGCCCACCTACATTATCCATCCTTTTACCTAAAGTCAACTAATTGTAAACATTAGCTGTGTGTGCTGCGTGTGCTTAGTCGCTCAACTGTGTCCGACTCTTGTGACCCCATGGACTGTAGCCTGCAGGCTCCTCTCTCCATGGGATTCTCCAGGCAAGAACACTGGAGCGGGTTGCCACTTCCTACTCCAGGGGATTAGAGGAGGACTACAGTCCACAGGGTGGTAAAGAGTCGGGCAGGACTGAAGCAACTTTAGCAACCACCCACACACAGCTTAACCAAGTTGACATAAAATTAACCATCACACCTACTAACACACACATGCATTGAGTGAACGTCTACAAGGTTGAGCAGCCAGAAGTGATGTGAGTTGATCCAGAGAGCACACAAGAAAACACTAAAACTATAGTCTACCAGAGACAGAGACAGGTATCCCTACTAACCATACATATTTAATAGAGACCACAGAAAAACCACCTAAGTAGTGGGACTAAATTGCTTACATAATAAAGACTACCTGAGATCTACCAGATAGATAAGACTACCTGGAAAAGACTCTGATGCTGGGAGGGATTGGGGGCAGGAGGAGAAGGGGACAACAGAGGATGAAATGGCTGAATGGCATCACTGACTCGGTGGACATGAGTCTGAGTGAACTCCAGGAGTTGGTGATGGACAGGGAGGCCTGGCATGCTGCAATTCATGGGGTCGCAAAGAGTCGGACATGACTGAGCGACTGAACTGAAATGAACTGAACTGAGATCTACCAAATAAATATTAACAGCAAATCTCAAAAGAAACAAACAGTACCACTAGTAATTTAATGGCCTACCGTTAAAATTCAAAGCCCAGAAACAGAGTTATACCATTAAAATTTAAAAGAATGCTAGCTTGGGACTTCCCTGGCGTTCCATCGGTTAAGACCTTGTCTTCCAGTGCAGGGGATGTGGTTTAGATCCCATGGGTCTTGCAGCCAAAAAAATAAAACATAAAAAGAAACAGAAGCAACTGTCTAACAAATTCAATAAAGACTTTAAAAATGGCCCACATCAAAACATCTTTTTTTTTTTTAAATAAAGCAATGCTAAACATAGCAAGAAACAAGAAAATGATATGACAAGGAAAACTTGTCAATAAAACAGACCTAGAAAGAAGAGAGATAATAGCATTGACAGGCAAGAGCATTAAAATATCTATCTGTGTAAAAATATTTAAAAGAAAACATGAATGTACTACTGAAAAGGAAAATGGAAGGTATAAAAAGGACTCAATGCACTTTCTAGATATGGAAATGACAATATCAGAAGTGAAAATTCACTGAGTGAGCTTGAGGGCAGATTAGATAATGCAGAATGGAAGCTTGCTATACATTAAGATATAGAAATAGAAGATACCCATGATGAAGCAGAGTGGGGAAAAGATGAACAGGGCCTCAGTGACCACTGTAACGGTAATGTGTATTAGAAGGAAGTGTTAGGATACTAGACTATCAGAAGACAAGAAGACCTGTAATCATATTTTAAGTTTTCAAATCTCTTCTCTTTTTTTACATTGAATAAGCACATAGAAAATCAGCAAAACTGTAGAATATTTAAAGGACATTAAAATGATAATCAACCAAACTGATATTTCCAGAACATGTCACCCGGTAACAGCTGAACACAGCTGTTTCAAATGTTCAATTAAAAAAAAAAAAAAAAAAAAAACCTCAAATTATTCAAAGCATGTTCTTTGACCACAAAATTTAAACTAGAAAACAATACGTAAAAGTTATCCAGAAGTTACCAAACATATATAAATTAAGTAAACATTCTATATGAAATTCTGAAATATTGTTAATTAATTCCAAGTAAAAGGAACAAAGAAATACATAAGAAACAAAAACTAAATAAACAGGAAAGCGGTAGATAAAATCTCGATCACATCAGTAATTATTTTAAATATAAATAGAGCTAACTACCTTAATTAAAGGACAAAAAGTGTCAAGTGTCAGACTCATTAAAAAACAAGTTTCAAACATATACTGTCAACTTTGTGTGCTTTAAATATAAAAACACAGGTAGGTTAAAAGTGAAATGTTGAAAAAGATATACCTAGTGATATACCTGATTACTAGGAACAGAAAAATATATCTTATCCCTTCCTCCTCCCATTAATTTCTTCTATTTGCAAAATCTGAGCAGAATCTCCTTGCAATAGAAAGAAATGTTCATAATGGTGGAGCAAAGACCCACCTGAGTCACAACAAAGAACCAGAATTCCTTCATATTGTAAAATGAATGACATGGCAAAGTTTGAGTGTAGAGAATCAGAAGCAGCAAAGGACAGTAGTAAGGATGCTAATTTCCTCATTTTATGAAGCAAAGATGAGAAAAAATAATTCTATTTAAATTGTAGAATAAAAATATATTAAAAAGATTTGAATAAAAATAGGGATTTAAGACTAAACAGAGATTGGGATTGGAGATTGTCGTTAAGTGGCTAAATCTTGTCCGACTCTTTTTGTGACCCTGTGGACTGCAATCTTCCAGGCTCCTCTGTCCATGGGATTTCCCAGGCAGGAATACTGGAATGAGTTGCCATTTCCTTCTTGAGGGTATATTCCCAACCCAGGGATCGAACCCACATCTCCTGCCAAAGCAGGAGGTTCTTTATGACAGAGCCACCAAGGCATTATGCTAAATGTCAGACAGAGAAAGACAAGTACTGTATGATATCACTTTCTACGTGGAATCTAAATGCACAGCAAACCAGAGAATATAACAAGAAAGAAGCAAACTCGTTGATATAGAGAACAAATTAGTGGTTACCAGTGGGGAGAGGGGAGGTGGCAGGAGCAATACAGGGGTAGTGGTTAAAAGGTACAATCTGTAGAGTATAAAATAAGCCACAGCACATATTGTACAACACAGGTAATACAGCCAGCATTTTATAATACTATAAACGGAGTATAACCTTCCAAATTTGTGAATCATTATATTATATACCTATAACATTAAAAAAAAAGAATAAATAGAGATAAACATTAGAAAAAGTTTTGAATTTAGTATCATCAGAAATAAAACTTTGGGAAGTATATAGATGTACAATCTCCTATAGGGAAACCACTTTCCAAATCTTAGAGAGTGATGACCTAAAATACAAGTAAATGCATTTTAATTAGATTTGTTGCAACAGTCATAGAAACTAAAAACAAGCAAAACATTAAAAGAGACGATTTCTGAAGATTAGGACTTAAAGTGGAGGAGGGGTAATGAGAAAGACTAAAAGTCGTCTGATAACTTTATTATGTGCCTTGTACTTTCAGCATGGGCCTTGTGCCACAGGTATTACTGAAACTGTATGGGGCGAACTACTATGTTCAGGAAGCCAAACTGGCTAACATTCTAGGAGAAAGACGTGGCTAACTACAGACCTCCCTGTGGAGCCTGTGGTGACAGAATCCCTAAGAATCCCCGACAAAAATCAGGAAGACTAAGGAAACCTACGGCTTCCCTGGTGGCTCAGCTGGTAAAGACTCTGCCTGCAAGGTGGAAGATGTGGGTTTGATCCTTGGGTTGGAAGGATCCCCTGGAGGAGGGCACGGCAACCCACTCCATATTCTGGCCTGGAAAATCCCCATGGACAGAGGAGCCTGGTGGATTGCAGTCCATAGGCTCACAAAGTCGAATACAACTGAGGCAGCATAGTACACACACGCGGAAGGAAGCCTGCATGGGAGAGCCACTCACCATACACACGTGAAGTTCAAGTGACCAAATCCTCAACTACCAGCTCCTAGAAAAACAGAACGTAGTTCTAAAAAAGAACCTAGGAAACTATTGCATCAATTTTGCAAATCTGGAAAAGGAGACCCTAACCTAAAAAATTAAATGAATAGTCAACTGGTTATTCTGAAACTTCAGTCAAAAATCCATTGGCCTCACAGACTTATTCTGTTTTCATCCTTCTGTGGTATATAGTACAGCATCTAAAGCATTGAAGTATCCTTTTTCATTATATTTATCATAAATATGCCCAACAAATGACTAAGCAGAAGGTAAAGTCAATAAATACAGCGACATAAATAACTTGGATTCAAAATTGTAAGATCTATTCTTGGCTTCTTTACCAACATGGTTGATGTTCATTGGCAAGTCCCTTAACCTCCTTGTACTTCAGTAAAAGTGAAGACAAAAAGCAAATCCACAGACATATTGTTAGATTCTATGATTAATGGTGCTAATTTTCTCAGAATGAAACAATATCCATGCGCAACTACCAAATAATGGCATTATAAGAGAGTCCCCACACAGGGCCACAAATATCCTTCATATACTAACAATTTGAAATGATTCTTATTAGGTGTTTAAATATTAATATATAGGTTTTCTCTTTCAAGTAAAGTGTATCCAGACACAAGCGAGCCTGTTGCCAAGTCATTTTCAACAGAGTTGCAAGATGTAAAATTTCTCCTATTGGGAAGGCAATGGCACCCCACTCCAGTACTCTTGCCGGGAAAATCCCATGTTCAGAAGAGCCTGGTGGGCTGCAGTCCATGGGGTTGCTAAGAGTCAGACATGACTGAGCGACTTCACTTTCACTTTTCACTTTCCTGCATTGGAGAAGGAAATGGCAACCCACTCCAGTGTTCTTGCCTGGAGAATCCCAGGGACAGGGGAGCCTGGTAGGTCTATGGGGTCGCGTAGAGTCGGACACAACTGAAGCGACTTAGCAGCAGCAGCAGCAGCAGCAGCATAGAGCCCTTGAGGGTGCCTCCATCCATACAGAAATGCCGCTTCTTCTACCTTGCTTAATGTTCTCAGTGACTAAATTGAGTTACCAATTGAATGATAATTATTTAGGACTTCTGAAAGAAAATTTCATTTTATCTCAGTGGTTGAATAAATTCATCAGTGATGAGCCCATAGACTATGTCCAACTCTGCTTTAAAATCTTATTATCATCATCATTATTATTATTATATCATGCCCTGGGGATGACCCTTAAATAATGGGATATGAGAATCAGAGGATTAAAGTGGAGTAAGATCAGTGACTAGAAAGTTTTGGACAGATTCTATATTATTTTGTGGAGAGCATAATAATGCTCAATAATGCAAACTTTATTGGCGTTTTCTTTTTCCCATATCCATCTCATGACTTGTTTCTGCTTATAGGAAACATCTTCTAAATAAACTATACACAACCAAGATTTTCACTCATGCTGTAGTTTAGGAGAAATTAAATTAAAAAACTATACCCATTGAATAGCTGCCTCTCACCTACCTTAGGCTTTCACTCCGACTATTCTCCATTCCTACCCTTTTAGATCATCAAAATTTTTTCTCATTGATTTCTGAAAAATTATCATATATAAATACTGTAATATCTCCTATCATAGCAATGAACTTTCTTTTGATACGTTTTTTCTCCAACTAATATGATCTTTTCCTCTATTCCGCTTCTCTACAAAACGGCTAAAATGATTTACCATTGTTCTATATTACCACTGCTTAATTTTTCACTCTCAGTCTACTGTAAATAGGTTTTCTTCTCCACTGCTCTATCCAAATTTCTTTCTACCACCAAAGAGCTCTCCAATGGTCAATAGTTATTCATTATCTCATGGGACCAGCATTTGACAGAACTCACCAATCCTACTTGAAATATTTTTCCCTTTTGACCTCTGGGACAACACATATTCTTGGTTTTTTCCCTTCATTTTCTTCTCTTTTTGAGCTCTTTCCTAGATGGCTATTTTTATATATTTTTTAAATTTTTAATTAATTTATTTTAATTGGAGGCTAATTACTTTACAATATTGTAGTGGGTTTTGCCATATATTGACATGAATCAGCCATGGGTGTACACGTGTCCCCCATCCTGAACCCCCCTCCCACCTCCCTCCCCATCCCATCCCTCTGGGTCATCCCAGTGCACCAGCCCTGAGCACCCTGTCTCATGCATTGAACCTGGACTGGTGATCTGTTTCACATATGATAATATACATGTTTCAATGCTATTCTTTCAAATTAGCTCACTCTTGCCTTCTCCCACAGAGTCCAAAAGTCTGTTCTTTACATCTGTGTCTCTTTTTCTGTCTCACATATAGGGTAATCGTTATCATCTTTCTAAATTCCATATATATGCATTAATATACTGTATTGGTATTTTTCTTTCTGACATACTTCACTCTGTATAGTAGGCTCCAGTTTCATCCACCTCATTAGAACTGATTCAAATGTATTCTTTTTAATGGCTGAGTAATCCTCCATTGTGTATATGTACCACAGCTTTCTTATCCATTCATGTGCTGATGGACATCTAGGTTGCTTCCATGTCCTGGCTATTATAAACAGCGCTGCAATGAACATTGGGGTACACGTGTCTCTTTCAGTTCTGGTTTCCTTGGTGTGTATGCCCAGCAGTGGGATTGCTGGGTCATATGGCAGTTCTATTTCCAGTTTTTAAGGAATCTCCACACTGTTCTCCATAGTGGCTGTACTAGTTTGTATTCCCATCAACAATGTAAGAGTGTTCTCTTTTCTCCACACTCTCTCCACCATTTATTGTTTGTAGACTTTTTGATAGCAGCCATTCTGATATATTATTTTACTTTTGAAGTTTGGAGAGCTCCAAAGTTCAATATTTAGACCTCATCATTTGTAATTGCCATATTCTATTGGTGACTTAATCCTGTTCTATGCCTCTATCTATCATTAGATAGATATCATTATGTCTTGCAATATTTTACCAGCCCCAACCATCCTCTAAACTAATACTATCACTTGGTTTTTGAATAAGCACTAATACTGGGTGTCTGAACTCCAGCCACACTGACTTCTCTACAAGTAGCTGAGCATGTCAGCTCTGCACATCTGTATTTCTTCTCTCTTCCTGGAATGCTCTTCTCCTACCCTCCTTATATCCTGGGAGGTTTTGCTTACCTTGCTTAGATTGCTCTACAATTTCACTTCATTTAAGAGAGCTCTCCCTAGTCATCCTAAAATATGACACACAACAACATCACTTCTATTTGCCCTATTCTCACATTTATCAATAAATGTGGTGTGTATTTTTCAGGTGAAGCTTTCCTCCCTGACTGAATGCCAGGAGACTTTTGTGAGTAAAAAGAGCACTGGCTTTGGAATCATAGAATCCTTAATCTTTGACCTACAACTTATCTGAGATGCTATCTCACACCAGATCCTTTGTTCTATCTCAAATTTAAAATGAAGATGGCAATATGTAGTCTGTTCAAACAGTATTTGGACTGATATTTTAGTCTTTATAGAAAGTACCAAAAAAGTAAAAAATCCAAATCATCTAATTATATTTTTGGAGGGTACATTTATAACTTAACAATATGATTATTCAATATCTTATACCATACATAAAAATTAGAGCCAAATGATGCAATTATAATTATTTTAGTAAACTTATATCTGCCTGCAATGCCGGAGACCTGGGTTCAGTCCCAGGATTGGGAAGGTCCCCTGGTGAAGGGAATGGCTACCCACTCCAGTATTCTGGCCTGGAGAACTCCATGGACTGTATAGTCCATGAAGTTGCAAAGAGCTGGACCAAACTGAGCGACTTTCACTTCACTTCACTTCAGTAAACTTGAAACTTAATTTCATTACTTAGCATTTTGCCCCGAGGTGAAAATTGGAGCGGCTTCTTCTGTCAATTGACAGCATTAAAAAATACATCGTGGGCTTTTCAATGTCCTTTTTATTATGGTATAATTGACATATGATGGGCTTCCCTGTGGCTCAGCTGTAAAGAATCCACCTGCCAACACAGAAGGCATGGGTTCAATCCCTATTCAGGAAGATTCCCTGGAGAAGGAAATGTCTGCTCCAGTATTCTTGGCTGTAAAATCCCATGGACAGTGGAGCCTGGCTGGCTACAGTTCATGGGGTGGCAAAAGAGTCAGACAAGACTTAGTAATTAAACAACAACAAACTGGCATATGGCATATTAATTTCAGAAATACAACATAGTGATTCTCTCTCTATATATATATATATATGAATATATATATTCAAATATATATTGTGAAATGATCACTGTAGTAAGCCTGGTTAATATTGTTACCATACTATTACAGAATTTTTTTCCTGTAATTAGAACTTTTAAGATTTATTTTCTTTGCAGCTTTCAAATATGTGTGCATTATTCACTATAATTGTCATGCTGCACATTACAAACTCTTGACATTTATTTTATAAGTAGAATTTTGTACCTTCTGACTCCTTTCACCCACTTTGCCCACTCTCAACCCCCGCTTCTGTTAGCCACCAACTTCTGTTCTCTGTATTTATGAGCTTGGTTTTGAGGGTTTTTTTTTCTTTTTATATTCCACATATAAGTGAGATTATATAGTTCTGTCTTTGTTACCCTTAAGATCCATCCTTGTCACTGCAAATGGAAATATTTCATTCTTTTCATGGCTTTTCATAATACTCTACTGTATAGGTAGCACATCTTCTTTATTCATTTATCTGTCAATGGACACTTGATTATTTTCAGGGCTGCATGTATCTTTTCGAGTTACTTTTTTTGTTTGTTTGTTTTCTTCAGATAAATCCCCTGAAGTGGAACTGCTAGGACATATGGTAATTCTGTTTTTAATTTTTCGAGGAAACTTCATATTATTTTCCATAGTGATTGTACCAGTTTACATTTTTACCAACAAGGCACAAGGGTTTCATTCTCTCCATGTCCTTGCCAATATACTATGTCTTATCTTTTTGGTGAAAGCCTTTGTGACACATGTGAGAAGATAGCTCATTGTGGTTTTCATTTGCACTTCCCTGATAATTGACCGTCATTTTGTGCCTGTTGGCCCATCTGTTTTGTCGTCTTTGGAAAAATGTCCATTCAAGTCTTTGGCCATTTTTTCATGGGGTAGTTTGGTCTTTTAGATGTTAAGTTTGGTCTTTTAGATGTTAAGTTTTATGAGTTTTGTTTTTTTTTTTTAAAAATATGTTTTACGTTTTAACCCCTTATCCGATATATGATTTGCAAGTGTTTTCTTCCCTTCAGTAGTGCCTTTTCATTTTGTTACGTTTCCTTTGACAGGCAGAAGCTTTTAAGTTTGATGAAGTCCCTCTTGTTCACTTTTGCCTTGGGTGTTAAATTCAAAAAATCATCACCAAGACCAATGTCAAGGAGTTTACCATGCATGTTTTCATTTAGGAGTCTTAAACAATTTCATCCACTGAGTTGTTTTATGGTTAATTTATTCACTTTCAACTCCTCCAGCCTCTCTGACAAAACAAACTTTTAAAACTCTAAGCCAATCTCTGCTTATTTCACTGGCTTCAAAATGTATCTCTTAAGAAAAGTCCATCAGATTCTCTTAAGTCATTAGTACATATATATTTGCTTCTATACACATTTGTCTCTTTTTTTCTCACAACATAATATAACCTCACGATACATGAGTTCCTAACATTTCTTGAATTCTAATTCTTCAGAATCCATTATGCCTCCTTACTTTTTACTCATTCATTCATTCTTTCACTTAGTCACTTCTATTAAGGGCCTGCCATGGGAAAGAGATTAAGCATTTTATTTCACATGTAAAAACATTTTTCATTCATAAATCTGATACTCTTTGAATCAAAACTTACAAAATTCCCAACTTGTATGTTTCTCTTCAGCTTATATAAGCTTCAGAGACCACTAGAATGATTCACAATTACCTGATAGTAAAGTGTACAGAATATCAGAAGCTTTGGAACAGAATGGCAATTTTACATTTTTTTGCTTTTAACCCTAGCACAGATGTTTAAAATTGGCTGCATAGAATTCAGGATTGGTGATCCCACTTACAGCATTATGCAGATTAAAAAGTACAAACAACCAGAAAAGTAAAAACAAAATTAGCCAAGAAGGTGAGAACTCATTCATTTCTGGAGGAATACTGTATGAAGCAATCTGAATTATATCTTGAACCCCACATATATTTAGTACCCACTAGTTTTTTAGAAAGGAAAGCAGAGATAATGGCTTTAGGATATTAAAAATCCTATACCAGCACTTTTCTTTCCACATGAGCCAAATGTTCCACTGCTCTGTTTCAATCCCACTATTTATCCTCTTTCTCATTTCCATTTATCCCAGGACCTTCTAAACATGCCTCATTCAAAATCCTCTTTCCAAATCTGGATTTAACTGTGGCTATTTCAGGCTATGGTCCTTTTCCTATATCCAACAAAATTTTTTTCCAGTAGTCATTTAGTACAAAAAAGTATGCTCTCAGTCATGACAGCCTCAGACCAGAGTTCTTGTTTTTGTAAGAAGATAAACTAGCCTAGATAAACTCAACAACAGAAATTTAAATTGTCCTTAGCAAATTTCTAATAAAATTTCCATTTAATTAATGTCTCATTTCTGAGCTTAATTTTTAAAATAGATAATTTCAAATTTAAAAAAAAGCAATTAAAATAACTACAGGTGGGCCTTATTACTCAAATAGTTGAAGCTTAATAGTTCTTTCAAGTCCAAAGATAAATTGAGTATTCTAACACATGCCTGGAAAATCCCATGGATGGAGGAGCCTGGTAGGCTGTAGCCCATGGGATCACGAAGAGTCGGACACGACTGAGCGACTTCACTTTCACTTTTCACTTTCAAGCATTGGAGAAGGAAATGGCAACCCACTCCAGTGTTCTTGCCTGGAGAACCCCAGGGACGGGGGAGCCTGGTGGGCTGCCGTCTCTGGGATCGCACAGAGTCGGACACCACTGAAGCGACTTGGCAGCAGCAGCAGCAACACATATATACAGAACCTAGAAAAATGGTCCTGAAGAATTTACTTACAGAGCAACAGTGGAGAAGCAGACATAGAGAACAGACTTATGAACATGGGGAGAGAGGAGGAGAGGGTGAGATGTATGGAAAGAGTAACATGAAAACTTACATTACTATATGTAAAAAAGATACCTAACGAGAATTTGCTGTATGGCTCAGGAAACTCAAACAGAGGCTCTGTCTCAACCTAGAGGGGTGGGATGGGAGAGAAATGGGAGGGAGGTTCAAAATGGAGGGGAATATGTATACCTATGGCTGACTCATGTTGAGCTTTGACAGAAAACAGCAAAATTCAATAAAGCAATTATCCTTCAATAAAAAATTAATTAACTAAAAAAAAAAATAGTTCTTTCAAGTCCATATATACTTCAGACTATTTCTGTAACCCGAGAGTCAGGTCTCAAATGACAGTTAAAAGCCCAGCTTAAAAAATGTCATTATATAAAAACATCAGAAATGTAGATATTATATTTCCCTCTTCACTTGTTAAATGAGGCAAATATAGCCAAGGTGCATGCATGGCTACTAAGTCACTTCAGTTGTGTCCAATTCTTTGTGACCCTATGGACTGTAGCCCCACAGGTTTCTCTGTACATGGGATTCTCCAGGCAAGACCACTGGAGTGGATTGCTATACACTTGTCCAGGGGATCTTCCCTACCCAGGGATAGAACCCCAGTCTCCTGGCAGGCAGATTCTTTACCACTAGCGCCACCTGGGAAGCCCGATACATTACAGCATATTGCTAGCTACCAAAAGCTTTCCAAGAAATATTCTGCTGCTGTTAGCAAAATCACAAAGTTTTATAGAAAACAAAGATAATTAGACTAGGAAAATCTTGTAATTTTAATCACCTTAAACTTTCTCATTTCTATTTGAGTGAAAATAGTATTATTTCCAAAACGATTTTGGTGATAAAAAGCATTTTCTTCAGTCAAATTAGCATCACAATTAAATAGTTCTATTCATTATGAGGAATATATCTGACTAGATTTAATTTCAGATCTCAATTCTTTGTTGATTAACATTTCTAACTTAAGTCTCCCATGACTATTTAAAATGTATCAAAAATTGTGTATATTCTAACAAATAGTTTCTAAGAGCACACTGAATCTAAGAGCTATTTTCTTTTAACTTTAACACATCACTTCAACTCATGAAAGTTTTGTACCCTTAAGGTTAAACTTTGACCAAATCTGGATAAGGAGCATATTTATAAATTTCTTAAGAATATTTTCAACTGAGTAAACATATCTTCTCATCTAAACAGTATCTCAATTCCCACTGGTCTATCCTATATAAAAATACATAAGAAATCAGTCAATTTGAACCTAACTGATTTTCTCTATTTCACCAGCCCCCTGAATTTCCTGCTCAGCTTCCATTTTGTGGCTAGAAGATTTATTACTTGTCCCTTCTCCAGAAATTGTGTGTTAATGGAGGGGCAGGAGGTGATCCCTGGATTCATTTTTTAAGACAAAAGGGAAAAGGAACAGCATATTAAATACAAAATACAAAATATTAAGATTTAATTCATTAGATTAAAATTCTTTTAATGCTGGAATTTACTGTTCATACAATCTCATAAGTTTTTCCCTTTATTATTAATAATGGCTCTTTGAAAAATATAGCCACTTTACTCCTGTAGTCAAAGCTATTGAATTCATCCACAAAATTCCTAATTCATGAAAAATTCTATTTTATAGCACAAAGCAAATTAATCTTTGCACATATTATATAATGTCTAATATCAATTCGGGAACATGTGCCATATTGCACACACTAATAACTTTTATGATTAGCATAATTAATAATAATACTTTTGTTCAATTAATATTTATTGAATGCTTACCATGTGTCTTACATTTCCATACCTTTAACTCATCTAAGTAGAACCTATTTTCCCAATAAAATAATTGAAATTATTTACTGAAGGATGTAAATATTTTTAATTAACTATGTAGCTTTTAAAGACTCAAGAGAATTTTTTTTTTTTTTTTTTTTTTTGAAATCAACATGACCATTTCAGAGCAACATTCTCTTATAGAGACAAAGTTCCCCACTTAATAAAGTTGATTCTAGCTTAGAAAGGAAAAGGAACTAAACATGAAAACCCCATGAATATCCGGGCAGTAGCATTATTCTCATCTTTTAAATTCTTTGCCAACCTAGTACCATCATCCTCATTTTCTTTATGCAAAATGTGACTTTTTCAATTTAATCGCCACTGAAAATCTTAAGTTCTTAATATGCATTTTATTTTTGCTGTTTTATACCCTTACTTCATTCTGACCAAGGGTAGTTCTTATTGGCAGCTTCCAATGTCAGCCCTTTCTGATGGCATATGAAAAGCCTACATTTACCTCACTCACTCCAGTACAAACAATAGGATAGACCTTTATCAGGTTAATTGGTAGATGGGTCTTACCTGGTGACTAAGCAGATAAGAATCTACCTACAATGCAGGAGATGCAGATTCAGTCCCTAGGTTGGGAAGATCCCCTGGAGGAGGGCATGACAACCCACTCCAGTATTCTTGCCTGGAGAATCCCCTGGATAGAGGAGCCTGGTAGGCTACATTTCATAGGATCCCAAAGAGTCAGACGTGACTGAAGTGATTGGGTATGCATACACAATTAATAGATAAACTTTAAAAAATTCAGCTTTGTTCAGTTGGTAGGAATATTGTATTATCTATTTTCTATTCATGAACAGCAAGACTGAGCTGCTGTCAGTCTCATAAATACAGAAAAATGTTATTTTTTTTGTTTCTTAGTTTTTACAATGACTTTTAGTTATAAGTAGACAAATAAATTATTCCAAATAATCTTGACCATAAATTTGACTGATACATTTAGACTCGAGAACACTCAAGTTTAGTTGTGCAAACTGTGGACTCAATACAGAATATTCTAGTAGTAAGACATTGATTATTCTTATGCATGTGTTTTGACACCCATAGGCCTCAGAGTCCATCAATTCAGTTCAGTTCAGTCACTCAGTCGAGTCCGACTCTTTGCAACCCCATGAATCACAGCACGACAGGCCTCCTTGTCCATCACCAACTCCCGGAGTTCACTCAAACTCATGTCTATCGAGTCAGTGATGCCATCCAGCCATCTCATCCTCCATCGTCCCCATCTCCTCCTGCCCCCAATCCCTCCCAGCATCAGGGTCTTTTCCAATGAGTCAACTCTTCGCATCAGGTGGCCAAAGTATTGGAGTTTGAACTTCAGCATCAGTCCTTCCAATGAACACCCAGGACTGATCTCCTTTAGGATGGACTGCTTGGATCTCCTTGCAGTCCTAGGGACTCTAAGGAGTCTTCTCCAACACCACAGTTCAAAAGCATCAATTCTTTGGTGCTCAGCTTTCTTCACAGTCCAACTCTCACATCCATACATGACCACAGGAAAAACCATAGCCTTGACTAGACAGACCTTTGTTGACAAAGTAATGTCTCTGCTTTTGAATATTCTCTCTAGGTTGGTCATAACTTTCCTTCCAAGGAGTAAGCATCTTTTAATTTCATGGCTGCAATCACCATCTGCAATGATTTTGGAGCTCCAAAAAATAAAGTCTGACACTGTTTCTACTGTTTCCCCATCTATTTCCCATGAAGTGATGGGGCCAGATACCATGATCTTAGTTTTCTGAATGTTGAGCTTTAAGCCAACTTTTTCACTTTCCTCTTTCACTTTCATCAAGAGGCTTTTGAGTTCCTCTTCACTTTCTGCCATAAAGGTGGTGTCATCTGCAAATCTGAGGTTATTGATATTTCTCCCAGAAATCTTGATTCCAGATTGTGCTTCTTTCAGCCCAGCGTTTCTCATGATGTACTCTGCATAGAAGTTAAGTAAACAGGGTGACAATATACAGCCTTGATGTACTCCTTTTCCTATTTGGCACCAGTCTGTTGTTCCATGTCCAGTTCTAACTGTTGTTTCTTGATCTGCATATAGGTTTCTCAAGAGGCAGATCAGGTGGTCTGGTATTCCCATCTCTTTCAGAATGTTCCACAGTTTATTGTCATCCACAGAGTCAAAGGGTTTGGCAGAGTCAATAAAACAGAAATAGATGTTTTTCTGGAACTCTTTTGCTTATTAAATGATCCAGTGGATGTTGGCAATTTGATCTCTGGTTCCTCTGCCTTTTCTAAAACCAGCTTGAATATCTGAAAGTTCATGGTTCGCTTATTGCTGAAGCCTGGCTTGGAGAATTTTGAGCATTACTTTCCTAGCGTGTGAGATGAGTGCAATTGTGCGGTAGTTTGAGCATTCTTTGGCATTGCCTTTCTTTGGGATTGGAATGAAAACTGACCTTTTCCAGTCCTGTGGCCACTGCTGAGTTTTCCAAATTTGCTGGCATATTGAGTGCAGCACTTTCACAGCATCATCTTTCAGGATTTGAAATAGATCTACTGGAATTCCATCACCTCCACTAGCTTGGTTCGTAGTGATGCCTCCTAAGGCCCACTTGACTTCACGTTCCAGGATGTCTGGCTCTAGGTGAGTGATCACACCATCGTGATTATCTGGGTCATGAAGATCTTTTTGTACAGTTCTTCTGCATATTCTTGCCACCTCTTCTTAATATCTTCTGCTTGTCTTAGGTCCATACCATTTCTGTCCTTTATCGAGTCCATCTTTGCATTAAATGTTCCCTTGGTATCTCTAGTTTTCTTGAAGAGATCTCTAGTCTTTCCCATTCTGTTGTTTTCCTCTGTTTCTTTGCATTGATCACTGAGGAAGGCTTTCTTCTCTCTCCTTGCTATTCTTAGGAACTCTGCACTCAGATGCTTATATCTTTCCTTTTCTCCTTTGCTTTTCACTTCTCTTCTTTTCACAGCTATTTGTAAGGCCTCCTCAGACAGCCATTTTTCTTTTGTTGCATTTCTTTTCCATGGGGATGGTCTTGATCCCTGCCTCCTGTACATTGTCACGAACCTCCATCCATAGTTCATCAGGCACTCTGTCTATCAGATCTAGTCCCTTAAATCTATTTCTCACTTCCACTGTATAATCATAAGGGATTTGATTTAGGTCATACCTGAATGGTCTAGTGGTTTTCCCCAGTTTCTTCAATTTTAGTCTGAATTTGTCAATAAGGAGTTCATGATCTGAGCCACAGTCAGCTCCTGGTCTTGTTTTTGCTGACTGTATAGAGCTTCTCCATCTTTGGCTGCAAAGAATATAATCCGTCTGATTTCGGTGTTGACCATCTGGTGACGTCCATGTGTAGAGTCTTCTCTTGTGTAGTTGGAAGAACATGTTTGCTATGAGAAGTGCCTTCTCTTGGCAAAACTCTATTAGCCTTTGTCCTGCTTCATTCTGTATTCCAAGGCCAAATTTGCCTGTTACTCCAGGTGTTTCTTGACTTCCTACTTTTGCTCCAGTCCCTTATAGGTCTGAAATTATGCTTCTTATTTTCCGATTTCCCATAGCTTCTGATATAGCATCCATGAACATAAACTTTTATTAAATGGATTCAAATAAACTAATTTCACTGTGCTTACTATGGATAAATAAAAAATATCTAGGTATGGCCATGAAGAATAAGACAAAACTGAAAATCTCAAGCAACCATTACTTCTACCCCTCATTATACATATAATCACTGCCCACATCAACCAGAGACTGCATCTTTGATTTTAGAAGTATTGTGATGGATAATTTTATGTGTCAACTTGACTGAGTTAAGCAATAATCAGATGTCTGGTGAAATGTTATTTCTGGATAAACCTATGGGGCTGTTGCTAAAAAAGAGAAGTTTTGAATCAGCAGATGAAGCAGATCACTTTCACCAAATGTGGGTAGGCATTTTCTAATCCTTTGAGGGCTTGAATGGAACAAAAAGGCTCCCAGCCTTTGTAGAACCAACCTCCAAGTTGGCTCCAGTCTCCAGGTGCCAGGCCAACTCCTGCAAACCAAGGCTCCTGGGCTGCCTGACACTAGGCTGGCCTCCATGAAGCTGGTCTCCAGGTACACCCCAGTGGTCACCAGTGACTTGTCAGCCCCACCAGACCCAGGGTCCAGCCCAGTCCACATAAAGCCATGTGCAAGATCAATCACTGCTAGTGCCAGGACCACCTCAGTGATCCAGGTCCATCCCTGTGGACCCAAGTACCAAGCCTGTCACTTGCTGATCTGGCATCAGGATTCCCTGCCAGAGAACTCTAGCAGGAAGCCTGCCCAATGGTAACATCAGACAGGCTACTTAGAAACTGGTGATGGACTTTCCTTGCAAAAGTCAGTCTGTAAAGACTGGAAGAGGTCCTCAAATCAACAGGGACCAGTGCAAGACCACAAGGATCAAGAGTAACAGAAACCAGCAAAAGAAACCAATAAAGCTACAATGACTGACCCTAAAAGTGGAGATCTGTTCGCTCCCTGACTACAGATCTGATGACTATAGTTAACAATGGGGTTTTCTAGGTGGCACAGTGGTAAAGAATCCACTTGCCAATACAGGAGAAGCAAGACATGCAGGTTCAATCCCTGGGTTGGGAAGATCCCCTGGAGGAGGAAATGGCAATCCACTCCAGTATTCTTGCCTGGAAAATTCCATGGAGAGAGCAGCCTGGCAGGATACAATCCATGGGATCACAAAGAGTTGGACACGACTGAGTGACTGAGCACACACACATTGTTAAAAATACTATGCATGTGTGCTAATTCATGTCCAATTCTTGGTGACTCTATGGACCGTAGCCCGCCAGGCTCCTCTATCCATGGGATTTTACACCCAAGAAACTGGAATGGGTTGCCATGCCCTCCTCCATGGGATCTACCTGACCCAGGGATGAACCCTAGTCTTCTGCATCTCCTGCATTGCAGGTGGATTCTTCACCTGCTGAGCTACTGGAGAAGTATACACACACACACACACACACACACACACACACACACACACACATATATATATATATATATATATCAGTTCAGTTCAGTTCAGTCACTCAGTCGTGTCCGACTCTTTGCGACCCCATGAATCGCAGCACGCCAGGCCTCCCTGTCCATCACCAACTCCCGGAGTTCACCCAGACTCACATCCATTGAGTCAGTGATGCCATCCAGCCATCTCATCCTCTGTGGTCCCCTTCTCCTCCTGCCCCAATAATTAATATATTATTATATACATATATAGGATAATACATATATGCAGCATATAATATGTAATATATTTATATATATATACATCCAATACTATATTACATACTTAAAATTTGCTAAGACCATAGATCTTAAATGTTCTCACATTTTACACTGTAAACTAACATGATGTTATACCCCAATACAACTAGGGGTGGGGAGAACAAAAAGGCAGAGGAAAGACAAATTTGCTCCCTCTCCTTGAGCTGTGACATCCCTCTTCTCTGCCCTCAGACATTGGCTCCCCTAGCTCTTAGACCTTCAGGTTTGACCTAGAATTATATAACCAGCTTTCCTGGATTTTGAGGTAGCAGAAGACAGATAGTGGTACTTCTTAGCCTTTATAATCATATAAGCCAAACCCTGGTAATATATCTCTTTCTATATATCTATTTATATATTTTATTAATTTTATTTCTCTGGAGAACCTTGACTAACATGCATTTGGGCACTCAAAGCAATACTATATGAACAAAATTTTATAACTAATCTCAGAGATTCCAAGAGGCTATTTCCTACTTTTTCATTGTCTTTCCTATCCCTCAACAGTATGCATACATATACGTGTATCACTTAAACTTTTGAGTTATACTGAACTCTGTTTTTTGTTACACTATACAAAGAATGTTATGCTGAATTAAAATGTAAACACATCTTGTGGCAGCGCCGCAATTTCTCTTTCAAGTACTGGGGGGCTTATCATTTGCAATTAATCCACACCTTTAACTACAAAAAAATGAAAAGCAACGAGAAAGGGAAAGATATAAGCATCTGAATGCAGAGTTCCAAAGAATAGTAAGGAGAGATAAGAAAGCCTTCCTTAGTGATTAATGAAAAGAAATAGAGGAAAACAACAGAATGGGAAAGACTAGAGATCTCTTCAAGAAAACTAGAGATACCAAGGGAATATTTCATGCAAAGATGGGTTCAATAAAAGACAGAAATGGTATGGACCTAAGAGAAGCAGAAAATATTAAGAAGAGGTGGCAAGAATATGCAGAAGAACTGTACAAAAAGATCTTCATGACCCAGATAATCATGATGGTGTGATCACTCACCTAGAGCCAGACATCCTGGAACGTGAAGTCAAGTGGGCCTTAGGAGGCATCACTACAAACCAAGTTAGTGGAGGTGATGGAATTCCAGTTGAGCTATTTCAAATCCTGAAAGATGATGCTGTGAAAGTGCTGCACTCAATATGCCAGCAAATTTGGAAAACTCAGCAGTGGCCACAGAACTGGAAAAGGATAGTTTTCATTCTAATCCCAAAGAAAGGCAATGCCAAAGAATGCTCAAACTACCACACAATTGCACTCATCTCACACGCTAGGAAAGTAATGCTCAAAATTCTACAAGCCAGGCTTCAGCAACACATGAACCACGGGCTTCCACATGTTCAAGCTGGTTTTAGAAAGGCAGAGGAACCAGAGATCAAATGCCAACATCCCCTGGATCATGGAAAAAGCAAGAGAGTTCCAGAAAAACATCTATTTCTGCTTTATTGACTATGCCAAAGCCTTTGACTGTGTGGAATACAAGAAACTGTGGAAAATTCTGAAAGAGATGGGAATACCAGACCACCTGACCTGCCTCTTGAGAAACCTATATGCAGGTCAGGAAGCAACAGTAAGAACTGGACATAGAACAACAGACTGGTTCCAAATAGGAAAAGAAGTACAAGGCTGTATATTGTCACCCTGCTTATTTAACTTCTATGCAGAGTACATCATGAGAAACACTGGGCTGGAAGAAGCACAAGCTGGAATCAAAATTGCCAGGAGAAATACCAATAACCTCAGATATGCAGATGACACCACCCTTATGGCAGAAAGTGAAGAGGAACTTAAAAGCCGCTTGATTAAAGTTAAAGAGGAGAGTGAAAAAGTTGGCTTAAAGCTCAACATTCAGAAAACTAAGATCATGGCATCCAGTCCCATCACTTCATGGGCAATAGATGGGGGAAACTGTGGAAACAGTGTCAGACTTTATCTTTGGGGGCTCCAAAATCACTGCAGATGGTGATTGCAGCCATGAAATTAAAAGACACTTACTCCTTGGAAAGAAAGTTATGACCAATCTAGAGAGAATATTCAAAAACAGAGACATTACTTTGCCGACAAAGGTCTGTCTAGTCAAGGCTATGGTTTTTCCAGTGGTCATGTATGGATGTGAGAGTTGGACTGTGAAGAAAGCTGAGTGCCGAAGAATTGATGCTTTTGAACTGTGATGTTGGAGAAGACTCTTGAGAGTCCCTTGGACTGCAAAGAAGTCCAAGCAGTCCACCCTAAAGGAGATGGGTCCTGAGTGTTCATTGGAAGGACTGATGCTAAAGTTGAAACTCCATTACTTTGGCCTCCTCATGCAAAGAGTTGACTCATTGGAAAAGACTCTGATGCTGGGAGGGATTGGGGGCAGGAGGAGAAGGGGACGACAGAGGATGAGATGGCTGGATGGCATTACCGACTCGATGGACATGAGTCTGAGTGAACTCCGGAAGTTGGTGATGGACAGGGAGGCCTGGCATGCTGCATCACAGGGTCCAAAGAGTCGGACACGACTGAGCGACTGAACCAAACTGAACTTTAACTATAGAAACATTACTTGTCTGGGAATTGTGTACAAGGCTCATTTGATAGCTATTAAGCAAAATACTTTCTATTAAAATCCGTATTACCTTACATCAATGCTGCTTGAAGAAAGGAGCCATTTTCAGCTTTATGGTGGTGAATATGTTTAGTCATGTCTGACTCTTTGCAACCCCAGATTGTAGCCTGCCTGGCTCCTCAATACATGGGATTTTCCAGACAAGAATATTGGAAAGGGTTTCCATTTCCTCCTCCAGAATATCTTCCCAACCCAGGGATCAAACCCGCATCTCCTGTGTCTCCTACATTGCAGGCAGACTCTTTACCCACTGAACCATCAGGGAAGCCCTCGAGGGTCAATAAATCTTATTTTCTGATTTAACTGACAAGAAGGACACAAATCAAATGACATAGTTCCAGTCTGAAATAGATAGACATTTATAACTTTTTTCCACATTATTTTTTCTGTTTTTTGGCCATGCTGCATGGCATGTGAGAACATAGTTACCCAATCAGGAATCAAATCATGTCACCTGCAGTCTTAGCTACTGGACCTTCAGGGAAGTCCCCATATATAATTTTAGATCATGAAACACATTCACCTTTAAAAGGAGAAGTAACATTGCCTCAAAATTATCACGAATTTTCCGTGGCATACAATGCCAAGTAATTATTTCATGTTGGGCATGAGCTAATCTCAGTTACATCTGGCTGGGGGGTGGCTTTGCTTTAAGCCACAGACCTCCCTGAGCACAGCGGCTCTCCTCACTGAAGTTTGATGTCATGTCTCCTCTATGTGTCTATTCTAATGTCAAGCCTGAGGAAACAGCTGCTACCAGGGGAAGCCCCTCCCCTCTTCTGGTGGAGCAGAGATGCAAAGGAGCAAGTGGAAATACACATAGGGAATTAGCAATTGTCACTTCTTTTATGTTGGCCAATACAAAACACATGTTTGAACCTAAAGTCAAGCAGTAGAAAAGTATATTCTGTACCATTTCCTAGAAGGAAATGCAAAATTGCATGACAAAGGTAATGAGAAAGAAGGGTGAAAAGTTAGGACCAGTTATTCAAATTATCAAAAACAGAGAACCATTGTACCTTGGGGATTCTTACACATCACTACAGAAATGGAATTTCAGAATTATTATGCTTGACTGAATTTTAAAATTTAAATTGATGCCCAAAGCTACAATAGACCTGATATCACATAATGGATGTTCAGGTTGTACTTTATGAAAAGAAGCCTGACAATAAATCTGGATGCTAAAGTTTTTTAGGAATAAACATATTTACATTTACCTATTTAAAGAGAATCTATCACATGTGGGGAAATGATAAAGGTTAGGAAAGTAAAAGTGGTACTATGGTTAAATATATGTCTACATTTGTGTTTACAAATTTCTCTAAAATGTATTTACTTGATTTACTTGATTTCCCTCTTATCCACACACCCAAAGTGCTTTAATATGAAATAAATGCTTCTGTCTACATTTACTTGCAGGAAGGAATGTCCAGAAATATAGATTTCTTCAATGTGGTTCAAACAAAACTCTTGAAATTATACAACGATAATGTGTTAACCTGATCTTCACCCAGAATCCTAGTATTATGGCTTAATGTGTCATGCTAGTTGAGATTGAAATCTTTACAACCTATTGAAACTTCTTTATTTATGCGTTATGAAAAAAAAATTTAAAGTATCAAAAGAGAAACACTTCTTACTCTATGTGGAGTATTTTAAAAAGACCATGCAAGTAGCTCACTAGAAATGTACACAGAAGGCACTCAAAATACTCATTTATCATATTCTCTTGGGCTTTATTTCTAACACCAGAATCATATAATTTATAGTGGTTTCTTGACTGTTGTATCTGAATCTAAGATGAAAAAGTACCTGAAGTGCCTCTTAATCACCAGTGATCAAGAGCACCAAGGGGTTAGGATCTCCAGAAAAGAAAGTTTGAATCATTTTGTCAAGAAAAAAATAGCATCCAGCAGAGATACTGAGGACAAAGGGAATATGGAAGGGGTATTTTAGTAAGTCTTTATTTTGGGGGGCTCCAAAATCACTGCAGATGGTGATTGCAGCCATGAAATTAAAAGACGCTTGCTCCTTGGAAGGAAAGTTATGACCAACCTAGATAGCATATTCAAAAGCAGAGACATTACTTTGCCAACAAAGGTTCGTCTAGTCAATGCTATGGTTTTTCCAGTGGTCATGTATGGATGTGAGAGTTGGACTGTGAAGAAAGCTGAGCGCCAAAGAATTGATGCTTTTGAACTGTGGTGTTGGAGAAGACTCTTAAGAGTCCTTTGGACTGCAAGGAGATCCAACCAGTCCATTCTAAAGGAGATCAGTCCTGGGTGTTCTTTGGAAGGAGTGATGCTGAAGCTGCAACTCCAGTACTTTGGCCACCTCATGCAAAGAGTTGACTCATTGGAAAAGACTCTGATGCTGGGAGGGATTGGGGGCAGGAGGAGAAGGGGACGACAGAGGGTGAGATGGCTGGATGGCATCACCGACTTTATGGACGTGAGTCTGAGTAAACTCTGGGAGTTGGTGGACGTGCTGCAATTCATGGGGTCACAAAGAGTCAGACACGACTGAGCAACTGAACTGAACTGAACTGAACTGATTGTAGTAAGGAAGTTGTAAATAAGACCTTATGCAACTAAATGTAGCCTTATGCATTGAACAGTGGGTGTTTTATTATTATATTCTATCTTGTTCTCTCACCTGTGTACATGTTCATAGGTTTGTGTGTGTACTTAACCAGTTACCCTTCCCTTTTTCCCCATTTCTATCTTCTATAAAGGATTGGTCGTTAATGTTAAAATGTAACATAGTTTTGCTGTTGCTACTGTTGTTTAGTCGCTAAGTCATGTCCAACTCCTTGCAACCCCATGGACTGTAACCCGCCAGGCTCCTCTGTCCATGGAATTCCCCAGGCAAGAATACTGGAGTGGATAAACATTCCCTTCTCCAGGAGATCTTCCCAACCCAGGGAGCAAACCTGGGTATCCTGCATTGTAGGCAGATTCTTTACCATCTGAGCCATCAGGGAAGCCCATTATCTCCTGAAGTTTGCTCAAACTCATGTCTATTGAGTTGGTGATGATATCTAATGATCTCATACTCTGCTGCCCCCTTCTCCTTTTGTTTTCAGTCTTCCCCAAAATCAGGGTCTTTTTTTTTTCTTTTTAATTTTTCTTTTTTTTTTAACTTTACAATATTGTATTGGTTTTTCCATATATCAACATGAATCTGCCACAGGTATACATGTGTTCCCCATCCTGAACCCTCCACCCTCCTCCCTCCCCATACCATCCCTCTGGGTCATCCCAGTGCACCAGCCCCAAGCATCCAATATCGTGCATCAAACCTGGACTGGTGACTCATTTCATATATAATATTATACATGTTTCAATGCCATTCTCCCAAATCATCCCACCCTCTCCCTCTCTCACAGAGTCCAAAAGACTGTTCTATACATCAGTGTCTCTTTTGCTGTCTCGTATACAGGGTTATTGTTACCATCTTTCTAAATTCCATATATATGTATTAGTATACTGTATTGGTGTTTTTCTTTCTGGCTTACTTCACTCTGTATAATAGGCTCCAGTTTCATCCACCTCATTAGAACTGATTCAAATGTATTCTTTTTAATGGCTGAGTAATACTCCATTGTGTATATGTACCGCCGCTTTCTTATCCATTCATCTGCTGATGGACATCTAGGTTGCTTCCTGTCCTGGCTATTATAAACAGTGCTGCGATGAACATTGGGGTACATGTGTCTCTTTCTATTCTGGTTTCCTCAATGTGTATGCCCAGCAATGGGATTGCTGGGTCATATGGCAGTTCTATTTCCAGTTTTTTTTAAAGAATCTCCACACTGTTCTCCATAGTGGCTGTACTAGTTTACATTCCCACCAACAGTGTAAGAGGGTTCCCTTTTCACCACACCCTCTCCAGCATTTATTGCTTGTAGACTTTTGGATCGCAGCCATTCTGAGTGGCGTGAAATGGTACCTCATTGTGGTTTTGATTTGCATTTCTCTGATAATGAGAGATGTTGAGCATCTTTTCATGTGTTTGTTAGCCATCTGTATGTCTTCTTTGGAGAAATGTCTATTTAGTTCTTTGGTCCATTTTTTGATTGGGTCACTTATTTTTCTGGAATTGAGCTGTAGGAGTTGGTTGTATATTTTTGAGATTAGTTGTTTGTCAGTTGCTTCATTTGCTATTATTTTCTCCCATTCTGAAGGCTGTCTTTTCACCTTGCTTATAGTTTCCTTTGTTGTGCAGAAGCTTTTAAGTTTAATTAGGTCTGCATCAGGTTGCCAAAGTATTGGAGCTTCAGCTTCAGCATCAGTCCTTCCAATGAATATTCAGGACTGATTTCCTTTAGGATTGACTGATTTGATCTCCTTACAGTCCAAGGGACTCTCAAGAGTCTTGTCCAGCATCACAGTTTGAAAGCATCAGTTCTTTGGCACTCAGCCTTCTTTATGGTTCAACTCTCCCATCAATACGTGACTATCAGAAAAACCATAGCTTTGACTCTATGGACCTTTGTCGGCCAAGTGATATCTCTGTTTTTAATATGCTTGGTGATAGCTTTCCTTCTAAGGAGCAAACATCTTTTAACTTCATGGCTAGTTACCATCTGTAGTGCTTTTGGAGCCCAGGAAAATAAAATCTGTCACTGCTTCCACCTTTTCCCCTTCTAATTGCCATGAAGTGATAGGACTGGATTCCATGACCTTAGTTTTTTGAATGTTGAGTTTTAAGCCAGCTTTTTCACTCTCGTCTTTTACCCTCATCAAGAAGCTCTTTAATTCCTCTTTACTTTCTGCCACTAGAGTAGTATCTTCATATGTGAGGTTGATATTTCTCACAGCAATCTTGATTCCAGCTTGTGATTCATCCAGTCTGGCATTTCATATGATATACTCTGCATATAAGCTAAATAAGCAGGGTGACAATATATAGCTTTGTCATACTCCTTTCCCAAGTTTGAACCAATCAGTTGTTTCTTGTCTTGTTCTAACTGTTGCTTTCTGACCCAAATACAGGTTTCTCAGGTGATGTGGTATTCTCTCTTTAAGAATTTTCCAGTTTGTTGTAATCCATACAGTCAAATGCTTTAGCGTAGTTAATGAAGCAGAAGTTTTTTCTGGAATTTGGAGGTTGCACCAAGTACTGTATTTTGGACTCTTTTGTTGACTATGAGGGCTACTCCATTTCTTCTTTTAAGAGATTCTTGCTGCACTAGTAGATATAATGGTCATCTGAATTACATTTGCCCATTCCTGTCCATTTTAGTTCACCGATTCCTAAGATGTTGATATTCACTCTTGCCATCTCCTGCTTGACCATATCTGGTTTACTTTGATTCGAACATTTCAGATTCCTATGTAATATTATTCTTTACAGCATCAAACTTTACTTTCACCACCAGAACCATCTACAACTGATTATGATTTCCACTTTGGCCCAGCTGCTTCATTCTTTCTGGAGCTGTTAGTAATTGCCCGCCACTCTACCCCCACTCTGACCAGGGGCTCACTTTCCAGGGCCATATCTTTTTGCCTTTTCATACTGTCCATGGAATTTTTCAGGCAAGAATACTGGAGTAGTTTGCCATTTCCTTCTCCAGTGGATCATGTTTTGTCAGAACACTTCATTAGGACTCATCTCTCTTGGGTGGCCCTGCAGGGCATGGCTTATGGTTTCATTGAGTTACACAAGCCCATTGGCCACCAAAAGGCTGTGATCCATGAAGGGGATAATGTAGGTTACAAAAAATAAACAGCACCTAGATATTGAAAGAGTAAATAATGATATTTAGAGACTTTCAAGATTAGAGAACAGTAAGCAGATTTTCATTTGTACATAGGATTTGATACATTATGTATGAAACAGACATGATTTTGTATTTTTTTTTAATTTGCACTTTTAGATTTGAATGGGAGGTCTATGAAAACTTACATTCAGATTCGGTAGACTAGGTTTAGATACTGAGATCCTCACTTCTGACATCAGTGCCACAGACAGTAGCAATAGCTCTCACTCTAAAGACAACACTTTGAGCAGAAAGACTGCAAAAGCTACTTTCTTAGAAAAGCATTTAATAAACAAGCAACAAAATATACATTTTAAAGCAACTTATGGGTAGGGGCAAGGTCTAACTTTCTTTTAAATCTATTTTGAGCCCACCTTCTTTAATTTTTCAGTTTCAGAAATATGTATTTTTCTATGTGAGTTTAAGGTAAGTTTTTCCCCCAGATGATTTTGTAATGATCTCTCAGAGTATATGAAGTTAAGAAAAATAGTGAAACTGATAGAAATCTTTATGAGCAGGCATATGACTGATAATTATAAATATAAATGTGTATGTATTAGAACAACATTTCAATCAGCTGATAATAACCCTTAAAAAGGGTGGTGCATATTTTTACTCATTTTTTAACTTTTTATTTTGTATTGGAATATAACCAATTAACAGTGTTGTGATAGTTTCAGGTGAATAGCAAACGGACTCAGCCATACATATACTTGTATCCATTCTCCCCCAAACTCCCCTCCCATCCATGCTAGGATGCAGCACATTTTTAATCACAGGTGAGCTGTAAGCTGTAAAAGTAAATATAAATTAAATAGTAAAAAAGTTAATAATCCCTAAAAAGGGAGAGAACCCACACACACATACACTTTTTTAGCAGCATTTACTTTAGAAAACTTGTGAATCCTTTTTCTGCTCCCTTTGAAATGAATATAAATGTGTTTAAAGGTGAAATAAGCCTCTTGACAGTTTTACAACTCAGAAATGTTTCCTGAGGATATGAAATCATCTCTTTGAAGTGTAATCAATCAAGGAAGAGAGCATGTCCATCTCCCTCTTTCCTGGTATGATGGGGTCTCAATTTCAGCTGGTCCTGACTCCAAGTGGCAAACCTACTTCTGATCATAAAGGTGTAAGTGGTTTGTTTTTTTGTTGTTGTTGTTGTTGTTGTTGTTGTTGTTTTGACAAGGCAATTAGCAAACATAAGTGGATACTCCAATTGATAAGTGATCTTAGGATGGACTACGTATGGCAAATGGTGATGTCAAGTCCCTTACTTGAAGATTAGCAATTATTTATTATGAGAATATGTATATAATGGGATATATGTGCTTGACTATATAAGAGGTGATATTTCTTTCTATCTTTCCAATTTCTTTATAGAATTGCCTATAAAATGTGTTGCATCCTGCACTAATATTTATTCAATATTAATTTTTGTAAATCTTCTAATTTTTGAATAGGTTTTCTGGATTTGGAGGAGTCTTTATTTTTAACCCTATTTCTGCCAATAATACTAAAGGGATAATGGAAGGCAAGTCTGGCTTGTGTCACTGCCTGGGACTTTTCCCAGTTTAACTCTTAAACTCCTTGGAATGAGGATGGACTTTAAAGAGGACTACTTCTTCTGCAAAAAAAAAAAAAAAAGCCAAATTGAGCAGAGGAACCATAGACCAAAAGCCTACTCAGCTTGCCTTTCACCTAAAAGCCCAAACTTAAAATCATAAAATGTTTGAAATCTAGTAATAGAAAAAAATCAATCCTAAATACATCAGTAACAATAGAAAGAAAATATGCAAGTTCCATAAGAGCATTTGTTAGATACTAAAGTCAACAGACTTGAATTTCTTGCCCTTAGCCTGTCTTATGTCATATAGAGTTAGAAGAACGTTCAAAGAAAGATTCTGAAATTTTCTTGATTTATTGAAATGAGAGAAGAGAGTGACTGGACTTTAAAGAACTTTTGGAATTTTCCTACATCCACCTCTGGAATTAGGTTATTCCAAACCAACATTATAAATGGAGCTATGAGGGGGGGAAATTGAGAAAAGAATGGGAAGTCTTGCTAGGATGACAAAAAAAGAGAAAAATGAGATAGTTTTCAAAGAAAAAGATATACAGAAGTCAGGCAGTATAGGAACTACGAATGGGCATGGGAAAAGGAGCACAGGATCCATGTAGTTGAAGAAATTGGAAAGGAAAGCAGGGTACCAAGTGCCAGGAAGCCCCTGATTTGAAGTATCTATTAATTATACCCATGAAAAAAAATCCCCAGAAAATGTTCAGTTTCAAATGAATTATTCATATTGTTAAACAATATGGCTTTTACTATGGGCTTTTTTTCTCTGCCTGGAAATACCACTCCTTAGCACTTCACTTTGTTCAAGTGTTAAGGTGTCACTCCTGTTTGGTTCTTGATTGACTCATACTTATTACTGCATACAACACACTACACTTTAAAAAAAAAATAGACTATTTGGAATTATATATAGTATCTTGTAATGACCTCTGGTGGAAAAGAATCTGAAAAAGAATTTGAATATGAATCACTTTGCTGCACACCTGAAACTGCACATCACATATCTCAATTAAAATCTTTAATGCAAAAATTGTAACTCATTTGGCGCTAAGCAAAGATATTCAATGAAAAGGACATCTTTTCTGGATGTTAGTTCTAAAGGGTCTTGTAGGTCTTCATAGAACCGTTCAACTTCAGCTTCTTCAGCATTACTGGTTGGGGCATAAACTTGGATTACTGTGATATTGAATGGTTTGCCTTAGAAACGAACAGAGATCATTCTGTCGTTTTTGAGATTGCATCCAAGTACTGCATTTCGGACTCTTTTGTTGACCATGATGGCTACTCCATTTCTTCTGAGGGATTCCTGCCCACAGTAGTAGATATAATGGTCATCTGAGTTAAATTCACCCATTCCAGCCCATTTTAGTTCGCTGATTCCTAGAATGTCGACGTTCACTCTTGCCATTTCTTGTTTGACCACTTATAATTTGCCTTGATTCACGGACCTGACATTCCAGATTCCTATGCAATATTGCTCTTTACAGCATCGGACCTTGCTTCTATCACCAGTCACATCCACAACTAGGTATTGTGTTTGCTTTGGCTCCATCCTTTCATTCTTTCTGGAGTTATTTCTCCACTGATCTCCAGTAGCATATTGGGCACCTACTGACCTGGGGACTTCCTCTTTCAGTATCCTATCATTTTGTCTTATCATACTGTTCATGGGGTTCTCAAGGCAAGAACACTGAAGTGGTTTGCCATTCCCTTCTCCAGTGGGCCACATTGTGTCATACCTCTCCACCATGATCCGCCCATCTTGGGTGGCCCCACAGGCATGGCTTAGTTTCATTGAGTTAGACAAGGCTGTGGTACTAGTGTGATTAGATTGACTATTTTTCTGTGAGTATGGTTTCAGTGTGTCTGCCTTCTGATGCCCTCTTGCAACACCTACCATCTTACTTGGGTTTCTCTTTTCTTGGACGTGGGGTATCTCTTCATGGCTGCTCCAGCAAAGCACAGCCGCTGCTCCTTACCTTGGATGAGGGATATCTTCTCATCACCGCCCCTTCTGACCTTGAATGTGAAATAGCTCCTCTAGGCCCTCCTGCACCCTTGCAGGCACCACTCCTTGGAGGTGGGGCTGCTCCTCCTGGCTGCCGCCCCTTGGGTATGGGGTCCTCCCAGCTTCTGCCCCTAACCTCAGACATGGGGTAGCCACCCACGCTAAGGGGACTGGAATGCAAAGTAGGAAGTCAAGAAACACCTGAAGTAACAGGCAAATTTGGCCTTGGAATGTGGAATGAAGCAGGACAAAGACTAATAGAGTTTTGCCAAGAAAATGCACTGGTCATAGCAAACACCCTCTTCCAACAACACAAAAGGAGACTCTACACATGGACATCACCAGATGGTCAACACTGAAATCAGATTGATTATATTCTTTGCACCCAAAGATGGAGAAGCTCTATACAGTCAACAAAAACAAGACCAGGAGCTGACTGTGGCTCAGATCATGAACTCCTTATTGCCAAATTCAGACTGAAATTGAAGAAAGTAGGGAAAACCACTAGACCATTCAGGTATGACCTAAATCAAATCCATTATGATTATACAGTCGAAGAAAGTAATAGATTTAAGGGACTAGATCTGATAGATAGAGTGCCTGATGAACTATGGACTGAGGTTCATGGCATTGTACATGAGACAGGGATCAAGACTATCCCCATGGAAAAGAAATGCAAAAAAGCAAAAAGGCTGTCTGACTAGGCCTTACAAATAGCTGTGAAAAGAAGACAAGTGAAAAGCAAAGCAGAAAAGGAAAGATATAAGCATCTGAATGCAGAGTTCCAAAGAATAGAAAGAAGAGATAAGAAACCCTTCCTCAGCGATCAATGCAAAGAAATAGAGGAAAACAACAGAATGGGAAAGACTGGAGACCTCTTCGAGAAAATTAGAGATACCAAGGGAACATTTCATGCAAAGATGGGCTCGAAAAAGGACAGAAATGGTATGGACCTAACAGAAGCAGAAGATATTAAGAAGAGGTGGCAAGAATACACAGAAGAACTGTACAAAAAAGATCTTCATGACCCAGATAATCACGTTGGTATGATCACTGACCTAGAGCCAGATATCCTGGAATGTGGAGTCAAGTGGGCCTTAGAAAGCATCAGTACAAACAAAGCTAGTGGAGGTGATGGAATTTCAGTGGAGCTATTTCAAATCCTGAAAGATGATGCTGTGAAAGTGCTGCACTCAATATGCCAGCAAATTTGGAAAACTCAGCAGTGGCCACAGGACTGGAAAAGGTCAGTTTTCATTCCAATCCCAAAGAAAGGCAATGCCAAAGAATGCTCAAACTACTGCACAATTGCACTCATCTCACACGCTAGTAAAGTAATGCTCAAAATTCTCCAAGCCAGGCTTCAGCAATACGTGAATTGTGAACTTCCAGTTGCTCAAGCTTGTTTTAGAAAAGGCAGAGGAACCAGATACCAAATTGCCAACATCTGCTGGATCATGGAAAAAGCAAGAGAGTTCCAGAAAAACATCTATTTCTGCTTTATTGACTATGCCAAAGCCTTTGACTGTGTGGATCACAAGAAACTGTGGAAAATTCTGAAAGAGATGGGAATACCAGACCACCTGACCTTTCTTTTGAGAAACTTATATGCAGGTCAGGAAGCAACAGTAAGAACTGGACATGGAACAACAGACTGGTTCCAAATAGGAAAATAAGTACATCAAGGCTGTATATTGTCACCCTGCTTATTTAACTTCTATGCAGAGTACATCATGAGAAATGCTGGGCTGGAAGAAGCACAAGCTGGAATCAACATTTCTGGGAGAAATACCAATAACCTCACATATGCAGATGACACCACCCTTATGGCAGAAAGTGAAGAGGAACTAAAAAGCCTCTTGATGAAAGTGAAAGAGGAGAGTGAAAAAGTTGGCTTAAAGCTCAACATTCAGAAAACGAAGATCACCACATCTGGTCCCATCACTTTATGGGAAATAGATGGGGAAACAGTGGAAACAATGTCAGACTTTATTTTTTGGGGCTCCAAAATCACTGCAGATGGTGACTGAAGCCATGAAGTTAAAAGACGCTTACTCCTTGAAAGGAAAGTTATGACCAAACTAGATAGCATATTGAAAAGCAGAGATATTACTTTGCCAACAAAGGTCCGTCTATTCAAGGCTATGGTTTTTCCTGTGGTCATGTATGGATGTGAGAGTTGGACTGTGAAGAAAGCTGAGCGCTGAAGAATTGATGCTTTTGAACTGTGGTGTTAGAGAAGACTCGAGAGTCCCTTGGATTGCAAGGAGATCCAACCAGTCCATTCTGAAGGAGATCAGCCCTGGGATTTCTTTGGAAGGAATGATGCTAAAGCTGAAACTCCAGTACTTTGGCCACCTCATGAGAAGAGTTGACTCATTGGAAAAGACTCTGATGCTGGGAGGGATTGGGGGCAGGAGGAGAAGGGGACGACAGAGGATGAGATGGCTAGATGGCATCACTGACTCGATGGACGCGAGTCTGAGTGAACTCCAGGAGTTGGTGATGGACAGGGAGGCCTGGCGTGCTGCTCTTCATGGGGTCGCAAAGAGTCGGACACGACTGAGTGACTGAACTGAACTGAACTGAACTGAAAGATATTCAATAAATGCCACTTTAAAAACTAGACAGAATGTAAATTGGGTAGTAAATTCATGTATAACTATTTTCGCTACAGTATTTTTTTTAATCTTATGTTAATAAGATGTTTAAAGTCATAAATTCTCTTCAGAAAAAAAAAAAAAACATGCTAATACATTTGTATGTACACCCAAATTTGAATACAAGTGTTACAAATAGATGGGCATCTCAGTGTCAGAACTGCTGACATTCTTTGTCTGGTTCATCAAAGACTCTTTAGCAGCATTCTAAATCCTCTATTTACTGGATTCCGGGAGTAATTCCCTCCCCTCCAATGACAATAGAAGTGTCTTCAGACATCGCCAGATGTCTCCTCTGTGGCAAAACTGCCCCAACTTGAGAATTTCAAAAGATAACCTCACTGGACCACAACTAGGAAAGTCTGCATTGTACGAAAACTGATTTCAAAATAATACTACTTGGGGGTCCATTTCAATAAAGTGTAACTGAGAAAGGAAAGAGATGACAAAAGAATAAAATGATTATGCATAAAAAGAAATTGATTAAACACAGTAGACATTGGGAAAATGTTTAACATACATTTATTGCAGTTGTTCTAGGATTCAGAGAAGTTTTTAGCTGCTAATCTGATATAACAATTTGTTATTTGTTTCCACCCTGTATTTAATTTACAAATTAGAACTTCAAAAGTATATTTTTAAATTATTACCTGAAAAAATGCAATGACATTGAATTAATACAGAAATTGCCTATAAAACCAGAAACACAATTTATAGAGCTCTTTGCTAGTTACTCAGTCATTGATCCACATTACGGAGTCCCTCCAAGATACATAAATATGCAAATGAACATTGAGCAGGCACCCTTATTTGTAGGGCACTTGGCGCTACAAGGAAGTCATATAAAGAGAAAGAAAGGCATGATATTTGTTTTCAAATAAACCATTGTCCACTGATATTTTCAGGAACAGAGTTTAAAGCTTAGTTCTGGATCAATTTACTTTCTAAGCAAAAATTGTGAGGCAGAAAGCATGTGGATGTCCCTGGTGGTCCAGTGGTTAAGAATCTGCCTTACAAAGCAGGGGATGTGGGTTTGATCCCTTGTCCCATGTAAGACACACATGCCACAACTAAGAGCAGACATAGCCAGGTAAATAAACACACCTTAGTCTCAGAAGCTCTCTTATATTAAAGTTAAAGGGCTTGCTTGACTAGACTAAAGAATAGTTTAGTTCAGATGAAAGAAAAGGTGAATCATGATGTCTCTGTGCAATTTCACCAAAGCATCTTTGCATTCCAGTTAGAACTGTAGACTCTAGAGGTGAGTAAGCTTGGATTGCAACTCTGTCTTTGTCCTGGTAAATTATACGGCATGAAAAAAATCAAATAAAACCCTTCAGTCCCAGTTTTCTAATAGTATAATAGAGATCACAGACATTTACTGAGACTATGTGCTGGGACCATAGCCATAGTCACCTATATTCAGTTCAGTTCAGTTATCAGTCATGTCCGACTCTTTGCGACCCCATGAATCGCAGCATATCAGGCCTCCCTGTCCATCACCAACTCCCGGAGTTCACTCAGACTCACATCCATCGAGTCAGTGATGCCATCCAACCATCTCATCCTCTGTCATCCCCTTCTCCTCCTGCCCCCAATCTGTCCCAGCATCAGAGTATTTTCCAATGAGTCAACTCTTTGCATGAGGTGGCCAAAGTACTGGAGTTTCAGCTTCAGCATCATTTTTTCCAGAGAAATCCCAGGGCTGATCTTCTTCAGAATGGACTAGTTGGATCTCCTTGCAGTCCAAGGGACTCTCAAGAGTCTTCTCCAACACCAGAGTTCAAAGGCATCAATTCTTCGGTGCTCAGTTTTCTTCACAGTCCAACTCTCACATCCATACATGACCACTGGAAAAACCATAGCTTTGACTAGACGGACCTTTGTTGGCAAAGTGTGTTAGTCGCCAAGTCGTGTCCAGCTGTTTGCGACCCCATGGACTGTAGCTTGCCAGGCTCCTCCGCCCATGGGATTCTACAAGCAAGAATACTGGAGTGGGTTGCCATTTCCTTCTCCAAGTTATCAATAAAGGAACTAATATATATTGAAAACCTACCATGTGCAATCATTTTGCTAGGACTAATAAATATAACAGCAATTAATTTTCTTTAAATAAGTAACATAAATAATGCCAGTTTCACTACTGAAGAAACTTAATTCTCTGTAAAAATAAGAAACATATGCTTTTATGTTTTCAGTGAGTAATAGATCCCTGATAAACATGGTACTCAGCATGTCAATTGTATGGATCTCTCTTTAATACACTATTACCAAACTAATGAGATACGGTTTCAGGCTTAAATATAAAATGTACAAATGATAAAGGAGACTTTTAGCTAGTGAAACAGATTTGGATATTTCTATGTGTTTGCCATATGTGTACATTTTCTGTTTTATTGAGGAAGAAATTCCTAAAGATTTCCCTCCCTTGTGTCCTGTGTTTTTGTTTCTTGCTCCTTTGAGGCCAAAGATGTGTGTTTTGTTTTTCTGTGTATCCCCCAGTGCATCCTGCACAATGCCCTTATCTGATTGATCTCGGAGAGTGGAGTTTAAGTGAGGTAAATTGAATTGAATTGCTTTAAACTGAAAGCTCCTTTCAAAACTGCTTATTCCTGTGGGTTCCTGGAGGATGCTGGAGTTGAAATGCATCAGATAGCTATTTTTCATTGCCGTATATAAAATCCCTGAGAAGTTGGCACGAAGAAATGAAAATGTCTTGACACAAAGAGTTAATGCGATTGGCAGGCCTGGTGTTATTAGAACAAAGTGTCCATCTAAGGTATCTTGCTCAGTTCTAGAGCATTTGGTGCCATAGCCTGCTGCCCTCTTCGTATAGATAATTATGATTTTTAATTGAAGTGTACACCAACTTTTATGTACTGGTTTGGCCACTGACATCACAGATGTGTGGTAACTCTTCAGATGACCCTGAAAGGTCACTCTTAACCCCATAAATTAAGCTGCAAAATTACTTTTTAAAAACTTCTCTCGGCTGCCACCTTGTGCTGAGTTTTCAAAGTAACAAAATTCAATCTTGAAAGAAATACAGGTTTTCAACCTTATTGAGGCTAGGAATTTACATATGAAGAGTAGATAATTTTGTGGTGAAATCAATAAAGACATAAAAATAGCATTTGATCTAAAATTAGCATTTATAATTAGTCTTTTTCCCCCATTATTTCTACAAGCAGTTTGACACAATAAACTTGAGAAACAATAAGAAAATTATTAACTCAAGCCCTACAAAATAAATGTGATATCATGACATTAATTTGAAAACTTTCTCTTTTGCACTGATAACTTTCTGAAAACGTTGAAATTAGATTTGACTGCTGAACGAATAAGAAATATTAAATTGCATTAAATTTCTATAATAAGAAATTGCATTAAAAAATTCAGAAATCCTGCCTCAAATCTGTTTTCATACCTGAAGACACCTAAATCCAACCCAAGCTTAAATGTAATGGTGAACTCAAGCCTCGTTGTCCTCAGTTTGGTAAAACCTGGCACACCAGAAAATTCCACACCTGGACAGATGCTAGCTATTTTCATTTTCTATCGGTCAGGAAATAGCCATTGTTGCAATTCAAACTCAGAAGGAAATTATACATGTTTTATCTTTAAGAAAAAAACAACTTAGATATAATGCAGATCTCTCACTGCAAAAATTTAATTTGAGGGTAAAAATTACTAAAGAGACAGCATCAGAAAGAGCAGCCTCAGATAATCTTTTTTCCAGTCCAATTCTATATCAACAGTTGCTTGATGTCTACATTCTTATGGACACTCACAAGTGTTCACACTTATTATGAGTTCAGGGAATAATATTTTGTACCTGCTATCATATAGAATAGGGACTCCCTGGTGGCTCAGCTGGTAAAGTATCAGCCTGCAGTGTAGGGGACCTGGGTTTGATCCCTGGGTTGGGAAGGTCCCCTGGAGGAGGGCAGGGCGACTCACTCCAGTATTCTTGCCTGGAGAATCCCCATGGACTGTATAGTCCATGGGGTCGCAAAGAGTGACTTTCACTTTCACATGACTGAGCAACTTTCACTTTTTCACTTTCATCATATAGAATAGTTTTCCATTACATTATTTTTTAAATCATAAGCTGTGTTATGGCCTTTGTTCTAAGGCCATAACAGTTGGAAGCAGTTTTAAGCAGTTGGAAAAGAATGCAAGACCACATCATCTGAATTATTTTTTTTTTTAATTTATTGAACACGTGTCTTTCATTTAGGTCTGGTCCAACTTTCTCAAGGTTTGTGGTTTAATGACTTTATGAAATCTTTTCCATTGTGCCTTCGAAGTGGTCCTGTTTTCTTAATGGAAGAAATATATTTAAATTGTCTGAGAGCCCTGTTTTCTCTCTCTGCTTGTTGCCCTAGGATATGTGAGACTAGAAACTCTGTCAAAAATAGTCTTAATTTACTTGCTAGCGTTCACTTTCCTGGTAAGAATAATTTTGGTTAGGAGGGAACGTGTTTTCTCATTGTCTTCTTTCACTGGCAAATAATACATTGCATTTGTGTCTTTCTTTACTGAGCCTAGAGCCTTTAGATTCATTATCCAATTAATCCTCCTAACATTGCTATAAAATAAGAATGAGGAGTAAATTCCCAATGTACATATAGGGAGATTAAATGTCTTATATTATGTCACCAAGCCAGTGAAAAAGCAGAGCTAAGAAAACTGCTTAAGGCTTGCCTTTATTGTGATATTGGGTCATTATTTCTCATATTATAAGAATCTCTGCTGGGATAACTGGACCTAAGAATTGAGAACTAAACAAGTTTTCTCTTTATATATACATTTAATTGTAACAATGCTCTTTAAAATGGCCTTTTGAAAGAATAATTAGGGATATAAATGTGTTTATATTGGCAGAACATAGTACATGGTATTTTAATGATTTATGGAATAAAATCACTTTTGGTTTTCTAGTTATATACTCTAGTTAACATTCATTAATAAATAACTATCAATATTCACTAATAAGTGAATGTGGGACTGAAAGCATTTTTACTTTCGCTCCTTCACTTATTATGAGTAAACTAGTTTAACCTGTCCTTTGTAACACATGAAGTTTATGCAGGTCAATCTCATTTTATTTAGTTATTTTAGTCATGTATTTTTGAGAATCTTTATATTCCTACAGAAACAATTCAAGGAACACAGTCATTTTTGTTATTTATATTTTTAAAGAAGATTTAATTCAATCTATAAAAAAGACCAAAAAATCAAATACTAAATATCTTACCTGTTTTTTCATTTCCCATCTTTCCTTGCTGCATAAGAAAGCTAACAAAATTATCATCTGCATGGTACTTTTGACTGTACTTTGACTATAACCCAAAAGTTGAAATGTAAGAAATCCCTAAAGCACAGGAAGAAATCCCTGAGAAGTTTCAAGCCCAAATCTGTAGGCTACGGCAGACGAGAGGTTCAGATACCCTTCAGCTGCAAGCTTGAACTTTAAACTCTTCAGAAGAACCCAAATTTGGATTCATTTGAGATTTTCTTTGTTTAAGTCAATGGCTAATATATCTGAAGGAAATTTTTAAGATGTATTTGAATTTCTTCCTTGCGTAAAACAACTTTAAGGAAAATGAAAGCTGACGTCCAAGGGCACTTGAACTATGATCAATGGTGTCCCTGCTCACTCTGGTAGATTGATGCCACCTTATGGAATTCGAGCTTCACTACACCACATGTTAAAACAGCAGCAAAAACCTGAGTAGGGATTATGGCTGAATGTTATTCAATAGGAAAGCATTTCAGAGTTTAAATAAAAGGCAGGGGATTAAAGACTAAATTCTATAATAATAGTTTTCTTAAAAGCTTGAAGATCATATGTTTTACACTGCATATTTCTTAATTAGATATAAGATTCATTTTCCACTGGCAATGTAAGAGTTATCTTTTAAAACTAATGTGCAGTCATATTTCAGACATTTAAAAAAATTTAATTCCCATTATTCTGTTTCTTATTTGTGCCCTATCATTTTATTTTACCTTTAATTTCTTTGTTCCAAAATTTTAGATAGATTGCTAAGTTACTCAAATGTGGCTACAAGTAGAACAAACAAATCTATCTAATTTTTGAAAGTAGAAGTGTTAGTCGCCCAGTCATATCCAACTCCTTGCAACCCCATGGACAGAGCCAGCCAGGCTACTCTGTCCATGGAATTCTCCAAGCAAGAATACTGGAGTGGGTAGTCATTCTTCAGCATTACAGGCAGGTTCTTTGCCATTTCAGCCACCAGGGAAGCTCCAGGAATACCAGGGTTGGGGGCTATTCCCTCTTTCAGGGTATCTTCCCAACCCAGGGATCAAACTCAGGTCTCCCACATTGCAGGCAGATTCTTTGCCATCTAAATCACCAGGGAAGCTAATTTTTAACTTATAGTAATTGTGTTAATATTGAGACTAAGCAGAAAACTAAACCAAGGGATAATAGTTTTATCACCTATTTGTGAGCTGTGTAAGGAGGATGAAAACAAGGACAGGAACTTCTATTCATATTAGGGAAGGAATGAGGAGGGATTAGGAAGACATCTCTGGTGTTTAGTTTAGTTTTTGTTTGTTTTTTAATGCTCTCAGGTAAGATGAAGCCAGCGGAGATGTCCCAGGGTCCAGTATGTGAATAGGAAAGGGGAAGCTTAATGCAGATTTATGCTGGGACCCAACCCAGACTTCATGAACATTAGACGTGGGTCTAAATAAGAGCTTTCTTCCAAATGAATTCAAAGAGTTTTAATTTTACCCTATTATGAAATATAAAACCCAGTTTCTTGGTAAGTTATAGATTATTTGAAGACTCTAAAACATGGACTCTTTCACTGGTCTAAACTCTTACATTCAATGATTCTTAGACCTGGCTGGCCAATCATAATCACTGAGCCTGTTTTACATGATGTTTTTCTGATCAGGAAGTCTTTCTATGATCTGCGTATGAGCGATACAGACAGGCGCCACACATTGGTGGAATACGTCTAGATTCCCAGCTCCAGGAGTGCGGATATTCATCACGGGTCTTTAGGTAGCTGAAAGAATTTCATGGCACATCTTGACCATATTTCATGGCACTTCTTGTGAATGGTCTTCTTAGTCCACTCTGCTGAAGCATGTATCAGAAAATATTAACAGGAAGCACCTGTGAGTGTGCCACAACCAGGGTCAAGGTTGATGTTCTCAGGAATAATTTTCTTGCAGCTTTGCATAACCTTGATGCCATTCTTCTACTCCTTAATCTCAGTAGCTTCAAAGAGAGTCCATCAAGGGATTGCCAGCACATCCTCCATAACAGCTGACCCCACAGAGCTGCACGAGTGCCTTTCCCACTCCTGCGATTCTCCAGCTGAATTTGCATTTTTCTTTGTGTCTGCTGTCATTTGGGCTTGAAGTTCAGATGAACACAGTCTCTCTCAGTTCCTCCTGTCACATAATTCTGACTAGTCTTTTCCATGCCATTTTTCCTTGCCTTGCCATCCTCATCTTTATCTCTACAACCTGAGAAGCTAACATACCATCTTCATTGCCACATTTCTTTCAATCCAATTGTCATGATTCATTTTTGCTGTTGTTCAGTTGCCAAGTCATGTCTGACTCTTTGTGACCCCATGGACTGCAGCATGCCAGGCTTCCTTGTCCTTCACCACCTCCTGGAGTTTGCTCAAACTCAGGTCCATTGAGTCGGTGATGCCATCCAACCATCTCATCCTCTGTCACCCTCTTCTCTGCCTGCCCTTAATCTTTCCCAGTATCAGGGTCTTTTCCAATGAACTGGCTTTTTTCACCAAGCGGCCAAAGCATCATAGTTTCAGCATCAGTGCTCCAAATGAATATTCAGGGTTGATTTCCTTTAGGATTGACTGGTTTGATATCCTTGCAGTCCCAGAGACTCTCAAGCGTCTTCTCCAGCACCGTAGTTCAAAAGCATCAATTCTTCATCACTCAGCCTTCTTTATGGTCCAACTCTCACATCTATATGTGACTACTGGAAAAGCCATAACTTTAACTATACAAATACAGACCTCTGTCCCAAAGTAATGTCTCTGCTTTTTAATATGCTGTCTAGGTTTGTCACAGCTTTTTTCCCAAGGAGTGTCTTTTACTTCCATGGCTATAGTCACTGTCTGCAGTGACTTTGGAACCCAAGAAAATAAAGTCTTGCCACAGTTTTCATGTTTGCCCCATCTATTTGCCATGAAGTGATGGGACTGGATGTCATGGTCTTAGCTTTTTGAATGATGATGTCTAAGCCAGCTTTTTCACTTTCCTCTCTGTCTTCATCAACAGGTTCTTTAATTCCTTTTTACTCACTCATTTTTCTCCAGATGAAAGATAACCAGTTAACTATGAGTTAACTCTGCTCTTTTAGAGTAGCTATTCAAGTATTATTTCTGAGGAGTTTTTTTTTTTTTTTCTTTTTCCAGTGAAAGTGCTGTTTTAATTTCTTACCAATGAACTCATTATCACCAACTCACATAGTGAAGGGATCTTGTAGAGAGGACTCTCAGGGAAAATTTTCATCACAAAGATGAGAATTGTGGTTGTAAACTGTGATCAAAAAAGTAATCTGAAAAGAAATCGATACAAAATTATCTAACTTAAAGATGTATGCCTTCCTTTGCACCCTTCACAAAACATTTGAAGCCAGTCTTTGTAGTAGACTCCAGGCTATCAGCTACCCAGGTGGTACTAGTGGTAAAGAACCTGCCTGCCAATGCAGGAGATGTAGACGACCCGGGGTCAATCCCTGGGTCAGGAAGATTCCCTGGAGAAGGAAATGGCAACCCACTCCAGTATTCTTACCTGGAGAATCCCAAGGACAGAAGAACCCAGTGGGCTACAGTCCATGGGATCGAATTGGACACGGCTGAAGTGACTTAGCAGGCCAGACTATCAGTTATTCTTGTCACTTTTATCTATAGTAGGGCCAGTAGCAATGATGCCTATGATGTTTACCCAATGTCCAACTTAGAATGTATATTACATTTCCATAAGGGCTTCTAAAGCATCAAGAACAGTCTTCTCAAGGAAAGTTGATTTTGTGGATAAAAAAATAAATAATAAAAAAAGGTCTCTCTCTGACTTCTTATAGGCTTGCTCTATAGGAGTATGAATGCGGCCAGAGCGTGGGCAATTTCATGGAATCTAAAGTGGGAAAGGAATGACGGAAGTGTGCATGCCTATTAGAAGAAGACTGGTCATTTGGATTAGAGGTTGGCAAACGTCTTCTCAAAGAGCCAGAGAAGAACTGCCGATATTTTAGGTTCTGAGGATCACGTGGTCTCTGCTGGATCTACTTTGCTCTCATCACATGAAAGCACCCACAGGTGCTGAGCACAGCTCGTGTGCAAATGAGCATAGCTGTGTTCCAATGAACCCTATCAAAACAAGCAGCAAGCCCGATCTGGAAGATGGGCCATAATTTGCCAACCCTGTGTTAGATTATAGTTAGTAGTTGGTGTAGTTATGGTATAGAAAAGGAGCAAGAGTCATGAGTGCAAGGTCCATCTCTAACACTAGCTGTTAATATGTAGAGATAACTTGATTTTTTCCTAGCTAGCACTATTTTCAGATCTGTAAAATGAGGGTTAAACTTACCTTTTCTAAAATTACTCTCTGCTCTAAAATTACATGAGTTACCTCATTTGTCTTTTTTTCTTATATTTAAGAAAAATTTGATTGCGTGTTTTTACAAAGACTAAATAAAAATCATTCAGAAAATGATGCTAAGCATTTAAAACTTTCAAAATGGTTAATTTGTCTGGTAGAGAGAAAGGAAGGAAGCTCCTATTCCAAATATATGGAATGTTATCTCAGTTTTATTCTGTGTGAGCTGTCAGAATTTGTCATGGCTCCCTTAAGAAATTCCAACAGAGGATCAGGGCCCATGAAGCCCTGAGTACAGGAATGATGTAGTTAAAGCTTTTTTTTTTTTTTTCCTGACTAAATCTTCTCTGATTTTCAGGAAAGAACAGACATAGTTTGCTGATACCAAGACATTCTTTTCAACCCTCACTCCTGATTAAAATTATTATTTCTGGATCCCATTCCATGTATTTATTGACACCAAGCTTCTCCAGATGATCCCTTTTGTGGGTTTATGGAAATCATGGTATCTGTGCTTTGTCACCAAAAAAAATAATGCAAGATTTTGAAAATTAAAAAAGAAAAAATAAAGATTTATTTGGAGTCCTAAGAATTGCAGTTCAGAAATTATACTAAGTGGAGTAAGTTATACAGAGAAAGACAATATTACATGATATCATTTATACATGGAATCTAAAAAAAAAAAGTAATACAAAGAAGAAGATCTCCTGGAGAAGGCAATGGCAGCCTACTCCAGTGCTCTTGCCTGGAAAATCCCATGGATGGAGGAGCCTGGGGGGCTACAGGCAATGGGATCGAAAAGTCAGACACAACTGAACAACTTCACTTCACTTCACTTCAATACAAATTAATTCATCTATGAAACAAAAAAAGATTTGTAGACATAGAAAACAAACTATGGTAACCAAAGGGGAAAGAGTAGGGAGTGCTATATTAGGAGTATGGAACACACTACTATACATAAAATAAACAACAAAGACTTACTGTATAGCATAGGAAACTATATCCCATATCTTGTGATGACCTATGCTGAAAAGAATTTGAAAAATATATATTATATATATTAATATATACTATAAATATATATATATTAATTATATGTCTATACATATACATGTAATTGAGTCATTTTGCTGGACACTGGAAATTAGCACAATATTGTCATTCAACTATACTTCAAAAAAAAAAAGGAATTGTAGTTCTGGAGACACAGATTCTGGTAAAACCTAAAGAGTGTTTTGAGGAAGAGAAAGAGTCAGGGGCTTATAAAGACAAAAAGCTATGAGGGTATTAAAAGTTGCCTGGTGAGAACCGTGATTGACTGTGAGCTGAGTGAGAAAATACTTTTTCTTAAGGAATCGAAGTTGTTTTAGCGTAGGAATCCGAAAGAAGATAGACTGCCACAAGGTATTTTACGATAAGGGTCTGATAAGTATCTTGAGTTTCTAGCAGATATTCTGGATGTCTTCCTTAGGATAATAAGTGGCCAAAAGTTCAGATTCCACCCAGACCAAGACATGCATAAGTTGTATTTCCTCAGTGGCCTCTCGGCTACATTTTAGAGCGCTTTCTTAGCAATACCAACTTCATTTTGATTTTTCTTTCACTGCTTTTATCAATCCCAACTTCTTTATTAATGTTTATGTAGGCAATTCATGGCGTGTTTGAATCAAATTCTTTGTACAAATAGAAAGGCGTAATTGTTCAAAATCCCTCCAGAAACTAATGTGACCCTGCTTTACTTGTGTATCACCAGAACCAGTCCTAGAGACCACAAGTTAGCCTACCGAACAGAATGATCAAAGTTCTCTGGTGTGTGCATGCTAAGTCACTTCAGTCATGTCTGACTCTTTGCAACCCTATGGACTGTAGCCCACCAGCCTCCTCTGTCCAACAGATTCTCCAGGCAAGAATACTGGAGTGGGTTGCCATTTCCTGCTCGAGGGGATCTTCCTGATCCATGTTTAAGGGAAGGGGTTGACCCCATGTCTCTTGCATCTCTTGCATTGGCAGGCAAGTTCTTTAACACTAGTGCCACCTGGGAAGCCCGATTTCTCTGGTAGGTCTAACCATTCCCTTAACCTAATCTTCAGCTTGAATTTTACAAAACCAGAGCTGCTGCTGCTGCGTCGCTTCAGTTGTGTCCGACTCTGTGCGACCCCATAGACGGCAGCCCACCAGGTTTCCCTGTCCCTGGGATTCTCCAGGCAAGCTATGCATGTATTAATCCTATGCTCAAAAGTTAAACCACAGATGGTATGATGAAACAAAGACTCCACCTACTCATTAAACATAATATTAATACATATTTTTTAATGGCATATTTTATGTTAGGTATTGAGCTAGGAAAAGGGATTCAAACATAACCATTTACCCTACGACTGAACCATCCCCTGAGGGTACCGGGAACATTCACCAGAGCTTGTGTTACTAACATGCAGTTACGTATACTGGGCGGCTATGTGGCGGCATTCATTCTAGATAATCTTCACTGAGGACCTACACTCCAGCTGTTGTTGAAGGATAAGTGACATATCACTCAACAGTCAGAGAAAAAGGTGAGTTTAGATAGATGGAATAGATTAAGCCAAGGTAAGAAAGAATTAATGAGAATTTGGGGAGAAACAGCAAGCTCAGCATGCAAAGTATTGAGAAATATGACCTGAGGTCAAGATGAAAATGCAGGTTGAAAATGAATTATAAAACCCTTGAATCCTATATCATGGAATTTGGATATTTTTACCCCCAAGGTGAAAGAGAAAACACTGAACATTTTTGAGAGGAGGACTAAAATAATCAGATTTAGAAAGTGAGCATGGTTGAAAATGTATAAGATGAGGAAAAATCTGTAAGCTAAAAGGCTGGATAGGAAGGTAAATTATGTATCACAAATTTATAAAGGAGTTATTGACCTTAATCTGGGGTGTTGAAAATGGCAAGAGAAGAAAATGAGAAACTTTTCAATCAAAGCAGTGAAAATTTAGGAGTTATATAATACCTGGTGCCTCTGCTATTTCTATATTATACTACTAAATATGCCTTGTTCATAGAGATGGCTCCTTTTAAAAACATTTTTACTGTGTATTGATTGTTTAAACTGAAGGCTAATAAGAACCAAATTTTGTTTAGCATATTAAGTTTGAGCTTAGCTTATACATCTCCACTAATTTAATCACCTACTAGATTTTTAAACCTGATACATTAGTCTTAAAATGTTTATTTCATATTGTGATATTCTCTATTCCATAGCCCCCTTTCCCACTTCATAGACCACATATTCCAATGTCATAGAGTCTCCTGGTAGTGCATTTTGAACACTTTGGGAACTAATATTAGCAGCTGTTTTTGATCCTTAAAAGAATAGCTTCAATAGAATAATGCCTGCCCAATCCATAGTTTATCAATAAGGAAATATGGGAAGTTAAGACCAGTGAGGTAAAATATTTAATTGTTACAGTAAGAGTAATGATTTGGTAATTTGTTAGAGAAATTTGTAATTTGTTACAAATTTGTTAGTCAAAGGAAATATTTTGTCCTTTTTTTTTAAATTTTATTTATTTTTAAACTTTACAATATTGTATTAGTTTTGCCAAATATCAAAATGAATCCGCCACAGGTATACCTGTGTTCCCCATCCTGAACCCTCCTCCCTCCTCCCTCCCCATACCCTCCCTCTGGGTCGTCCCAGTGCACCAGCCCCAAGCATCCAGTATCGTGCATCAAACCTGGACTGGCGACTCATTTCATACATGATATTATACATGTTTCAATGCCATTCTCCCAAATCTCCCCACCCTCTCCCTCTCCCAGAGTCCATAAGACTGATCTATAAATCAGTGTCTCTTTTGCTGTCTCGTACACAGGGTTATTGTTACCATCTTTCTAAATTCCATATATGTGCGTTAGTATACTGTATTGGTGTTTTTCTTTCTGGCTTACTTCACTCTGTATAATAGGCTCCAGTTTCATCCACCTCATTAGAACTGATTCAAATGTATTCTTTTTAATGGCTGCCTAATACTCCATTGTGTATATGTACCACAGCTTTCTTATCCATTCATCTGCTGATGGACATCTAGGTTGCTTCCATGTCCTGGCTATTATAAACAGTGCTGCGATGAACATTGGGGTACACGTGTCTCTTTCCCTTCTGGTTTTCTCAGTGTGTATGCCCAGCAGTGGGATTGCTGGATCATAAGGCAGTTCTATTTCCAGTTTTTTAAGGAATCTCCACACTGTTCTCCATAGTGGCTGTACTAGTTTGCATTCCCACCAACAGTGTAAGAGGGTTCCCTTTTCTCCACACCCTCTCCAGCATTTATTGCTTGTAGACTTTTGGATCGCAGCCATTTATTTTGTCCTTTCTATATAAGGGTGACAGGTTTCCCTGGTGGCTCAGATGGTAAAGAATCCACCTGCAATGCAAAAGACCTGGGTTTGATCCCTGGGTTGGGAAGATCCCCTGGAGAAGGGCATGGCAACCCACGCCAATATTCTTGGCTGGAGAATCCCCATGGACAGAGGAGCCTGATGGGCTACAGTCCATGGGGTCACAAAGAGTTGGATGCGACTAAGCACATATAAAAGTGATATGACCTTTTTATTTTTTTATTTCCTAATTATATTTTTGTTCTTTTTAGGAATCTTTCATCATATTATCATTTTTATGTGACACAAAAAAGCAAGTTGAAGTAAAAATAATATCTCAGACTAGCAAACTCCTAAATATTGAGTTTTTAATGTTTATTATTATTTTAATGATCATATATGTACTTTTTTTACTTTTGCCATTTTATAAATAATTCGTGCTGTTTTTAATCAAAATGTGTCATTCACCTACAACTATGTTCTTCTGACTTACATGCTTAAGTTTTGACTGTTTCAGATAATGCTTAGTTTTGTTTTGCTTTGTTTTTTATCTATTTAGTGTGGCCATGTAGTTCAGTAAGAACCTGCTAATTCCATTGTCCTTGGAAGCAGTTTTCATCCCCACATCCTTCAAATTCCTGAACCATCATACCAACGAGGATTTTTCCTCTACCAGATTATTTTTCAAATACACCAGAGCAAAATCTTCAGCAGTTGGACAACCATCTTATGCTAGGCATAATTTCACCCGATATTCCACTCAAAATAGGGCCCCTCTGCCATTCCTCAAACACTATTTTACTGTCTATTTCATTGGACCACTCCTGACATCACTTGTACCTGTTTCAGTCCTATAAAAACTAGACATGAAGATACCAGAAATTTATCGTGGGAAATTGTAAAGAATAAAAGGATGGGAGCTGAAGTAGGCAAGGAGGGCTTTAGACCATGATTCAGGTCTGGTAGATATAAAAATAGAGAGGAAAGTAAGCACTGGATAAGAATCTCAGTCATAAACACTCATAAATATATTTCCAGGCAAATAGCGATATTTTCAAGTTATCCAAGACATAGACAATAAAAAATATGGAATTCAAAACATATTCAAATTGCATGTATTTTCCTAATCACCATTTAAAAAATCCCTTTCCTGACCATTATTACAAGCAATCTATCAAAGACCCATCCAGAGTAAGAAGTTGTCTTCTTCTACGGGATACAATGGCACATTTTATTCTCAGTAGAACAGAGCTTCTGGGAACTGACACTGATGGGGGCTCCAGTTACTTGAAAGAATGCAATAAACAAAAGCCACATAAAGACTATTCATTTATTCAGAAACATTCAAAGTACAGACAGAAAAACACTATTGACATCACCAGAAATCAGAAAGTTCCATAAGAAACAAATCGTAGAGCAATTTCGGGATATAATTCTTGTGGTCCTCTTTTATGCAGGCAGAAGCAGTTCGTCCCACTGAAAAATGCAGTCAGGCTCCTGCAAAGCGGTGTTCTTTCTAGTGCTGCAAGGATCAACGTTGTACATTTCAGCATCTACCAAAGAACGTCTTTATTTTCAAGTTGAGAGCACATCATATACCATGATTTATGAAGTTAAAGATAAAAGAACTGTTCTTTTACGAAAATGTTTCCAATTTCATAAGAAAATTGCTACTATTATAATTTATTTCCTAGTAGGAAGATTGCTGTCACTAGTTATTCAAGCACATTTTCCTTAAAGATGTTGTTGTTATCCTTTGGCATTAGGAATATAATACATTCCTATAACCATCACGTGAAGATTCAGCAGCACTGGCTATTAATTACACTGCCAGTAATGTATGCTTAGAATTCAAACTCTGGAGAATGACGGGCCAGGAGAGAATTAATGTTTACTGAAAGCTAACTTTAAGTCAGGAACTGTGATAAACATTCTATGGATAGCTTCCTATGAAATCTATAGAGCAGGATGAAATATGCATTCTCCCTATGTTAAAGATGAGGAGACTAGTGACTCAGAGAGCCTGGGGAAGCGGGTCAGTCCAACGGCTACTTACTGGCCAGGCTGGCACTGTGCCACATCCCAGGGTGCAATTTTGCAATGAAACATGTTCACATTGTTCCTCCAGATACTAATTATAAAATACTACTTCATCTTACTAAGTTAGACATTAATTGACAATACTACACTTAAATGACTTCCCTGGTGGCTGAGATGGTAAAGAAATCGCCTGCAATGTAATTCAATCCCTGGGTCGGGAAGATCCCCTGGAGAAGTGAATGGCAACCCACTCCAGTATTTTTGCCTGGAGAATTCCATGGACAGAGAAGCCTGGGGCACTACAGTCCCTGGGGTTGCAAGTGTCAGACACGACTGGGCAACTAACACTTCCACTTTCTTTTCACACTTAAATATGTTAGATAATGTTAGGACTATAAATAGGGTATACAGCGGGGTCCTTATCTTCAAAGAACATACTTCTTATATATCAATTCATAGTAGAGATAATTTGCAAAATTGCTACCAAGAAGACCTCTGGATATATTTAAACTTGCAAGACCCTAAGCTATGCTGTCATAGGTGGTATGACTGATCCTATCTTGTGTGGTTTCAGCTAAATTTATGCCTATAGACATGTCGAGAGTCTTTGATAATTATATAGAAGGAAGCTCTGCCTCAGTTGTCATGTAAGCAAAGAAGGGAGAAGCACTAACAGAGAAACCAACAGTCATGCAAAAGAAAATCCAGATAATATTCTATGTTAATGCATTCACATGCCTGCCACGTATCTGTCAAAACAATGTCAACGTGCTTTCATGTGCATCATTATATTGAGAGATATAGTGCAAATCTTAATCTCTTCATTATAGAGTGAAGTGCCAAATGATCCAAAATTAAATAATTCACCTATCCAATCTTAATATATTAGTAAATTTTATAGTAAACATATATACTCATAGACATGCGTGTTTTTTTTTTTTTTTCCCTAGAAAGTCTGTTTTTAAACATTTACCAGTACACCAATGATTTTAACTGTTGGAATTCTCCTAAGTTCCCATTTATGCCTATTTCTTTCTTTTTGTATTCACTTTCTATTTGTAGTATAATCACTTCCCTGAATTCAGGAGATCCTGGGTTGGATCCCTAGGTTGGGAAGATCCCCTGGAGAACAGAGAAGCCTGGTGGGCTACAGTCCATGGGGTCACAAGAGTGACGCCACTGAGCAACGAAGCACACGTGCACACACAATTTTTACTGAGCTTGGGCCTCCTGCTGGCTCAGCGGAAAAGAATCCACCTGCCAACGCAGGAGATGTGGGTTCGACTCCTGGGTTAGGAAGATCCCCTGGAGAAAGAAATGGCAACCCACTCCACTGTCTTTGCCTGGGAAATCCCATGGACAGAGGAGCCTAGTGGGCTACAGTCCATGAGGTTGCAAAGAGTCAAACATGACTTAGGGACTAAACGACAACAAATTTTTACTAAGATTTTCATCTTGACCATTCCAAAAACCAGAATATCCAATCCGTTCTTTCTTAAACTCAGGTGCATGTGTGACTCACCACACTATTGTTCCACGAGATTGTCGGCCAGAAGTTCAAATTGCTGATTTACACACAACAAAACTGTTCTCCAAAGTTGGGCCTCTTCATGTGTTCTCATTCTCAGTGGTGACAGCATCGTTTAAATCCCCTTAAGCTTTTAGTTTACATGGGGCAGGACACGGTGTCTGAAACGGCTCCAGCCTCATCACTCAGTGAATTCAGCTGTGCTTCATTTTTGCAACGTAAGTTTTACAGCAGAGAGTTGTTCTTTCTGTTTTATTTTCATTCCCCATCCACTAGGTTTTCAATCAAATACTGATAACTTTACAAAACACGTTTTGAATCTATGCTCTCCTCTGGCTTCCTTTGCTCTAGTTAGACCCTCAGTCTCTGCCTTTGATTACAGGAAGACTTCCTCCCCAGAGTTTCCACAAAGCTTCAGTCATCCACCTAGAACTATCTGACCCTATTACTTCCCCTTCTCATAAATTCTTCACTGTTACTCTATCCCCTGAACCAAATTAGAAGACACAGCTCATTTTGGTGAACAAGATCTTGCCTGATATGGCGTAAGCTTTATCCCTGTCTACAGCCTGACTTGCATTTTATGCTCCAGACATGCTAAATTCTTTCCAGTTCCTCCATAAGTGGTTCTTCATCTGGACTGTATTTCTTGAGGCTGCCTCTTCTTTCTGGAATGTTCTGTCTTTCATCCTTTTGTAACTCCGTCTTCAAAATTTTCATGAGGTATCGTCCTCTTCCCAGATTTGTTACGGAGATCCCCAGTCGGAGAACCTTTGTTTCCATGGACACTTTTGCTTACCGTTGTACTTAATACACGTGCACTTGTACACTGCCTGTCATTATGCATTTATGTCAAATATATCTCTCCCCAGAACTTAACATTTTTGAGGGTAAGGGTCTCTTTGTGTCCCGAAGTTTGTCACAATTGCTGGCTCAGAGTGAGTGCTTTAGTACGCTTTATCTACCTGAAGGGCTTAAAGCAGACTATTTTCTACTTTTCTTAAAAATATTATTTTTCTTATACCTATGCTGGTTTTTAAGTAATATGGCCACTTGTTTTAGGACATATTTGACCACATGAACTACTGGAGGTTTTTTCTTGTGTGTTATACGTCATAGATCTCTCACTTCCACTTTCATTTGTCTTGCTAGCTTTTGTCTTAGAATACATAATATCTGCCATTTTGTAATGAGGTGCTGAAAAAATATTAAAAAATATTATTATAGTTTTTAAAATATATTTGTGATTGTTTCTTTTAAGTCTTACATTTTTAAAAGGTAGAGTTATATGTTTAAGATAGTAAAGCATATGATTATATCACATAAAATTGTCAACACAGTGAAAAAATTTAGAGTCCTTGAAAGATAATTAATGTCTTATCTATCAAAACAAAATCTTGTGCTTCTTTAATCAGGTACTTAATATATTCAAATAAAACTATAAAAATTGTACTAAAACTCAGGCCTAGTAAACTTAAATTATTCCAGAATTTTTAGCCATGAACAATCTCAGATTTAGATACCCTGTCCAAGAAAATCAGGTCTCAAAACACATAAACACACACACACACTGCTGTCAGGGTTTTTTAATTGAAAAATCACTAAGAAAATTTTATCTGATATTTCTCTCCCATACCTCTGAAATGTTAGCTATTGACTACCCTCTATGGCTGGGAAAAATAGCTAATTACATTTCAGTTTACAATGATAATATTAGAAATAAAATTAGTTGCAATCTTAGGTGCTAGTAACCTTGAAGCTACTTCTTTATACTAAAATTTGGAAAATATGTCAGCACTCAAATATAGTCATGTGGCCGTGCAAGGAAGTGTTTTCTGCAAAAGTTTGTAATTAATCACAATAATAAAAGCATCATGATGTCAGCAGTTAAGAATTTGAAAAAGAAAGAAAATGAGGCACAAAACATTTGAGAAGAGATAAAATATAAATTGCCTGAGTAATCCGCAGGCTTCCCAGGTGACTCAGTGGTAAAAAAAATCCACCTGCCAATGCAAGAGACCCAAGAGATGCAGGTTAGATCCCTGGGTTGGGACGATTCCCCGGAGAAAGAAATGGCAACCCACTCCAGTATTCCTATCTGGAAAATCCCATGGCCAGAGGAGCCTGGTGGGCTACAGTTCTTGGGGTCGCAAAACAGTCAGACACAACTTAGTGACTAAACAACAACAAAAGTAATGAGAAGCAATAAAAGTGAAAAAGTCATCACTAAAATTCAAATTTAAATTCCCACTATGATTTTTTTTTAAATTAGATGCATTTGATCTAAAGTGTTTTTAAGTTCTTTCAGGATACAACTATAATGAATGATTCCAATTACATTACAGCTTCAAAAATTAATTATGTACCTTACAAAAGACCAGAAATATTAGCCCTATTTTATTATTCCAGCTATCTGTTGCTGATTAACAAAGTGACACAGAAGTAATGGCATAAATAAATAGATTTATTATATTCCAGACTTCATGGGTCAGGAATTTAGACAGGCCACACAAGGAGTAGTTTGTCTCTAATTTGCAATGTTTGAAGTCTTAGGCAGAAAGACTCAAAAACTGGAGACAGAAGTCATCTGTATTAATCTTCACACTCGTTCCTGCTGCCTGACGCTGTCTGCTGGCTGGGATCTCTACTGAGGCTGATGACCAGATCAACTCCATGTCCCTCTCCATGTGGTTGAGGCTTCATCGCAGCATGATGACTGAGTTGCAGGAGCAAGTACCTGAAGATGACCAGGCAGCTGTTATATCATCTTTAATGACATTTCCTTGGTCACTGCCACTTTAGGCACAGGTTTGCTGCTGCTGCTGCTGCTAAGTCGCTTCAGTCGTGTCCGACTCTGTGCGACCCCATAGACGGCAGCCCACCAGGCTCCCCCCGTCCCTGGGATTCTCCAGGCAAGAACACTGGAGTGGGGTGCCATTGCCTTCTCCAAGGCACAGGTTTACTCATATTCAAATCGGGACAATGCCAGCCCCACCTCTCATGCAAAGAGTGTCAGCATCTTATTGCAACAACTGTGTCTGGGAAGACAGATCAAGCTGTAAATACCTTGAGAAGAACACGTTTCTCTATTTGCCTGCAAAAGAAAAATCAAGGAAGCAAACAATCCACTTTCAGGTAGTTTTTCCAGGTCAATAAATGTGTATAAAATGAACATTAAATGGATTGCACTTTAAGTTTTTTAAATTTTTAACTGATTAGTTTTAGAGATCAGTCCAAAATAAATAGGAATAAATAAACAAAGCTATAATAAACTCTAGAGGCAGCGCCCAGCCGAGGGGAAGGGCGTAGACTCTGTTGCTGCCTTCTGGTCCTGGCGCCAACACTCACTATCTATGTTGCCTCAGGCTAGTTATCCTCTCTAGGTCTGTTTCCTCCTCAGTTGTGATAATGTCTGATAACTTGTTATGGGGATTCAATAAATTAATTGCATATGGAATAGTGCCTGAAACATCATAAGCACTATCATCTAGAAAATTAAAAACCGTACCTCCAAATTCAGGCAGCAAAAACACTGACAAACTGTGTTTGTATTTTTAATCTCATGCACAAACTTCTTATTTTCCGTCTGCAAATCACTTTCCAGAAGAGCAAATAGGGCATCCTCATCTGGCAAAGGTGTCATTTTAATAAATTCCACCAAGACCTTCTTAAAGCACATGTATCATAGCTAATGAGTTAGCTATAACAATTCCAGGGATAGAAAGGATAGAAATAGTTAAACAGAGTGTCTAGCTTGATTCTCTGATCAAGTTCATAAGTATGCATGGAGAAGTAAGAGGAGATCATCTATTTATTCTCCTCTAAGGGAGTGACAAGAATTCCTCTACTGGTGAATTTGCAATTAAAATATTCTCTATCCCAGGCACAAATATTCAGCTTTATCTGCTGTCTGCACTCTGTCCATTACATAAACCTTGCAGAAATAAATAACATTCCCTTGTGCTGCCATTTCTACCACATAAATTGTCATTTTTAATGGCAAGAGATTAAGAAACCACTGAACAGTGAGTTTTCTGATATTTCCAGAGTAAATAAATTGCAGTAAGAAAAATTAACTTCTTCTATCAAAGGAATGGTATCAGTAATCCTGCCTAAATTGAGAGCAATACCATCCATAGAGCTATACTCAACTATTACATAATATGTTCTAGATTCAAAATCCTACCAATATTTGGTGCAAACATTTATTGTCAAAGGAGAAAAGAAGGGGCTTCATCTCGATGATATATAAAAATGAAACTGAGACAGAGCCACAGGACAGAGAAGAATATTTTTGAAAAATGTTGTTCTCTATGGACTCAGGCATGCAGCAACCAGTAAAAGGAAAATAGTTTTTAACAAAAGTGTTTATATACACTCACAAAAAATTCTCATCCTTTAAGCGATAAATGAGGGATATATAATGAGCCAGGCACTAACAAGACATAGAAAATAATGAACAAAAACTGAAGTGATCTCTACCCTCATGGAGCACATAGTTCAGTGAGAAAGGAATTTAAGGAATCAAATCAGCACATGATGATCTCAACCACAGGTGTGGATGCAGAAACAACAAATATCATATGATATTGCTTATCTATGGAATCTTTTAAAAAGAGCTTCAAATTAGCTAAAGAAAACAGAGAGTTACAGATATGGAAAATAAATTTATATTTACTGGGGGATATAGAGAGAATAAACTGGAAGTTAGCAACTGACATATACACACTGCTGCTGCTGCTGCTGCTGCTAAGTCAATTCAGTCATGTCCGACTCTGTGAAACCCCATAGACGGCAGCCCGCCAGGCTCCGCCGTCCCTGGGATTCTCCAGGCAAGAATACTGGAGTGGGTTGCCATTTCCTTCTCCAATGCATGAAAGTGAAAAGTGAAAGTGAAGTCGCTCAGTCGTGTCCGACTCTTAGCCATCCCATGGACTGCAGCCCACCAGGCTCCTCAGTCCATGGGACACTCCAGGCAAGAGTACTGGAGTGGGGTGCCATTGCCTTATCTGATACACACTCAGTTCAGTTCAGTTCAGTTCAGTCGCTCAGTCGTGTCCGACTCTTTGCCACCCCATGAATCGCAGCACACCCAGGCCTCCTTGTCCATCACCAACTCCCGGAGTTCACTCAGACTCACGTCCATCAAGTCAGTGATGCCATCCAGCCATCTCATCCTCTGTCGTCCCCTTCTCCTCCTGCCCCCAATCCCTCCCAGCATCAGAGTCTTTTTCAGTGAGTCAACTCTTCGCATGAGGTGGCCAAAGTACTGGAATTTCAGTTTTAGCATCATTCCTTCCAAAGAAATCCCAGGGCTGATCTCCTCCAGAATGGATTGGTTGGATTTCCTTGCAGTCCAAGGGACTCTCAAGACTCTTCTCCAACACCACAGCTCAAAAGCATCAATTCTTCGGCTCTCAGCTTTCTTCACAGTCCAACTCTCACATCCATACATGACCACTGGAAAAACCATAGCCTTGACTAGACGAACCTTTGTTGGCAAAGTAATGTCTCTGCTCTTGAATATGCTATCTAGGTTGGTCATAACTTTCCTTCCAAGGGGTAAGCGTCTTCTAATTTCATGGCTGCAGTCACCATCTGCAGTGATTTTGGAGCCCAGAAAAATAAAGTCTGACACTGTTTCCACCGTTTCCCCATCTGTTTCCCATGAAGTGATGGGACCAGATGCCATGATCTTTGTTTTATGAATGTTGAGCTTTAAGCCAACTTTTTCACTCTCCTCTTTCACTTTCATCAAGAGGCTTTTGAGTTCCTCTTCACTTTCTGCCATAAGGGTGGTGTCATCTGCATATCTGAGGTTATTGATATTTCTCCCAGCAGTGCTTCTTCCAGCCCAGTGTTTCTCATGATGTACTCTGCATAGAAGTTAAATAAGCAGGGTGACAATATACAGCCTTGATGTACTCCTTTTCCTATTTGGAACCAGTCTGTTGTTCCATGTCCAGTTCTAACTGTTGCTTCCTGACCTGCATACAGGTTTCTCAAGAGGCAGGTCAAGTGGTCTGGGATTCCCACCATATGAAGTGAGTGGGTGTGCATGGGTGCATGTGTGCTTAGTCGTGTCCTACTCTTTGCAACCCTGTGGACTCTAACCCACCAAGCTCTTCTGTCCATGGAATTTTCCAGGCAAGAATACTGGAGTGTGTTGCCATTTCCTATTTCAGGGGTTCTTCCTGACTTAGGGATAGAACCCACATCTCTTGTGTCTCCTGCCTTAGCAGGCAGATTCTTTTCCACTGTGCCAAAATAGGTAACTAATAAGGACAGGAACTAATAAGGATTGTAACTAATACCACACAGGTAACTCTACTCAACATTCTGAAATGGCCTATATGGGAAAAGAATCTAAAACAGAGTAGAGATATATATAATTGAACCACTTTGCTCTATGCCTGAAACTAACACAGCATTGAAAATCAACTCTACCCCAATAAAAATTATAAAATATGAATTAAAAAAAATTAATAGTAGGGTGTGCTCTAGTGAGGGACACGAGGGAAATAAATAAAAAATGGCTTGAGCAATAGGATATGGAAACCAGGCTTGCTCCAACAGAGGGAAGGGCATGATCAAAAGCCCCAGGAGTGGAGGCAGGTGAGTGTGCTGAGGAGCCCAGATTGCCAGAATGCAAGGACTTACTAGAAGGGGATGTGTTGGGCCGACTGAGATTGATGGGCAGCTAGTTAGAGTCTGCTGATAGTTGCTATTTATATAATTTTCATAATGTAACTAAATATTTCTTAGATGATGGTGAACTCTGCAATACCTTTGACCTAACACAAGCAGAAGATATTAAGAAGAGGTGGCAAGAATACACAGAACTATACATAAAAGATCTTCACAACCCAGATAATGAGGTTGCAAAATTATATCTTCAAGAAATGATTTCTTCCATCTCTTTTCTCTGTTTCCTTCTATATTGGTTTTAATCTGAGAAAGTTCTACCCTACAAAGTGTCTGAGACAGCTAGCAATGAATTAAAACTTGCATTTTGTGATTTATTAACCTCAGAGAAAGTAAGCATGTTTTTTTTTCCTGAGAGTGCCGTGAAAAATTCATAAGGCTAATTGTTCTTGGTGTGGGTTGGGTCACACGTTCATTCTTGAGTCAATTACTATGAATCTAATTAACCAGACGTGTCAGCTTGACCTGCAGAACACAAAAGAGTAGTGGATATTCGGTGAAAAAATTAAAGTGTTTTTGTCAGTAAAAGAGAATCTAGAAAGGAAGAGCCAACCTGAGTTCACTGCAAATAGGCATAAATTAATCCACAGATAGTAGAACAATAACAGCTTTATGGCCCCCCTCCCCCACATCTAATTATAAGTAAAGAGGTATCATGATCATTTTGAGGTAGTAAGTCATAGAAATAAAATGGACAGCTAACTAATCTCACCTAAGTTTTTCTTTCTAAGAAATCTCCTCATACAGAACTATAGTATAAAATAAAGATTGATCATATCACTCCTGTACATAACCTACTCCGATCACACGTAAGTTTTCTTATAAGCTAGTCTCATCCAGACCCTATCCCAAATGCTTGTCTTGCAAAAATGCATTTAGCTTTCAAATAAATGCTTTCTATAAACAGTTATATACTATGCTGTCTTTTACTTGAATTGTCCCTCTCTTTTCTACTTGGCTAGTCAACCTGAAGATTTATTTCAGTAATCATTGTTAATTTCTCACCCCAATATAATTATATTCAACCTAAGATTGTAGGAATTTAATAGGAATGTTAAGAGCCTCTTAAACATTATGAAGTCAAGTGACTAAGGAGAGAATCTCTCTTTATAATAGCCTTATTCAAACTGATGTTCCTTTCTCTTGAGATAAGAGCTTTGGGTTTAATAAAGTAAATCTGAATCTAGGGAACACAACAGAACCTTCTAATCTATTTTATCAAGCCCTTCACAAACACCCAGACACTCTTTTTACCTCTGTCCAAACAGGAAAATGGGCCCAAAGAAATACCAATTTGACTAGGTTTTCCGCTATCCAAGATGAGCAGTAATAACTTCTGTTCTGCCATTCATTGTACCTCATTTCACCCTTTTTAGCAACAATAACCTCCTTTTATTATTACTATTAACACTTGGCTCCTTTAGAAAACTTTCTAGGGAACTTCCTTGGTGGTCCATTGGTTAAAACTTTACCTTCTGACGCAGGGTTGTGAGTTTGATCCTTGATGGGGAAGCTAAGATCCCGTATGTCTCACAGCCAAGAAACCAAAGCATAAAACAGAAGCAATACTGCAACAGATTCAATAAAAACTTTATCCACATCAAAATATATATATTTTTTTTAAAAGAAAACTTTATATAACCCCATTCAGTGAGGAAGAACTAGGAGTGCCCTAGTTTGGTTTTAATTTACTTTTTTCCTTTCTCCACTATATTGCATGTTCTTTCAGGTCAAAGGACATTTCTTTTATTCCCAGAAGCTGGAAAAATGTATGTGAAGTCAGTCTTTGGGTATGTAGACAAATGACTCATTATGTGGATGATAGATGACGGACATGTGGATGTTATGGGACAGGTTGTCACTGTCACTTCACCTCTCTCTACCTGGTATTCTGCAGCATTCACGTTTCACACTCTTGAAAGTGTTGGCCTAAGGGCCAATTAATATTTGTCCCCTTCTCTTGAGAATGCAATTGTTTCTGTGCCTTTCAAATCTCAAACCTGGGCCAGTGACTGAATAAGGTGGAATAAATGCCAAAAAGTAGGACTAAGTCTATGGTGTGATTTGTGCTATAAAATATCCCTGATGGATCAGACCAAAGCAAGTCTCCAAGAGAGTCATAGCCGTGCTTAGATTTTTCCCTGCTTTGACCTGATCCTTTTCCTTCTCTTCTTCTGAGGGCACTCCCATAAAAAGTCATTCGAACAAGACCTCCTTATTTCAGGTTTCACTTCTAGAGAACTGTCCTGAGATAGATGAATAGATAAATGAACAAATAAATGGATGGATAGATAAAAAGAATGAAGCAACACTTTGGGGGGTTAGATGTGAGTATAAAAAAGACTATTAAGGTCAGGACTAAAAGCACAGGATTGCATCATGAATACTGGAACTGGAGCTGAAAGATCTGTGACAACATTTAAGAAGCAAAGAAATCAAATGCAGGCATAGAATCACCCTGGAACTACCCTTGAATCTTGGTAATCAAGTATGGTCTAGACCCAACAACAACTCTAATTCAAAAACACACAGCCAGGTAAGGCAACGCTAGACAGCATTTCCACTATCAGCAAGACCCAGATGTTGGTCGAATCCAAGTAGATGGACTTCAGGCCAGATATCTTGAAAATATTCCATCCAGGTTAGAACACAATCTTTTTTTTTTTCTTCTGAAAGCAAGAACCAATCTCAACATGCAGTGCTGCAATACTTTACTTTTGTAGTTGTAGTTTTATGTACAGGAATCTTTAATACCTTTTTCAGTATCACAGTGTTGATCTGTAAATTTCTATATAACCAGTGAAACTTGGTCAACAAACCCCTCTAGCTTAAAAAATATTGTGTTGTGAAGTGAAAGGTAAATCTGATAGCATGTAGCAAATATGAACATCAAGAGAGGACAGTCATAAAATTTTATTTCATATATCTGGGTACTCTTTCC